>NW_027460280.1:52888615-53216115 GCF_050947875.1 Dermacentor variabilis
TTTTGGGGTGGCTTCACTGGGATCCAGCCACAGGGATGCTTTTGTTGCAGTTTACAATTTTATTAGAGAGTCAAAAAGAGTATCTTGCTTATTTTCTACAATTATAAATAGTTTCTATTATTTCATTTCTTTACGTTAAATTATTTTATCAAAATTCTTAACAATATTTTCACTGCAAGTCTAAATTACAGTTCTATCGTCCCACGCTCCACTATTCAAATCTAGTTTCTCTAGACTACTAGCCTTACGGAAAACCGCCTGCTTCTTGGCCGATCCCCCATAGTGGGTACGCGCCACTGTCTGGGACACAAGACAGGACAAGACACTCTCGCGGGGATCAGTAACAATGCGAATTTTCTGACCACGACATATTTGAATGACCGTTTACAAGAATGTTTGGCCCGCTTCAAATGAAATTTAATAGTGTGAAGAGAAGGCAGGCATGGGTATCTACTCACCATCCCTCGACTGGTCTTTTTCACTTCGCCTATACCAGATTACACATCAATTTTTCATACCTAACTTCTGGCAATAGTTCTTGCCTTGCGGAAATTACCCCTTCATGCTACAAAAGTTATTATCGTCGCAGATTCTCTATCTGTGTGCAGCACACTTACTGCGTCTACAAAGTCGGCAGCATTGAACACGTTTTATACATTAGCTCCGCCTCACCTAAGTTTAGTTCATACGGTATGGGTCCCAGGCCACCGAGACATTCATATTAATGAAATTGCCGATTCCTTGGGACGAGCCTCTTTAACAGGTGCTGTAATATCTGTGATGCCGGCAACTGCGCACATCACTGCAGCCAGATATAGGCAATTTTGTTTGAGCGAAGACAAAAAAGCCCTGTCATTAGCAAAATGTACAGATTTTTTGCGCCTAAATTATTCTTGGAACCGGCAATGGTGTCCCAACCGGAAATTCGAAGTTTCATTTGCTAGGCTGCCGTTGCCGTATTCCAACACTTAATTTTTACTTGCACAGATGTAGTCTGGCGGTATCTCCTCTATGCTACCTATGCAATGAGCCGGAATTCATAGATCATTATTTATTATCGAGTCGATGGTTTCCTACTAATCGAAAACGATGTCTAGAAATTTCACTTCAAAATTTAGGATTGCCTTTAAGCAGTACTGTTATACTCTTCCTTGGAGCAACAGTATTGGGATACAGCCACAGGAACGTTTTCTTAGCCATTTATAATTTTCTATGCGGCACAAAAAGAATGCCTTGTTAATATTTCGTAGTTTTCACGATTGATTTACTTCTACTTCAATTTAGAAAATTCAGAAAGTAAAAGCACAAATTCACAGTTTAAATCTTACTAGTATTATTATTCAAAATTTAACTTGCTCATATGTTTAAGTATATCCTTTATTTTATGTATTTCAGTAATAATTTTCTTCTTTAGTATTCCTATCAACGCAAGACTGATTACAGTATTGATCACTACTTTATCTCATGTATTCACATTTTATTTTTCATCTTGGGTTATACATCTCTTCCTTTTTTGTGTTATTTATTTGTTAACTAATTTATTTATTTTTTTCAATCATATTAATCGCCACCCGATTCGTGGAATATCCCCCATAGTGGATTTATGCCATTAATTGAGGCTTCATCATCATCACCTCGTGGCATCCCCACGCTCGAGCCAGCCGTTCGAAACGGGGTGGCCGAGGCTGAGCTCCAGGTAGCTCAGTTCCATTCGGACACCGACTGCGATCCGGAGAAGTTGCTGCGCCCAGACAACCCAGCCCTTCAGGGGAGTGTTACACCGGCCCTGCCCTGCAGCCTGGATGAGGTACAGCGGAACCCCCAAACGACGCCGGGTGGTGGCCCCGGGCCGAATCCAGCCCCTCTGGGCCACGCGGCCCACCCGTGGGCGTTCGCTGTGGTCTCCGCGGTACCGCCCTCTGGAACCACTATACTTTGTGCCCATACAGGGAGGAGTACCATTGGAGGAGTCGGAAGCAAGCGGTGGGCCCAGCTGGCAAACAAGAACGAATAAATTAATGCAAATTGAGTGCAATTGGTTCGCCTTCGACCGGTACATACCTGCCGTGACCAAGAGAGCCGCCGCTGCCGCTGCTGTAGCTGCCAGCTGGCACATGGTTTCTCCCGGCGAGCCAGCCATTCCACCGCCACCGTTTGGCCGGCCAGGATTGTTCGAGTGCCATCAAAGGTCCTCGCACTCCCAGAGCCGCCGAGGAAAGCATCAGCAAGTTTTCGCTCCGAGGACCCCCGCGCCGCCATGGACGCCGGCCCAACTTCCGCAGGACAGACCGGGATCCGGGCCCGGAAGCAGAAAACAGCTCGCCATCGCCGCCGTGGGCGCCACCGGAGGTGGCTTACGACCATACCGGCCCAGGCACCAGAACAACCCGAGGATTCCACGCAAGGAGAACAAGACGCCTGCGAGCCACATGCACTTGCTGCCTTTCCTGGCAGCGGCGAACACGGTGGCGTCGCCAACCAAGGCGATGCACGTGCCGGGCCGCCCACCCAGGCCCGCTGCGCTATGGAACAACTACGTGTCAGCTACTCCATTTTCACCCTCACTCAGGGCGGCCTTCGGAGCTGACGACAGCTGCGCGTCGCCAGCACTCTCGAAGAGAAACTAGTTGCCCGGTGCACCGGTGCCACGACGGTGGCGTTCCTGAGTCCGACGCGCTGGGGGCCAAGCCCAAGAAGCTCCCGTGCGGGAACAAACATCTGCAAAGACTCCCTCGGAACGTTCAGGTGGCAACGCCCGGTACATAACAGCGGCAACAAGGCGTTTGCCCGAGCGTCGGCTTTCGGGGACATCCCCGGACATAGAGTTCAACGGCCCTCAAGGTCTTCAACGCCACCGGCAAGCAGGACAACGCTCGCGGCACAGCGAGCGACGGCGCGCCTGTCCTCTCGGTAAGGGGTCTCCCCGGGAGGAGGAACGTATCAAGCGACGGGACCGCCGCGTGCGCTACAAGGCCGAAATAGTCGGCACCAACATCATCGTTACTATAGGGAAAAGCCAAGACCGAGAAAGAAGTCGGACACGGCACCTGTGGCTGTAGGGGCCACAGAACAGAAGCGACACCGTTGAAGACGTCTGCTAGCACCGGGCATTAATTAAATACGTTTATATTTTCTATGAGATGGCTCTTTTGTCTAATACGAGGTGTGTCGGGAGTGATAAGTGCGCTGCGAGGAGCACCTCTTGCGAACCACCTTTAGGCGCGCGCGTCACGTGACATGACGTCGATACGTCGAGACCCGCCGGCCGACCAGTTTCGCCTAGCCTTCGCGCGCCCTAGATGCGATAGTGGATTTTATCTTCTAGGTTGTGGGATAAATGGGTACTGGTAGTTCTTTGACACGAAAAGCCGCACTGCACGTTCGGACAATCTTCATCTATATTCAGATACAACTTAAGTCTGCAGTGAAGCCCCGCGCACGCCCTCATAACCGCCAGCCACCGTTCCTCCGCTAGGTTGCAAATATCTACACAGAACACCTGTGATATCTATAGTTCGTACTTCAAACTTTTCCTGTTCCTAAATAAGGCGGTAACCACAAAAATAGTTATAAGCGCGTAATTTTGTACGTTTTCATTCGTCTATTATAGCGGAATGGTGAAAGCCTAATTCTTATTGAACAGAAATAAAACGCTTGCTCCGCTGCAACTTACTGTCAAGTTTAACTTCAGTTGGCAGTGAAGTTTCACGAGTAAAACAGGCTCAGCAGTGAAATGAACTGTGCTGTGGACTTTTGAAAAGTGAAATTCTCAGACTCCATACACTTCGTCCATGTCTTTTGCACACCTCATCGCTTCCGCCGATGAAAACAAGAACAGCATACGTTCCGGAGGTATCAAGTACGACGCCATTTTGAAAAGGTCGCATGACGGCGATTTTGTTTGCTTCTGTGATTGGCTGGCGGATTAACACAATCCCGCGTGGTCCGTATGCCTTGGTTGCCAACTGCTGTTTTTGTCAGTTGTATCCTACTATATTGCCGATTTTTCAGCAGGATGAGCGAGTAGAAACTGCTCCCCATTTCTTGTTTCTAAAATGGTTCCTACTCATTACGTGGCATCGTACAAGAATTAGGCATTTCTGACTTGATTCTACAGCGAAACTGTTTCACGCAGACCTTGTGCCATCGTAGTCGGAGTTTGCTAAATCTATCGTCATCCTCAGTGGCGCGAGTGTCGTCGTATTCTTCCACAGCTGGCTTCGTTGCCGCTCCTCATTCCAGCACAGAATTTCACTTCTGTCGTCGTAATGGGCAGGCCGCGTTTACGGTGGTATGAGCCATTGCTTAACATGGTATGAGCCATTCATTATCTTACGTGACGGACGGATTTAATTTTGACTCACGCAATTTAATTATGAAGAATCGCAAGCGACAATGCCGGGTGGGTGCTGCTAACCACTCCACCGAGCATACTCGAGACATCGAACGCAAGCGACAGCGACAGACTGCGGGCCCGTCACTGACGTCGTTCTCTCCGTCGCAGCCGAACGCGTGTGTAACCGCATTAAGAAACACAAAGACATCAATCGTCAAACCAATCCAAGCAGTCATAAAAACGATTACCGCGCCCGCATCCCCAGTGGTGCGCCCAATATCCGGAGCTTTCGAGTAGTGATTCCGCACATTCCGTCCCAGCTACAACTATGGGAAGCCCACGAGTAGTGCCTACTGCTGAGAAAGAAGCTGCCTACGGCAACAGCGAAAATGAGGTGAAAGAATGATGAAACAAAAGATTTACTGTATAGAATGCTTACGAACTTTGACTTGCATGGTGTAACACTCGGTGGAACTAACACAGCTTCGCTATTCGACCACCTTCACGGACTGAAAGGGGCGCTGATTTTTTTTAACGGTTCATTGAAAATGTGGAAGCTACCTACATTTGGACTGTATAAACGCGTTTGTGTATAAAAAAATAAGGAAGTAAAATAACATATTTATTTCAATCAACTATTAGAATGTATACGATGAACACAGCATACACCATTCCGATTTCATAATACATGACCTATACCCAGCAAGACTAACGCAATATGAAACGAATATGAAACAGAAATATCCTAATGTTTTCTTTTTGTGTGTGTGGCCACAATAAACAACAGAACTTATATCTTTTCCGTTCTGAAAGTAACGTTCTTTTTTTATTTTTTTTGCCAGTATTGTCATCTTCCTTTTCTTTTATTTACTTACTTTATTTAGTTTTACTTAACCGTTCCTTCAGAAACGTTGTGCTGATAATATTGTGCTCGTCAAGACTGTTTTCTAACTTAACAAGTGCGCACATGACATACAAGAAGCGGAAAGAGCTTTGGCGTTTACCAGATAACACGCATATGTTTTTTTTTTTTTAATATGCAGTGAGGTATTCATATAATAGATGCATCTTTGGCTTTTCAAACACTGTCGCCTACTTTTCTGATCTGTTCTTCGCAATACCATGAGGCATTGACTGTAAGGTGATCGACAATTGTGACAGAAGCTTTCAGCCGAGGTTACTCGGAGGCGCACATTCACTTCCCCAGGGGTTGAGAAATATGGCTCTTTTTGCGGCGCTTCGTACGTTGCCACACGTCATTTTTTAAAGGCCCAAGCAAGTTGTGAAGATTTTCGCAGGCTTGCGTTCACAGTTTCGTGTCGGCTGTGCTCTGGCTTCGAAAGGTATGACGCGCACCTATGGAACAATATTGGTACAGAGTCACGCCGCAAGCGGGGCACCGGCAATTCAACCTCCAGAACTTTCCGTGTCTGCGGACGATGTCTGCCGCTCCTAACACGAAGCGGGAAAATGTATGACGCTTACCTGTTGATCAGCACAACACGTATGAGCAGCGAGTTACCGCTGTCACTATTTTACTAGTTGTGCAACACGAGGCTCCCTCTTTCAAGCACTGTAATATTTCAATCAATCAATCAATCAATCAATCGATCAATCAATCAATCAATCAATCAATCAATCCATCAATCAATCAATCAATCAATCAATCAATCAATCAATCAATCAAATGTGTTTATTAAAGTGCCCAGGAACAACCTCGAGGTTCTTGGTGCTGGCGCACTCGGCAAAAAAATGAAGAGGAAGAACAATGCAAGCTCACACACACAAACACACATACACACGCGCGCACACATAAAGAAAAGGAATAATAATTTCGCGAATACAGGTTTTAACAGAGCATAAAATGTGTACACGAAGAGACTACAAAGCAAAACTGGAGAAACAGAAGAAAGGATTACAGAATGACGGAACACACAACAGATATGAGAGTTTTTGTTCACTTATTGAAATATCTCTGCAACTCCTTTCAGGAAAATAGCAAAGTTAGGCATGAAGATATCCAGACACTTTGAATGGGCGTTATATGTCGCCTGCACTCTATATAGAGGGTCACAAAAAATCTGAAGGCTGATAGGGGCGCTTTTTCCTTGCGCCTTCCTGCGGAATTCCTTGCGCCTTCCTGCACATTAGAAAGCAAGTGCGAGCAGCAGATTTTTTTTCCATGTATTAATTTGTGAAGAAAAGAACATCCGATTTGTTGCATCTAGAGGTGAGGGTAGGTATAACGCGAGTGTCTGTGTTAGCTCTATGAAGGTGGAAGGCTTTTGACAGAATCGATGTTTAAATGTAGATGTGAACTCTTTTGCACATTTTTGAGGAGTTCACAATTGGACCTACACCTGCCACCCCAAACCACGGAGGCGTACTCAAGAACTAAAAGGCATACGCTCTCAGATAAAGTTACAAATGGCCGAGGTTGTTTGAAGTCTCTCGTCACCCGACATATACTGTGCCGAGGGTTCGAAGTGCACGCTGCCTCGTCTGTTGAGCGTGGGGCGAGAAACTGAGAGAGCTATCGAAGTACGCTCCAAGGTCCTTCGTTCCCTGAGCTCTTGGCAGAAGAACGTTTTTAACGCTATATGGAAACAAAGTCCTATTAGTCTTCCGCGTAGAGCTCACAACTTTCGTTTTTGATGCATTTATGACCAGCTTGTTTTCAGCGCACCATGACGCAAAATTTGCAATGTCCTTTTGAAGAGCGGCCGGCGCAACCATTAACATATTTTACCGCTTTGAAAAGTTTATATATATATATAATAGGTTTATATATATATATATATATATATATATATATATATATATATATATATATATATATATATATATATATATATATATATTGATACGCAAATTATGCAGATCATTATAATGCGCGCGTGTACAGGTATAACCACCTATTTGTCTTGCAGAGGATATTTGGTGCGTACAATTTTCACTACCACATAGTTTGGATGGTACAATCAAATCGAATACATGATTATAAACAACGACGTAAGCTTAAGAACTGAAAAATCCTCCATTGCCAACCTTTGCAGAAACAAACAGAAACAAGCGCGTTTCGGCGGTGGTGCACCTGGATTACGAGGCTAACCTGTCTGCTCTTGCAGTTCCTGAAACGTGTGACAGATCGGCCAGCTCTGCTGCGCATAGAAGAGAAGCGTGTATGTATGTATGTATGTATGTATGTATGTATGTATGTATGTATGTATGTATGTATGTATGTATGTATGTATGTATGTATGTATGTATGTATGTATGTATCAGGGGCGTAGCCAGGGGGGGGCTTATGGGGCTTCAGCCCCCCCCCCCCCCTGAAATTTTTTCGTGCTGTCCATGCGCCACTGGCCAAAACAACCCCCGGCGCCGGAAATCATGCTCTATGTTGTCTAGAATGTCCTTTTCACGCTCGAAAACACATTTTAGCGCGAACATTGCCAAATCGGGCTGGATGCACCGGGAGTCGCGTATCGTAACGCAAGGAGCTCCATCCGGCCACAAAGTTCCAAAGGCGTGGCGGCGGGCCTGTCGTGGCATCTCGCTGAGGCCGCGGAATCGGGAGCGCTTGGATTTCAATGCTGACACTTTATGGGTATAAAGTTCTTATAAACTTTTGAAGCGAAACGTGCATTGATATTTCCAAAGACGTGCTTTAGATTTGCAATTCCGGAACTTTGTGGGCTTAATGTTGTTATAAACATTTGACGCCAAAGGTGCGTTGACATTTCTAAAGTCTTAGATCGGTACATACAACGAGACAAGCCAAATCAACACACTATCAGATAAATTGACAAAACACGCAGCGAGATACGATGAGGCGAAGCGTAGTGGTGGTTCATTTGTGCCGTCCTGTCGCATAAACAAATATCAACATTTTTTTTCACCTAGGCCAAAGCATCCATGTCAAGACACTAAAGCCAGCCAGGGTAACTACGTTATTATTTATTTTTTCTACTTTGACTTTTATTCGTGAGGACACATAAAGCCTCTTAAATTTTTTTATTCTCGCTACCCTACCCGCGGGCTGCCAGAGCCAGCCAGAGCGCCATGCGTTTTTCTTGTGTTGCCCCGAAACCACCACGCGGCGTACTTCGGTGCGCGTGTGGTTTTCTCTGGCCGAGTGAATTTTCGCGTGGCAGAGTTTTGGACGCCTTCTGGCTAGCAGAGGAGAAAAAGAAGCAATGGTCGCTCACCGCCATCACTGTGAAAACTTGACGGATTACACCGTGTTCGCTTGAGCGCAACTTCTCCGTTATTAAGTCTTGTCTCGCCGGTGTAAAATACCGAGCACTATGCGTATGGTTCTCGGTGGACCAAGCGTCTCACGTTTTCCTCCGATATTCATTCGGTAGCCACATCAGGTGCCCAAAGTAGGCATTGGATTGTGGCAAACATACTGTCCTTTGCCTTTCTTTCTTTTTTTTTCATTTTGGTGACCCGTACCACAAAAGAAAAAAGAAGAAGATACATTGTTGCGGCACAGCGAATTGTCGCATGGTGACAGTTTGTTACTTCTTTTGCGGAAAGTAATCGGCCACGGCACGCTTCGGTTGCCGGATACTATTATATTATATTATTGTGATAGCAATTACATGAAGACTCCAGGCGCATTCCTGGCGTCGCCGTCGCCCTCATGTTTCGTATGAAGTCTCAGTGCAATAAAATCATGACCGCGCGCCGCATGCTGTATGTGCGAGTGAAAGAGTAGGAGGGGTGGGGTGGAATGGGTGAGCCGACGATGGTGGCTCAGTCTTGTGTGTGCAAAGGAGAAAAGCGGGGAGCAATTAAGCGCGCCGCCTTCCGTCGCACGCGATACATCGGATGGAGTGGATGGAATGAGGGCGGGATCTAGGATTCTGTGAATCTGTGATTGCGCTACATGTTTATTTGCCTTGTTTGACGCATTCTATACAGTCACTTTTTCTTAGATAGGTAGATTTATTGGAGACTTATACGTATATTTAAATATCTTGTTGCGAGGTTTTGTGTATACGTGCAGTGAACTTTCTTTCCAGTGACACTTTTTTGCCCTTTATGAAGCATTTCTATATTCCATTGTATCTTCACATTTCTGATGAACGAGGGCGAGTTAAATGAAAGTGAGCCTATACCCACACCGCGCAATAATGGTTCGGTTCATTATCCACGCGGCATGCGCGTAGCACACAGGCACCTCGCATTTACGAAAGTAACACGCAGATGTGAGGGTTAGTGTTCTTTAATGCTCTCATACAGATTAACCGATTAACCCCCGATTAACCGAGGGTTAACCGAGGGTTAACCGAGGTGGGAACCGAACCCACATGTGAACCGAACCCACATGTGGGTTAGGTTCCCACCTGCGGCCAGTTGTTTTTTCATCCACTTTAATTTCCACTAATTTATCGTTTATTTCATTTATTAAGCACGAGTAATTTCCCCGATGTTGTCCTTGGTGTCAGTGTTTGTTGGCTTCTCATGATATGGCTAATAAAAAAAAAATCGGGCCCCTCGGTTAACCCCCTTTCTTCTCGTTTATTACATAACGAGGGTCTCGAATCCGGCAACATTGATGCCTTCAGGTAGCATATGTGGGTTTATTGACCAGTTATCTTCACCCATAAAAAGATCACGTTCTCGTGACGCCTGCGGCAAAAACGACGTTCCACGTCCGCCGCCAAGGTCTGTGAGTGGTGGCGCTGGCTAACACTCCCAGGGTTCTACTATTTGTTGCGTTTCGCCTGCGACACGTGGTTTTGCCGGCGCGACTGCGGCGGGGCGGCAGACATTTTGGCCCGATCGTCGTCGCCGCAACACTCATCGGCAGGTGTTTCCAGGCGCGACTGCGGCGATGCGGCCGCAAAAGATCACCCTCTCATTCCAGTCATTGTGCCCGAAACAGGCGATGCCAAAGCAGGGACCATCCTCTCATTCCAGTCATTGTGCCCGAAACAGGCGATGCCAAAGCAGGGACCATCCTCTCATTCCAGTCATTGTGCCCAAAACAGGCGATGCCAAAGCAGGGACCATCCTCTCATTACAGTCATTGTGCCCGACCGGCAGCGCTACAACAGGGTGCTACGAGATCGTGCTCGACAGGGTGCTACGAGATCGTGCTCGTCATGGTGCTACGGCATCGCTACGACAGTGTGCGTCACCATTAGCCCATTGTACATTCACGTGCTCGTCTTTTGAGGGGTTCCTTCTTGCCCTCAACTGCGAGAGTATAAAAACAGCTGCCCCCGGACGCAAAAAAAGAGGGCTCCGATTTCTTCTGTTGAGTGAAGTGCTCTCCCGTCTCTCTACTTCGGTCAACCTGACCGCCAACTCTTTGCGATGTTAAAATAAACAAGTTGTTTCGTTGTTACCAGTCGACTCATGCTTTGCCGGGACCTTCGGATGCTTCCAGTTGTACCCCAGGCCGCCAGGCCAACGCTACCCTTGGGGCTTGCGACCCAGGTACAACCACGGGCGTCAGCGCCGAGTTCCCAACAGATCGTACCAGCAGTCCGATCCCAAACATCTGGTTGGCAGCGGTGAGATCGCCTCCGACTTCAAACAACTGTCTGCCAGCGGTGAGATCGCGACAACGGAGGCCAGCAGCGAAGAGATGCAGTTGACTGTATGCTGAGCAGCTCAACGACGATCCGGGAGCAGTGCAACGAGCCCTGTGTGATGACTGGTTGCCTGCAGCGGAACGACTGCGCTGGACTCTTGGCTGCGAGGTTTGGTGAGTGCGGGACTTTCTTCTTCTGAGCTTTGCCAGGCTTTTTGTTAGTGTCAGAAACAGAGCTGGTAATTGTGGTTGTCGTTGCTGCCGGGTTAGTTTGCGGCAAGACAATAGTAAGCAGTAGAGAAAGCAGCATTCAGAGCAGCCATGGATTTGAAGTCGTTGCGCAAACCGAAATTGTTGGAGCTTGCAAGAGAGTTGGGTCTGGATGTCTCAGACAAACTAAGAAAACCTGAACTGCTAAAGGCTATTCTTGAGTTAGAGGCTGAGGATGACGAGCTGTCGGAATGCCTTGAGACTATTGAGGAGAGGTCAAAAAGACAGGAGCGCGAACTTAAAGAGCAAAAAGAGAAACAGGAGCGCGAACTTAAAGAGCAAAAAGAGAAACAGGAGCGCGAACTTAAAGAACAGAAAGAGCGAGAGCAACAAGAGCGTGACCGTCAACACGCTTTGGAAATGAAGCGTCTTGAGGTAGAGATGGAACGCGCTCGTAATGGAAGTCAGGCACACGGTGCAGGAGAACGCGTATTGTTCAAAATGACTGACTTGATGCGGCCGTTTAAGCTTGGAGAGGACATTGGTTTGTTCCTGGTTAACTTTGAGCGAACGTGCGAGAAGCAGGGGTTCTCTCGGGAAACGTGGCCACAGCGCTTGCTCACTTTGTTACCCGGCGAGGCGGCCGACGTAGTCGCTCGCTTGGATAGAGAGGAGGCAGAGGATTTCGACACAGTGAAATCGAGTCTTCTAAAAAAGTACCGGCTGTCTGCGGAGGCGTTCCGTCGGAAGTTTCGGGAAAATGAGAAAGGCAAAAGTGAGTCTTATACAGAGTTTGCGTATAGGCTTATGTCGAACATGCAGGAGTGGCTCAAAGAAGAGAAAGCGTTTGGTGACCACGATAAAGTTCTGCAGTGTTTCGGGCTAGAACAGTTTTATAGTCGGTTACCGGAGAACGTGCGATACTGGGTCTTGGATAGGCCAGACGTTTGTACGGTGGCTAGAGCCGCTGAGCTAGCCGAGGAGTTTGTGACGCGTCGAGCTCGCGGAGCTAAGGACGGTCAAAAGGGTGAATTTGGCTCCCAGTTTGAGAGGCCAAGGTTCACGCCCATGAGATTTAAGGGGGACACGCGTAGTGAGGATGCGAGTGAAAGCAGTCCGACCAAACGTGAAGAGACGGCGGCAGCCAAACGCAGAAAGCGGTTCGAGATGAGGCGAGCGCGCGTTTGTTATACGTGCCAGAAGCCGGGTCACTTTTCGGCGCAGTGTCCGGAAACAACACCAAAAGTTGTGTTTTTTTCAATAGGCAGCACTGACGAGAACATGAAGCTTCTCGAGCCTTACATGCGAGACCTCCTCGTGAACGGGAAAGAGTGCCGAGTGCTTCGCGATTCCGCAGCTACGATGGATGTAGTTCACCCATCTTACGTAGAACCCCATATGTTCACGGGCGAGTGCGCGTGGATCAAGCAAGCCGTGGAAGCTCATAGCGTGTGTCTGCCAGTAGCAAAGGTGCTTATTGAAGGACCTTTCGGAGCGCTTGAGACGGAGGCGGCAGTGTCATCTATGCTGCCACCCCAGTACCCGTACCTATTTTCAAACAGGTCCGATCACCTCCTGCGCGAGAAGGGGCTTTTGTTTGGTGAAGCTAGTGTTCAGGCCTTAACCAGATCGAAGGTTCGGGAGCTCGCTGCAAAGGCGGTGGTTGCGGGGCCGACGTTATCAAACAACGAAAGAGGGTCAGAGGCGCAGCAAGCTGATATTCAGAGCACGCCCGAACTGAATAAACTTGAGTCTGTAACGTTAAAGGCGCCAGATACTGGAGAGGAAACGCCCGACGCGGGAAAGTTAGAAGAGCTATCTACTGATTTGCTCATCGCGCCTACGTCAGACGGACTTGATAGGTTGCTAAAAGTCAGCCGGACGGCTTTGATAGCCGAGCAAAAAAAGGATGGCAGCCTGGAAAACGTGCGCTGCAATGTCAAAGAAGGTATCGCCAGGAAAACTGCGCGTTTTGTGGAAAGAGGTGGAGTCCTGTACCGGAAGTATCTAGACCGCAGAGGAGTGGAGTTCGATCAGCTGGTCGTGCCTCAATGCTATCGTCAGGATCTGTTGCGCTTGTCACACGGGGGTTCGTGGTCCCGACACCTAGGAGTTAAGAAAACTAAGGACCGTCTCTTGCAAGAGTACTATTGACCAGGGTGTTTTCGGGACGCAGACCATTTCGTGAGGACATGTGACACTTGTCAGCGGGTGGGCAAACCAGGGGACAAATCGAGGGCGCCGTTGAAATTGGTACCTATCATAACGGAGCCTTTTAGACGGCTCGTTATTGATACTGTGGGACCTCTGCCGGTAACAGCCACGGGGTACAGACACATTTTGACTGTGATCTGCCCAGCGACAAAGTTCCCTGAAGCAGTGCCGCTTAAAGAACTCAGCTCAGTTGAGATAGTTAATGCACTACTGTCCATATTTGCGCGAGTTGGTTTTCCTGCGGAAATCCAATCAGATCAGGGCACAGTGTTTACTAGCGCTTTGACGACAACTTTTCTCGAAAGGTGTGGGGTAAAGCTGTTACACAGCTCAGTGTACCACCCACAGTCGAATTCCGTTGAGAAGCTCCACTCCGTCATGAAGCGCGTGTTGAGAGCGTTGTGTTTTGAACATCGAACTGACTGGGAGCTGTGTCTGCCTGGTGTGATGTTTGCTTTAAGGACCGCGCCGCATGCGGCTACGGGGTTTTCGCCAGCTGAACTGGTGTACGGTCGCTCGCTTCGATCTCCGCTTCGCATGCTTCGAGAATCGTGGGAAGGTAGGGGCGACGACCCAGTCGTGGTGGAGTACGTGCTTAAGCTCCTCGAACGCTTAAGAAGGTCACAGGAGTTGTCAGGTGAAGCAATGACAAAGGCCCAGCAGAGGGCCAAGGTTTATTATGATCGGACAGCCAGGGCCCATCGTTTTGAGGTTGGCGATGAGGTCATGATATTGCGCACATCGCTAAACAACAAACTAGACGTGCAGTGGGAGGGCCCAGCACGAATTGTTCAGAAACTGTCGGACGTTAACTACGTGGTAAGTCTGCCAGGAAAGCGGAAAGCACAGCAAGTTTACCACTGTAATCTGCTCAAACCTTATAGACAAAGGGAAGCAGTGGTGTGCATGATGGTAAACGTTCCTGAAGAGCTTCCGGTCGAGCTTCCGGGACTAGGCTCAGTGACGAACAGGGAAGACACCGGTCAAGTCATTAGTGACCTTATCAGTAAAGCGCCGCTGTCGCCTGAGCAGAAAACCGAACTACACCAGCTATTACAAGAGTTTCAAGGTCTGTTCTCTGAGAGGCCTGGTAGGACTTCGGTACTTACTCATGATATAGAACTTACCTCCCCAGAGCCAGTACGATCCAAGGCGTATCGGGTGTCACCCCGCCAGAGCGATATTATGGAGGCTGAGGTAAAGAAAATGCTACAGCTCGGTGTTATTGAGGCAGGTGAGAGTGATTATACCTCCCCTTTGATTTTAGTTGAGGTACCGGGCAAGGAACCTCGTCCTTGCGTCGACTACCGCAGGCTTAATTCCATCACTAAGGATCAAATTTATCCGATCCCTAACATCGAGGAGCGCCTTGAGAAAGTTAGTAGCGCTCAGTTTATTTCCACCCTAGATCTTGTCAGGGGTTATTGGCAGGTTCCACTTACAGAAGAGGCTAGTAGGTATGCGGCGTTCATTTCACCAATGGGAACATTCCGTCCTAAAGTGTTGAGTTTTGGTTTGAAGAACGCGCCATACTGTTTTTCAAGTCTCATGGATAAAGTGTTGCGGGGACAGCAAGAATTCGCTTTACCGTATCTAGACGACGTAGCGATATTCTCCGCATCCTGGTCTGAGCATATGACACACTTGCGGGCAGTGCTAACCCGCCTGCGCGAAGCAGGCTTGACAGTAAAGGCTCCTAAGTGCCAGTTAGCACAGGCCGAGGTTGTCTACCTCGGTCACGTGATTGGTCAGGGTCGTCGCCGCCCCTCTGAAATAAAAGTGGCCGCTGTGCGAGACTTTCCGCAACCGCGCACCAAGACCGATATTCGGTCGTTCTTGGGTGTCGCCGGCTACTATCAGAGGTACATCCCCAGGTACTCTGATATCGCGGCTCCCCTGACGGATGCTCTAAGAAAGACAGAGCCTCAAACAGTCGTCTGGGACGAGACAAAGGAAAGAGCTTTTAGCGCCCTAAAGAGTGCCCTAACAAGCCAGCCTGTGCTACGATCGCCAGACTATACAAAAGGGTTCATTGTTCAGTGCGATGCTAGTGAGCGAGGCATGGGCGTTGTACTGTGCCAACGGGAAAATGGAGAAGTAGAACACCCCGTCCTGTATGCTAGTCGTAAGCTGACCAGTCGTGAGCAGGCGTATAGCGCCACCGAGAAAGAGTGTGCGTGTCTCGTGTGGGCCGTTCAGAAATTGTCATGCTATCTAGCCGGCTCGAGGTTTATCATTGAGACGGATCACTGCCCTCTCCAATGGCTGCAGACCATCTCTCCCAAAAATGGCCGCCTCCTGCGCTGGAGCCTCGCTTTACAACAATATTCCTTTGAGGTGCGTTACAAAAAGGGGAGTCTCAACGGTAACGCCGATGGCTTAAGTCGAAGCCCCTAACGTAGGAATCAGCCTCAAAATTGTTTGTTACTGATGTTTTTTTTTCCTGAGGCAGGATTTTTTTTAACATATTGCTTTTGTTTAGTGTTTCAAAGTGATGATATGCTTTCTAGTGCAAGTTTTCAATTTGTGGACGCGTTCTGAGTGATGCTAGACTACTGTAAGGAACTAGGCAGTGGTATAAAAAGGGGAAAGAGCCTGGCAGGGCTTAGTGAGGGTTGTGCCGTGCTTGCTGACTGAGCGGTTGAGTTTCAGCGTAGTTCTAACGCTTACCGGGAACGAGAACAAAAATGTGAACTCTCCCGAAGTCACTTTGCAGTGTCCCGTGCGAACCTGAACAAGAGAACGAGGCCTTCTCTGTGCGCTGCGCTCAAGAAACGTCGAGGGACGCCCGACTTCGGTTATGAGCATCATCGAGCGACATCCCTCCGGACAGCGGATGCAGTCCCCTGTCCATCGGGATCTCCTTCCCCCGGCGGGGCGGTCTGTTGCGTTTCGCCTGCGACACGTGGTTTTGCCGGCGCGACTGCGGCGGGGCGGCAGACATTTTGGCCCGATCGTCGTCGCCGCAACACTCATCGGCAGGTGTTTCCAGGCGCGACTGCGGCGATGCGACCGCAAAAGATCACCCTCTCATTCCAGTCATTGTGCCCGAAACAGGCGATGCCAAAGCAGGGACCATCCTCTCATTCCAGTCATTGTGCCCGAAACAGGCGATGCCAAAGCAGGGACCATCCTCTCATTCCAGTCATTGTGCCCGAAACAGGCGATGCCAAAGCAGGGACCATCCTCTCATTACAGTCATTGTGCCCGACCGGCAGCGCTACAACAGGGTGCTACGAGATCGTGCTCGACAGGGTGCTACGAGATCGTGCTCGTCATGGTGCTACGGCATCGCTACGACAGTGTGCGTCACCATTAGCCCATTGTACATTCACGTGCTCGTCTTTTGAGGGGTTCCTTCTTGCCCTCAACTGCGAGAGTATAAAAACAGCTGCCCCCGGACGCAAAAAAAGAGGGCTCCGATTTCTTCTGTTGAGTGAAGTGCTCTCCCGTCTCTCTACTTCGGTCAACCTGACCGCCAACTCTTTGCGATGTTAAAATAAACAAGTTGTTTCGTTGTTACCAGTCGACTCATGCTTTGCCGGGACCTTCGGATGCTTCCAGTTGTACCCCAGGCCGCCAGGCCAACGCTACCCTTGGGGCTTGCGACCCAGGTACAACCACGGGCGTCAGCGCCGAGTTCCCAACAGATCGTACCAGCGGTGCGATCCAAACATATTACACATAAATACCCAAGTAAGTGGATGGGGAAACGCCGCCGCGGTAGCTCATTTGGTAGAGCATCGCACGCGAAATGCGAAGGTGGTGGGTTCGGCTCCCACCTGCGGCAAGTTGTTTTTTCATCCACTTTAATTTCCACTAATTTATCGTTTATTTCATTTATTAAGCACAAGTAATTTCCCCTATGTTGTCCTTTGTGTCAGTGTTTGTTGGCTTCTCATGATATGGCTAATAAAAAAAAAAATCGGGCCCCTCGGTTAACCCCCTTTCTTCTCGTTTGTTCATATATAGTAAGTCAAGGAATTAATTTTGGCGTCACCACTGCCATTCATTTCGCCGTCCCTGCGGCGACGCACGGTCGGCGACGCAATGATGACGATAACGTTACGACAATTAAAGGACGAACAAGAATTCGGCAGGGTTCGAATTCCATGCTTCTTCGAGTGTGCTTCCTCTCTGTTCGCGCCATTTAAAGAGTGGCCCCTTCCCGCTTTTAATATGCTTAATCTCATTGTGTTCTGTATGCTCTACCGCATAAGACAAGTGTACTGCGCTAAAGCTAACTTTAGGAAACCGGTTTTATGCAATGTTTAGACCCTTGCCAGGCTAAACTTAATTTCCGAAAGAGCACACCATGCTTAAGTAAATATATTTATATTTAATAATATTTAATAATAATAATAATAATATTTAGGGCAGGGAGATGCAACTTGACGAGTGAGAAACTGGCAATGTACTGTACCTAAATATAAAATTGAAATTATTGCGTTGCATGACGCCTCATATCTTTATTATTCAACATTATAGTCAACATAAGATTAACATTTACGCTTCTGCATATTTCTGGCCATCCGGCGCTCTTGCAAACATTTCAGGATATTAAAGGCCTTGGCGTCTCAGGTTACACATTGAGACATATCACACGTAACGTGAAGCTGTCGTAGGAAGATTGGTCTCCAGAAAGATTTAAAAAACGGCGCAACTTCCATAGGGTAACAAACACAAATATATTGAGCTCGAATCAAAATGCTGCAATACGAACAATTCAGTGCGTACAGTGGGATGAAATACACGAATCTAGGCGGGAACTAAAGCGTGAAAATTCCGAGGTATGTTATGAATAACGTTGACGCTTAATAAAAACCCTTAAAGCATTAGGCCAGGGGAAATGACCCCGATTTGAACAAATAAATAAAAAATATGAACAGGTGGTGGTTGGTTACAGTGCTGGTAGTAATGACTGAATTCACTGTGATAAGAGCTGGCCTCGGATTTCAGCAAAGACCACTATGCTTACTTTAACACCCTGAAATCAGGTGTCATGTCATGAAATGCTATCCGCAAGTTCATTCAAGCGTCCGCGGTCAGTTGCGCTACTGCCGATCGTGGTATATTTTCCCTTTTTCTGCTATGGCATCGCGTTCGTGACCTAGCGTTTTCTGCTTTGTTCCTTGTTGCGTGAATGCATCATATTACGAATGGCAAGTCGCCCTTGTGGGCGTGCGCATTGCGTTGGGGCCACGACAACAACAGCTGGTCCAAACTCTGTCTACGCGTCGGTGCCATCGTGCCAGAGCAGCCAGTGTGTTTTCTCCTGGATGGAATGGTGGCGCCTGCCAGCGGCACTTTCTGCAGTCACTGAGGGGCGCGCTTGCCCCTAGTTGGGCACTGCATGTCATCACGAGTGCGCTTGCCATTACCCTTTCCATCCATGATACCCTTGCATCTTGAAACTGTAAAAATGCACAAAGACGAGAACGAAGAGAGAAGACGGGACGAGACGCTTACTCACAAATGAAAAATTTTATTGAAAGGAAACAAATCTATGCACGCAATAAAACGGAGTAGGAGGGTTGCGCATGTGTGTGAAGGATCACGGGTTAAAGCTTTCAAAGGCAACGTTACAAATTAAAAAAGAAAGTCTAACTATCAAGAAAGTCAAATTCCTTATCATGTTACGAAGACTGCAGGGGTGGCTGACACAGTTATCTCCTCTTTTCTTTTTGTAGTAGGCCTCTGCCATTTCGCGGGTTAGCTGATTGTTACTCTTGAAGATAATCTGAGTATCTTTCAATACAGGATATATAACGACCACATTCCTTACAGTGGGCGGCTAGATAGGAACTCGGTTCCGGGAGAGCACGCACGCTCTTTTTTTCGTATCGCAAATCCACCGGGCGACCACCAAGGCGAATACGAAGAGGCAAACAAGGCAATTCGCTCTAAAGAAGGCTAGTAGGTAACCACAAAAGACAGAGAGTTGTTTTCCTAAGACGAGTTCTCACGTTCGAGCCTCAAGTTTTGTCAAAAGGACAGGGCTGAAACTATAGTTTCGTAATCACTTTTTCCCCCACGCAGCCTCGCGTGCCCGCGAATTCAAGCCTGTTGGCGTACAAAACCATTAAGCGCACGAAATACGACCACGTACTTCTTATATAAACAAAGTACACGTCGCGCAGCAATCGTGTTAAAGCGTGCAGACAAATGACAACATGCTCAGTGAACTGCGCAAAAAGTTCTCCCATCCAATTCGATGAATTCATACCTTTCTTAACCAGCCGCGATTACTGGTTGGTATCGAGAAGACATTCTTGCCTTTGCTGAAACTATTTTGGCATACGAAGGCGCAGCAGGTCATGGTGGGGGAAAATGCCATGAAGCGACGTCGCACTTCCCACAAAACTTAGATCAAGTCTTTCGAAAACAAACAAACAAAAAAAACACTGAAGAGCAACGGCGCCAAGATGCGCTCCTTGCTATCGTTAGACGCTTCTCAAGCGAAAATGGCTGTGGAGCGCGACTGTAAAGAAACGAATCCGGCGCGAGGGCCCACGTAATGCCATTAGACCAGTAGCAACTCGGCGTCGGCATCGACCAGGGTGGGGGAGGAGGAGGCGGCATTCTTCAAAGCGTGTAGCTGCTTTACAAAGTTTGAGGGGCTTTATGCTGCGGTGCGGCCATCTGGTGGTGCTGCAAGGAACCGAACGCTGATCTGTGATTGGTAGAGACACGTCGCAGAACGCTGTGATTGGTAGAAAACTTTCGCTCACAGTCAATTCACCGTCAACTCACCAACGCCGACGACACCAGATTTTCTGTGCCACGGGGCCCTTACAGTTGTCGCTTTGAATTTGTGCGACTTAATGGTGTGGGAACTGCTTTCTTGAGGTGCTCTAGACGAAAGTCCGCAGCGACATCGCGGCTGAAGACGAAGGAAGACGAAGAACACTCTCCCCTCTGTGTTCTTTTTGCAGTGCACCTGAAACTATCGAACATTATTTTCTCTCATGCCGCCGCATTCTAAGACTAAGAAAAAATATTAGAATACTCATTTACCAAACTTGGCCTATCGCTAACCACGACAAGCATTCTTTCTTTTGGGGTGACTTCACTGGGATCCAGCCACAGGGATGCTTTTCTTGCAGTTTACAATTTTATTAGAGAGTCAAAAAAGAGTACCTTGCTTATTTTCTACGATTATAAATAGTTTCTATTATTTCATTTCTTTAGGTTAAATTATTTTATCAAAATTCTTAACAATATTTTCACTGCAAGTCTAAATTATAGTTCTATCGTCCCACGCTCCACTATTCAAATCTAGTTTCTCTAGACTACTAGCCTTACGGAAAACCGCCTGCTTCTTGGCCGATCCCCCATAGGGGGTACGCGCCACTGTCTGCGACACAAGACAGGACAAGACACTCTCGCGGGGATCAGTAACAATGCGAATTTTCTGACCACGACATATTTGAATGACCGTTTAAAAGAATGTTTGCCCGCTTCAAATTAAATTTAATAGTGTGAAGAGAAAGCAGGCGTGGGTATCTACTCACCATCCCTCGACTGGTCTTTTTCACTTCGCCTACCAGATTACACATCAATTTTTCATGCCAAACTTCTGGCAATAGTTCTTGCCTTGCGGAAATTACCCCTTCATACTACAAAAGTTATTATCGTCACAGATTCTCAATCTGTATGCAGCACACTTACTGCATTAGCTCCGCCTCACCTAAGTTTAGTTCATACGGTATGGGTCCCAGGCCACCGAGACATTCATATTAATGAAATTGTCGATTCCTTGGCACGAGCCTCTTTAACAGGTGCTGTAATATCTGTGCTGCCGGCAAGTGCGCACCTCACTGCAGCCAGATATAGGCAATTTTCTTTGAGCGAAGACAAAAAAGCCCTGTCATTAGCAAAATCTACAGATTTTTCGCGCTTAAATTATTCTTGGAACCGGCAATGGTGTCCCAACCGGAAATTCGAAGTTTCATTTGCTAGGCTGCCGTTGCCGTATTCCAACACTTAATTTTTACTTGCACAGATGTAGTCTGGCGGTATCTCCTCTATGCTACCTATGCAATGAGCCGGAATTCATAGATCATTATTTGTTATCGTGTCGATGGTTTCCTACTAATCGAAAAGGATGTCTAGAAATTTCACTTCAAAATTTAGGATTGCCTTTAAGCAGTACTGTTATACTCTTCCTTGGAGCAACAGTATTGGGATACAGCCACAGGAACGTTTTCTTAGCCATTTATAATTTTCTATGCGGCACAAAAAGAATGCCTTGTTAATATTTCGTAGTTTTCACGATTGATTTACTTCTACTTCAATTTAGAAAATTCATAAAGTAAAAGCACAAATTCACAGTTTAAATCTTAATAGTATTATTAATAAAAATTTAACTTGCTCATATGTTTAAGTATATCTTTTATTTTATGTATTTCAGTAATAATTTTCTTTAGTATTCCTATCAACGCAAGACGGATTCCAGTATTGATCACTATTTTATCTCATGTATTCAGAGTTTATTTTTCATCTTGGGTTATACATTTATCTTCCTTTTTTGTGTTACTATTAGTTAACTAATTTATTTTTTTTTCAATTATATTAATCGCCACCCGATTCGTGGAATATCTCCCATAGTGGGTTTATGCCATTAATTGAGGCTTCATAATCATCATCATCACCTCGTGGCATCCCCACGCTCGAGCCAGCCGTTCGAAGCGGGGTGACCGACGTTGAGCTCCAGGTAGCTCAGTTCCATTTCGGACACCGACTGCGACCCGGACAAGTTGCTGCGCCCAGACAATCCAGCCCTTCAGGGCGAGTGTTACACCGGCCCTGCCCTGCAGCCTGGATGAGGTACAGCGGAACCCCCAAACGACGCCGGGTGGTGGCCCCGGGCCGAATCCAGCCCCTCTGGGCCACGCGGCCCACCCGTGGGCGTTCGCTGTGGTCTCCGCGGTACCGCCCTCTGGAACCACTATACTTTGTGCCCATACAGGGAGGAGTACCATTGGAGGAGTCGGAAGCAAGCGGTGGGCCCAGCTGGCAAACAAGAACGAATAAACTAATGCAAATTGAGTGCAATTGGTTCGCCTTCGACCGGTACATACCTGCCGTGACCAAGAGAGCCGCCGCTGCCGCTGCTGTAGCTGCCAGCTGGCACATGGTTTCTCCCGGCGAGCCAGCCATTCCACCGCCACCGTTTGGCCGGCCAGGATTGTTCGAGTGCCATCAAAGGTCCTCGCACTCCCAGAGCCGCCGAGGAAAGCATCAGCAAGTTTTCGCTCCGAGGACCCCCGCGCCGCCATGGACGCCGGCCCAACTTCCTCAGGACAGACCGGGATCTGGGCCCGGAAGCAGAAAACAGCTCGCCATCGCCGCCGTGGGCGCCACCGGAGGTGGCTTACGACCATACCGGCCCAGGCACCACAACAACCCGAGGATTCCACGCAAGGAGAACAAGACGCCTGCGAGCCACATACACTTGCTGCCTTTCCTGGCAGCGGCGAACACGTTGGCGTCGCCAACCAAGGCGATGCACGTGCCGGGCCTCCCACCCAGGGCCGCTGCGCTATGGAACAACTACGGGTCAGCTACTCCATTTTCACCCTCACTCAGGGCGGCCTTCGGAGCTGACGACAGCTGCGCGTCGCCAGCACTCTCGAAGAGAAACTAGTTGTCCGGTGCACCGGTCCCACGACGGTGGCGTTCCTGAGTCCGGCGCGCTGGGGGCCAAGCCCAAGAAGCTCCCGTGCGGGAACAAACATCTGCAAAGACTCCCTCGGAACGTTCAGGTGGCAACGCCCGGTACATAACACCGGCAACAAGGCGTTTGCCCGAGCGTCGGCTTTCGGGGACATCCCCGGACATAGAGTTCAACGGCCCTCAAGGTCTTCAACGCCACGGGCAAGCAGGACAACGCTCGCGGCACAGCGAGCGACGGCGCGCCTGTCCTCTCGGTAAGGGGTCTCCCCGGGAGGAGGAACGTGTCAAGCGACGGGACCGCCGCGTGCGCTACAAGGCCGAAATAGTCGGCACCAACATCATCGTTGCTATAGGGAAAAGCCAAGACCGAGAAAGAAGTCGGACACGGCACCTGTGGCTGTAGGGGCCACAGAACAGAAGCGACACCGTTGAAGACGTCTGCTAGCACCGGGCATTAATTAAACACGTTTATATTTTCTATGAGATGGCTCTTTTGTCTAATACGAGGTGTGTCGGGAGTGATAAGTGCGCTGCGAGGAGCACCTCTTGCGAACCACCTTTAGGCGCGCGCGTCACGTGACATGACGTCGGTACGTCGAGACCCGCCGGCCGACCAGTTTCGCCTAGCCTTCGCGCGCCCTAGATGCGATAGTGGATTTTATCTTCTAGGTTGTGGGATAAATGGGTACTGGTAGTTGTTTGACACGAAAAGCCGCACTGCACGTTCGGACAATCTTCATCTATAGTCAGATACAACTTAAGTCTGCAGTGAAGCCCCGCGCACGCCCTAGCTCATAACCGCCAGCCACCGTTCCTCTGCGAGGCTGCAAATTCTTCGTACTTCAAACTTTCCCTGTTCCTAAATAAGGCGGTAACCACAAAAATAAAGTTATAAGCGCGTAATTTTGTACGTTTTCATTCGTCTATTATAGCGGAATGGTGAAAGCCTAATTCTTATTGAACAGAAATAAAACGCTTGCTCCGCTGCAGCTTATTGTCAAGTTTAACTTTAGTTGGCAGTGAAGTTTCACGAGTAAAACAGGCTCAGCAGTGAAATGAACTGTGCTGTGGACTTTTGAAAAGTGAAATTCTCAGACTCCATACACTTCGTCCATGTCTTTTGCACACCTCATTGCTTCCGCCGATGAAAACAAGAACAGCAGACGTTCCGGAGGTATCAAGTACGACGCCATTTTGAAAAGGTCGCGTGACGGCGATTTTGTTTGCTTCTGTGATTGGCTGGCGGGTTAACATAATCCGGCGCGGTCCGGATGCCTTGGTTGCCAACTGCTGTTTTGTCAGTTGTATCCTACTATAGTGCCGATTTTTCAGCAGGATGAGCGAGTAGAAACTGCTCCCTATTTCTTGTCTCTAAAATGGTTCCGACCCATTACGTGGCATCGTACAAGAATGAGGCATTTCTGACTTGATTCTACAGCGAAACTGTTTCACGCAGACCTTGTGCCATCGTTGTCGGAGTTTGCTAAAACTATCGTCATCATCAGTGGCGCGAGTGTCGTCGTATTCTTCCACAGCTGGCTTCGTTGCCGCTCCTCATTCCAGCATAGAATTTCACTTCTGTCGTCGTTATGGGGAGGCCGCGTTTACGGTGGTATGAGCCATTGCTTAACATGGTATGAGCCATTCATAATCTTACGTGACGGACGGATTTAATTTTGACTCACGCAATGTAATTATTAAGAATCGCAAGCGACAATGCCGGGTGGGTGCTGCTAACCACTCCACCGAGCATACTCGAGACATCGAACGCAAGCGACAGCGGCAGACTGCGGGCGTACCGTCACTGACGTCGTTCTCTCCGTCGCAGCCGAACGCGTGTGTTACCACATTAAGAAACACAAAGACATCAATCGTCAAACCAATCCAAGCAGTCATAAAAACGATTACCGCGCCCGCATCCCCAGTGGTGCGCCCAATATCCGGAGCTTTCGAGTAGTGATTCCGCACATCCCATCCCAGCTACAACTATGGGAAGCCGACGAGTAGTGCCTACTGCTGAGAAAGAAGCTGCCTACGGCAACAGCGAAAATGAGGTGAAAGAATGATGAAACAAAAGATTTACTGTATAGAATGCTTACGAACTTTGACTTGCATGGTGTAACACTCGGTGGAACTAACACAGCTTCGCTGTTCGACCACCTTCACGGACTGAAAGGGGCGCTGATTTTTTTTAACGGTTCATTGAAAATGTGGAAGCTACCTACATTTGGACTGTATAAACGCGTTTGTGTATAAAAAAATAAGGAAGTAAAATAACATATTTATTTCAATCAACTATTAGAATGTATACGATGAACACAGCATACAGCATTCCGATTTCCTAATACATGACCTATACCCAGCAAGACTCACGCAATATGAAATGAATATGAAACAGAAATATCCTAATGTTTTTTTTTTGTGTGTGTGGCCACAATAAACAACAGAACTTATATCTTTTCCGTTCTGAAAGTAACGTTCTTTTTTTATTTTTTTTGCCAGTATTGTCATCTTCCTTTTCTTTTATTTACTTACTTTATTTACTTTTACTTAACCGTTCCTTCAGAAACGTTGTGCTGATAATATTGTGCTCGTCAAGACTGTTTTCTAACTTAACAAGTGCGCACATGACATACAAGAAGCGGAAAGAGCTTTGGCGTTTACCAGATAACACGCATATGTTTTCTTTAATATGCAGTGAGGTATTCATATAATAGATGCATCTTTGGCTTTTCAAACACTGTCGCCTACTTTTCTGATCTGTTCTTCGCAATACCATGAGGCATTTACTGTAAGGTGATCGACAATTGTGACAGAATCTTTCAGCCGAGGTTACTCGGAGGCGCACATTCACTTCCCCAGGGGTCAAGAAACTTAGCTCTTTTTGCGGCGCTTCGTACGTTGCCACACGTCATTTTTTTAAAGGCCCAAGCAAGTTGTGAAGATTTTCGCAGGCTTCCGTTCACAGTTTCGTGTCGGCTGTGCTCTGGCTTCGAAAGGTATGACGCGCACCTATGGAACAATATTGGTACAGAGTCACGCCGCAAGCGGGGCACCGGCAATTCAACCTACAGAACTTTCCGTGTCCGCGGACGATGTCTTCCGCTCCTAACACGAAGCGGGAAAATGTATGACGCTCACCTGTTGATCAGCACAACACGTATGAGCAGCGAGTTACCGCTGTCACTATTTTACTAGTTGTGCAACACGAGGCTCCCTCTTTCAAGCACTGTAATATTTCAATCAATCAATCAATCAATCAATCAATCAATCAATCAATCAATCAATCAATCAATCAATCAATCAATCAATCAAATGTGTTTATTAAAGTGCCCAGGAACAACCTCGAGGGTCTTGGTGCTGGCGCACTCGGCAAAAAAATGAAGAGGAAGAACAATGCAAGCTCATGCACACACACATACACACGCGTGCACGCATAAAAAAAGGAATAATAATTTCGCGAATAGAGATTTTAACAGAGCATAAAATGTGCACACGAAGAGACTACAAAGCAAAACTGGCGAAACAGAAGAAAGGATTACAGAATGACGGAACACACAACAGATATGAGACTTTTTGTTCAGATATTGAAATATCTCAGCAACTCCTTTCAGGAAAATATCAAAGTTAGGCATGAAGATATCCAGACACTCTGAATGGGCGTTATATGTCGCCTGCACTCTATATAGAGGGTCACAAAAAAATCTGAAGGCTGAAAGGCGCGCTTTTTCCTTGCGCCTTCCTGCGGAATTCCTTGGGCCTTCCTGCACATTAGAAAGCAAGTCCGAGCAGCAGATTTTTTCCATGTATTAATTTGGGAAGAAAAAGAACATCCGATTTGTTGCATCTAGAGGTGAGGGTGGGTAACGGGAGTGTCTGTGTTAGCTCTATGAAGATGGAAGGCTTTTGGCAGAATCAATGTTTAAATATAGATGTGAACTCTTTTGCACATTTTTGAGGAGTTCACAATTGGACCTACACGTGCCGCCCCAAACCACGGAGGCGTACTCAAGAACTGGAAGTCATACGCTCTCATATAAAGTTACAAATGGTTGTTTGAAGTCTCTCGTCACCCGACATACTGTGCCGAGGGTTCGAAGTGCACGCTGCCTCGTCTGTTGAGCGTGGGGTGAGAAACTCAGAGAGCTATCGAAGTACGCTCCAAGGACCTTCGTTCCCTGAGCTCTTGGCAGGAGAACATCTTTAACGCTATATGGAAACAAAGTCCTGTTAGTCTTCCGCGTAGAGCTCACAACTTTCGTTTTTGATGCATTTATGACCAGCTTGTCTTCAGCGCACCATGACGCAAAATTTGCCATGTCCTTCTGAAGAGCGGCGCAATCATTAACATTTTTTACCGCTTTGAAAAGTTTTGCGTCATCAGCATTTAACAAAATTGAAGAGTTTTGAATGACTGTCGAAACGTCGTTAATAAACAGCGAGGAAAGAAGCGGGCCCAGGACAGACCCTTGAGGAACTCCACATGTAACCGCATAAAGTTCTGACGACTGACCATTTGCGCTAACGTAGCAATACCGGCCGTAGCTTCTTATCAGCGCTGTGACAGAGTGCTGTAGATCAAGTTGTGTCAATTTATGAAGGAGTATTTTATGGCATACGACATCAACGCCTTGCCGAGGCCAAAATAAATGCCACCCAGTTGTCCTTTCTTATACACTGCTTGAGAGGCATGCATCATGAAGCTAACGAGGTTGATAACTGTGGAGCGTTCCGATATGAATCCATGCTGCTGAGGAATGATAGTATTTTTAATAGAGGATGAAATTATTCAGTGCAAAGTTGACTCGAATAATTTAGATGTTGCGCATAGGAGAGAAATATGCCTGTAGTTACTCGCAGCCGTTTCTACCCCTGACTTAAAGACGGGAACAATCCGGGCTGCTTTCCAAACGTTTGGGAACGTGTTCGTCTTTAAAGCAGAATTAAAAATAGAAGTAAGCGCTGGAATAAGCAAGGACCCGTACGTCTCAATCCAAGCAGGTGGAATGTCATCAGGACCACACGAAAAAGACGGGTTTCAGCGTTTGACGCTCTTACAGACAAGTTTCTCTGAGACCGATAGACTTGAATCCAGGGAAGGGTGATTGGAAAGCTTACTAACTCCGTCACTGCATGTCTTTACCGTACACAGACCCAAAGTGTAGGGCGAAGGCGCCCGAAACATCTGGGACAGGTTGGCTGTCGTCACTAAGTAGAGATATATCTTGTTTCGGATTAGTGTTCACGAACGTGTCTCCAAAAAGACTGAATTTTTAGAAGTACTAGCTTCCACATGTGCTGCATAGATGGAATGATCACGCTTGTAAAGGTGCTTAGAGAGTGACCTGTACATTTTAAAATCTATATCCCAGTGTTGACAATAATAATAATAATAATAATAATAATAATAATAATAATAATAATAATAATAATAATAATTCTTTTTATTATTTCTAGAAAACACAGTACATTCAACAGGGCATATATATATATATATATATATATATATATATATATATATATATATATATATATATATATATATATATATATATATAGATACGCAAATTATGCAGATCATTATAATGCGCGCGTGTACAGGTATAACCACCTATTTGTCTTGCAGAGGATATTTGGGGCGTACAATTTTCACTACCACATAGTTTGGATGGTACAATCAAATCGAATACATGATTATAAACAACGACCTAAGCTTAAGAACTGAAAAATCCTCCATTGCCAACCTTTGGAGAAACAAACAGAAACAAGCGCAGTTCGGCGGTGGTGCACCTGGATTACGAGGCTAACCTGTCTGCTCTTGCAGTTCCTGAAACGTGTGACAGATCGACCAGCTCTGCTGCGCATAGAAGAGAAGCGTGTATGTATGTATGTATGTATGTATGTATGTATGTATGTATGTATGTATGTATGTATGTATGTATGTATGTATGTATGTATCAGGGGCGTATCCAGGGGGGCTTATGGGGCTTCAGCCCCCCCCCCCCCCCCCCGAAATTTTTTCGTGCTGTCTATGCGCCGCCGGCCAAAACAACCCCCGGCGCCGGAAATCATGCTCGATTTTGTCTAGAATGTCCTTTTCACGCTCGAAAAAACATTTTAGCGCGAACATTGTGAAATCGGGCTGGATTTCGCGGCAACGCCCATGCACCGGGAGTCGCATATCGTAACGCAAGGAGCTCCATCCGAGCACAAAGTTCCAAAGGCGTGGCGGCGGGCTTGTCGCGGCATCTCGCTGAGGCCGCGGAATCGGGAGCGCTGGGATTTCAATTCTGACACTTTATCGGTATAAAGTCCTAATAAACTTTTGAAGCGAAACGTGCATTGATATTTCCAAAGTCGTGCTTTAGATTTTCAATTCAGGAACTTTGTGGGCTTAATGTTGTTATAAAGATTTGACGCCAAAGGTGTGTTGACATTTCTAAAGTCTTAGATCGGAATATACAACGAGACAAGCCAAATCAACACACTATCAGATAAATTGACAAAACACGCAGCGAGATACGATGAGACGAAGCGTTAATAATAATAATATTATGGGGTTTACGTGTCAAAACCACTTTCTGATTATGAGGCACGCCGTAGTGGAGGACTCCGGAAATTTTGACCACCTGGGGTTCTTTAACGTGCACCTAAATCTAAGCACACGGGTGTTTTCGCATTTCGCCGCCATCGAAATGCGGCCGCCGTGGCCGGGATTCGATCCCGCGACCTCGTGCTCAGCAGCCCAACACCATAGCCACTGAGCAACCACGGCGGGTGAGACGAAGCGTTGTGGTGGTTCATTTGTGCCGTCCTGTCGCATAAACAAATATCAACATTTTTTTTCACCTAGGCCAAAGCATCCATGTCAAGACACTAAAGCCAGCCAGGGTAACTACGTTCTTATTTATTTTTTCTACTTTGACTTTTATTCGTGAGGACACATTGCGCCTCTTAAATTTTTTTATTCTCGCTACCCTATCCGCGGGCTGCCAGAGCCAGCCAGAGCGCCATGCGTTTTTCTTGTGTTGCCCCGAAACCACCGCGCGGCGTACTTCGGTGCGCGTGTGGTTTTCTCTGGGCGAGTGAATTTTCGCCTCGTAGAGTTTTGGACTCCTTTTGGCTATAGCAGACGAGAAAACGAAACAATGGTCGCTCACCGCCATCACTGTGAAGACTTGACGGATTACACCGTTTTCGCTTTAGCGCAACTTCTCCGGTAAGTCTTGTCTCGCCGGTGTAAAATACCGAGCACTATGCGTATGGTTCTCGGTGGACCAAGCGTCTCACGTTTTCTTCCGATATTCATTCGGTAGACACATTAGGTGCCCAAAGTAGGCATTGGATTGTGGCCAACATACTATCCTTTGTCTTTCTTTCCTTTTTTTTTCATTTCTGTGACCCATCCCACAAAATAAAAAAAAAAGAAGATACATTGTTGCGGCACAGCGAATTGTCGCATGGTGACAGTTTGTTACTTCTTTTGCGGAAAGTAATCGGCCACGGCACGCTTCGGTTGCCGGATACTATTATTATATTATTGTGATAGCAATTATATGAAGACTCCAGGCGCATTCCTGGTGTCGCCGTCGCCCTCATGTTTCGTATGAAATCTCAGTGCAATAACGTCGGGACTGCGCGCCGCATGCTGTATGTGCGAGTGAAAGAGTAGGAGGGGTGGGGTGGAATGGGTGAGCCGACGATGGTGGCTCAGTCTTGTGTGTGCAAAGGAGAAAAGCGGGGAGCAATTAAGCGCGCCGCCTTCCGTCGCACGCGATACATCGGATGGAGTGGATGGAATGGGGGCGGGATCTAGGATTCTGTGAATCTGTGATTGCGCTACATGTTTATTTCCCTTGTTTGACGCATTATATAGAGTCACTTCTTCTTAGATACGTAGATTTATTGGAGACTTATACGTATATTTAAATATCTTGTTGCGAGGTTTTGTGTATACGGGCAGTGAACTTTCTTTCCAGTGACACTTTTTTGCCCTTTATCAAGCATTTGTATATTCCATTGTATCTTCACATTTCTGATGAACGAGGGCGAGTTAAATGAAACTGAGCCTATACCCACACCGCGCAATAATGGTTCGGTTCATTATCCACGCGGCATGCGCGTGGCACACAGGAATCTTTCATTTACAAAAGTGACACGCAGGTGTGAGGCTAAAAGTTCTTTAATGCTCTCATACACTGGATTGAACATGGCTGCGTCACGTAATGGACACTTCAGAAGTTGAGCAGCGGGGTGCTGTGAATTTTTTGACAGCTGAAGGCGTTTCCCAAAAGGAAATTATTCCCCGTATGGCTGCCGTGTACGTTGAACATTGCATTTCATTGGCCACGGTGAAGCATTGGAGCAAACGGTTGAAAAAGGACATGAAAGTTGCGAAGACGATTCAAGACCGGGCCAAAGCCTTCGTGCAATCACCCCCAACACATGTGCAAAAGTTGATGAGCTATGAGACAAGAACGGAGGATAAATATCGATGAACTGGCAGAGCGTGTGAACATCAGTCGCGGTTCGGTTCACACCATAATTCATGAACATCTCGGTCATCGGCTCTTGCGTGCGCAATGGTTGCCCAAGATTTTGAACCACCGCCAGAAGGTTCTGCGCTGCCTTGAGTCATCTGATCCGGTATCACAATGAGGGTGACGACTTCTTGTCTGCAATTGTGATCGGGGACGAACCATGGTGCCACTACTACGAGCCTGAAACATGACGGCAAAGCTTACAGTGGAAACATTCGAATTCACCGCCCCCAAAGAAAGGAAAGGCCGTCATTTCCGCCGGAAAGGTGTTGTTTACTATTTTTTACTAGCTTTAGCTCGGGCCCAACTCCGACGCGGCCTATTCAAATAAATGTAAAACGCAGAAACGCTTTTCTGAGATAACCCCTGGGTCGCTTTTAATGGAATTTGTTGAATTTGAGAAAGTTAACTTCTAGCATCTATTGGAAGCGGAAGTTCGATAGAGGGCCTGAATTTTGTTGAAAATATTTTGAAAAATTTGAAAGTGCGAAAAAAATAGAACCACGACGTTTACAAACTAAAAATCCTCGCTATGTAATGAGCGAAAAGAAAGGAAACTGAGGGACCCGATTTTTTTCGTTATGCAGTTGTTGATCGGAAAAGTTGTGTCCACCAGAGCTTATAAACCTCCTGTGCAAGCAGCAATTGCATAGCTAGCTTAGAGTGTTTATCAAAGTAATCAATAATTTAATCTACTACTTTGGAATCTACTATTTCGTAATAGATTTTAATCTGATCTGGAAAAGCGACACCGTGCAGTGTCACTTTATCTTAAAAACAATCTGCTGCCATCGGAAAAACGAACGTCGAAGAAAAAAAAAAACGCCCTTCCACTCTGTGAACAACGATGACCAGTAAAGCTGTGTACGTGGGCCCGTTAGTGGCGAACTGCACCTTCACCGCGGGTCGGCCTGGCATTGTACCATCTTCGGAATTTTTTTCTACACGCGGACACAGTAGTGGGGAAAGTAGCCCTTAACAGCTTCGTTGTAATAAACACACTCCGTTTAAGACGAAGGCGTCAGCTAGTTCATTGGTAAACCAAAGAAAAAAAAAGTACCTTAAAATTCTTGACGCTTATCTTCAGAAGTACAAGCAGCAGGTGCAGAAGCACTGGCACGCCGATCAAGCCGTCTCTCTTCCATCATATTGGCAACACTCGGAGTAGCAATACTAGCGTCTTCTTACCTCCTTCCAAGCTAGAAGCTTTTTAAACGTGCACAACCTACGAGTAAACCACACGTGCTCGCTCTCCATCTGTGCTGCAATGATGCCGTCATCTCAGTAATTGTCAGGTGGCGTTGTCGTTCTATAGGTCTTTATCGATCGCTTCCGCTTTTACTTGTACACTCCAACAAACAACTTCGTAAGCGGCACCACGGAAAACCGGCCCACGCGTGCCCAATAAGTGTTATCATCAAATAGCCAGCATCGTGAGAACTCAATGCAACGTGCGGTCTTTCGGCTCGCGCGGCTGCCGCATCTTATACCCGTAGACGCGCTTAATTAGGGACGCGGTGGACGCACAATATAAAATTTTTTCTCGCCTTAAACAATACGTACTCCGACGAAACCACTCCTAAATAAATGACTTTCGTACAATCTTCCGAATGACGTCAAGCGGGCTTGTTTACTTGGACCTCATCGGAAAACTATATGAGCCTGAACATGACGAATTTCGCTCATTTTCACCGTTAAGATCTCTTGCGCTTCGAAGTTACTCGACCATCGATTTCAATACTCTTTTACAGCGCAGCTCTCAAGCGCCCGTTCCTGCGATGAGCGTCGGTGTGCGTCGGCGTCGTAGACGTAACCGAGCGAACGAGCAGAACGAAGGATGAAAGAGTCAACGCGGATCGCAGCGGGCGATGAAAAGCGAAGAGAGCGCGACGGGGAAAGCGGAGTAGGCTACATTGCAAACATGAGGGAAATGGGGCAGAGGAGGGTAGGGCGAAGGCGTGATAAGTAAAACCCCTTAAACTTCGTAAAGTAGTGACACTCTCCTCACCGCCTTCCCTCCTCCTCGTTTCTCCTCTCTTTCACGCTCCCTCCTCGACCGTGACGCCGCCTGCACTGCTCGAGCGTAGCAAGGGCGCCAGCATGCGCTCCTCGCCACTTCGTAGACGCTTCTCGAGCAAAAATGGCGCTGATGCAGGGCGCGGGCGCCCACGTGATGTTATTCGGCCAATAGCGACGCGGCGTCGGCCTCGGCCAGAGCGCGCGAGGAGGCATTCTTCACAGCGTGGCACTACTTTACGAAGTTTAAGGGGCTTTAGTGATAAGAAAAGCATAGCGCCGCTCTGCGGTGACGACTGCTACGAGATGACGCCAGAGTATATAGCGCTCGTCGTCTGTTCACTGATGGGATGCGGCGAACGCATCCAATGATACTATACAGGGTGTTTCACGTAACTTGTGCCAAGGATTAAAAAAAAGTGGTTACCCGCAGCTGAATGAAACCAACGGCATATAATTTGCCGTCATGTGGTGCTCCCTAGAGTATATTTTATATTCTGATTAATTGGCTAAATATAAGATGAATTATGCAAAAGTTTTAATATCACTTTAAGGTCAAGTCCGTTTCGTTTTGTTGTAGAGGGGATTCAGAAACGACGGATCCAATTTTTTGTGGCAACGTACATGCCTCGTGGCGATTTTTTTTTTCGGCGCTTAAAGAAAGCCCGCGAAATATGAAATAAAACCACGTGATTGCGCTCGTGCGCTATCGCATTCGCCGCTATCGTTGTATAGCCTGTTTTTGAGGGCGCAGGAAGGGCACAGGTTCGCCCAATAAAACGCTAGTCTCGTCATTCACCGTTATTCTGCTTTCCTCACCGTCACTATTACGGGACAATATATATATATATATATATATATATATATATATATATATATATATATATATATATATATATATATATATATATATATAACTGAAATCTAGGAAGAATGAAGAAAGCGAGATGAATGTGGACGAAAAGGTAACATGCTGCCGGCGGGATACGAACCTACAACCTCCGCATTACGCGAGCGTTGCACTACCTATTGCGCTGCATGCGGCCACGGCTATTAATTCAGATATATATAAAGTGAAGCACATGATCAAAGTATTGCGGCAGTAAAGGAGGCAAAAAGGACAGAAATCAGGTAGAGAAAAAATTGAAGTTTCGCTCGAAAGCGAAGCATTGATTGCGATAACAAATTACAAAACAGTCTAAGAATGTACGATGAGTCATATATAACCGACGCGTTTCATCCGTATAGACCAAAGTTTAGCCGACATGCAGGCGATCGTGCTCGGCGCTATCGTAGTGCTTTGACTGTTCCATTTTTTCTGCGCACAAGTTCTCCCAGTAAAGAGTTAGGCTCAAATACTGAAATTCTTACTTTCCTTAGGCCACTTCCTAATCTTCTGTGAGGCACCCTTCATGCTTCCTTACCGCAGAGGTTGCATGGAGGAAGCAAGTGTATTCTGGGAGCTCCCTTCACCTGCCCTCACGAAAGGTGCTCTTTTCGTCTGTTAGGAACAGTTAAGTTGGCAACTGTGCTTCGTTCATTTGGAAATTACATTGAAATCCTGCATTGGTTTCAGGCCTACTAATTTTGCAGCATTTCTTTAGCACCGACATTTTCACGACATATTCTTTAAATCTCTCAGGCATAGTTGAAACGTCTGTTGCACGAGTCGCATGGCAAGATGGCACCGCGTAACCTACAGGCCGTGTGTCAGATTCGCTTCTAATCGCACATATGCTTCTAGTGTGATATGGAGCTTATTTACAACGAGGGGAATAGCGATAAGCCGATAGATGTGCATCGATGGCAGCGAACAAAGAGATAACAAACACAACACTTCCATACAAAGCTAGCATCCACGCGATTAGAAAAGCCTTAACGGCGAAATGGCAACGCGAATGGGACCGTAGTGCCGACAACAAACTACATCTCACGAAACCCATAGTTGGCGAGTGGAAGTCATGCTATCATCAGGAGTGGTTCATCGAAGTAGTTTTATGCCGACTGCGCATTGGGCACACACACCTCACACACAATTACTTACTTACGAAAGAAGACACACCAACATGCGAGAAATGTCAACAGCCACTAACAGTTATGCACATATTACTCACATGTACGCAGACTGAAACACACAGACGAACACTTCTGCACAAATTATATCAACTACACATACCTTTACACCCTGCTCTAATTTTAGGTGATGATCCGCTAGTCCCATTATGCGACGTCCGTAAATTTCTAGACGGCACTGGATTTTTACATAAAATATAGATTATTAACAAAGCCTTTTCCTTCATTAACTGGATTTTAAAACACCTCGTGTTTGGCGCAGCATAGCCTTAGCCGCTTTTGCACCATTAAACCCCATTTAACTAACTAACTAACTAACAAAATTCTTCCCCCCTGCAGGATTCCATGCAATGAACTGTCCAACTTTATAGTTTTTATTCCCGGACTTTAATATAGGTGACCAGTCTGCCTTAGAAAGATGGCGATCAAAATTGATGTAATCCGCAGCGGCGAAATTATACTTCAGAGAGTCGGGCTCTTTCGGTGCATTGTTTTTGAAGCCTAGTCTCAGTGTTGCCACAGTTGAAAGACAAGGGGTATGCTTGTCTTCTCGAACCAGTTTCTTGTCATCATGGGAGACACGCACGCTTAAAGGGAAGCTGAAAGGTTTTCCAGAAAAAATGAGTGAACATGTGTACATAATGGTTTTCAACCCTCCGAATTCGAATATCGTATCGAAATTGAGCAAAAGAAAGCGCACATATATTTTATTTCGACGAAAAGTGCAGCAGCGGACACGCCCAGCTCGCGCGTCTCGTTTCCGCCTGTGATTGGTCGGGCGCCTCGTGACTTCAACTCTAGTGACCGACCGCTGCCGCTACACATGAAGCGCGGTGCCAGGTAGTTTGCTGCTGTAATGGAAAATTAAGAGGTAATGGAAAATTTAGACAGATTGCGTTTTCTGGGGAGTTCGGCGTTACTCCCTACATGTACGAACCGATTGCGAAGAGCCGGCCTCTCGAAGAAGCAAACGATGCTGGTGCGAGCAGTGCTTTCGACGCGAACGAAAGCGAAGTCTTGGGATCTCCTCGTGTTGGAAATGCTCTTTGGTGAGTATGTTTTTTTCAAAGCGATCTAGTGATCTCGCCGATCTTTCGCCGATCTAGTGAGCTCGTTTCCGGTCAAACAACTGTAGTGTTGTGTTCCTGCATGCCTCCTCGTGGAAGGTAAGCGGGGATGCGATCGTCGGCATTTGTGCGCTGTCCAAAGCTGTCGGCAATCTACAAAGACGGTTTAAACGCGTGAAAAGCACCCCGGTTCATGCAGTACGTGTAGTGACCTTCATCTGTGCGTCATCCGCACACTACTCGTAACCGAAGTCGTAAAGGCGGCGAATTCCTTCGGCTACGTGAGACCGCTCTACATACACGCAGACGCACCAACAAAGGAATGCAGGGTCGATCGAAGTAGATTACGATGGCACGCACGCAGAAATAAGCACGGTCAGGCACGGTCGCGCAGGCTGCGAAGGAACAAAACACTAGAGTTGACGTCACAACACCGCGGTTTCCGGTCTCCGCTCGCATCGTCAGCAGCAGCGCGCGGCATTCGACGGGGGCGGAGCTACAGCGCAATTTTAACCGACGATTACGTCGCTCCTAATAGAAAAAAACCCCGAATTTTACCTACATGGTTTATAAGGTTCCCGCATTCTTATATGAGCGTCTTATTGAATTCGACAGACTCTTCAGCTTCCCTTTAATAATAATAATAATAATAATAATAATAATAATAATAATAATAATAATAATAATAATAATAATAATAATAATAATAATAATAATAATTATATCAAACATTTATTATATATATATATATATATCGCCCAGGAACAGCTACATGAAGTCTTCAAAATTCTCTTAAGAACAAATACACAAAAGAAAAGGCAACCGTGGTATACAAAACAATATAAAGTAGAGAAACAAATAGGAGAAATTTTTTTTTTTTGGGGGGGGGGGGTTTACGTGCCAAAACCACTTTCTGATTATGAGGCACGCCGTAGTAGAGGACTCCGGAAATTTTGACCACCTGGGGTTCTTCAACGTGCACCTAAATCTAAGCAGACGGGTGTTTTCGCATTTCGCCCCCATCGAAATGCGGCCGCCGTGGCCGGGATTCGATCCCGCGACCTCGTACTCAGCAGCCCAACACCATAGCCACTGAGCAACCACGGCGGGTGAGAAAAATTCAACGACGACGGGGCCTGAAAGCGAGTTAGTCATGCAACATGTTTATCTACACTTGTACTGAACACAGAAATTGAGCTCTGATGTCAGTTTGGGCAGAACACGTATTGCGTATTTTTTGAAGTCGAGCCATAGGACATGACTACTGCAACAAGGCCTCAGTGGCAAGCAACGTATTAAAGGGCGGAACCCAGATGGCGTTCCTGCGAGCGCAACTATATTAAGTAGAAGCTTGCGCTCATTCTAATATCTATACTAGGTGTCGCATTGACTGAAGAAAGTGGCCAGCCAGGTAGGGGTAATACAGTTTCTTTTTCGGCGCCGGAAAAGCGTCAGTGTTGACACTCTGGTCCTGACTGCGAAAAGCCCGAGGCGGTGCCAGAAGAAGCACTTCATTCGTTGAGCAGAAGTAGTGGTTTGTACCAATGTCAATGGGGCCGAAGCTACATCGGCGAGACAGGTGTAAATAGCCGGTTACTAGAGCACAAACAACACGTTACGCCTTACAGAGACTGGCAGCTGTCAACGCGCTGCCAGTGACTACGGTTGCTTGCCGCTTTTTTTCAAAGGGCCACCTAATAAGCTCCGACAAAGGAAAATTGACACGAGAAGTTATAGCTGCAGAAGCAAAAATCAGCGAAGGTTCCAAGTATGTCCCAACACCATCAGTTATTTTTGTCAGAAAAATAAGTTTTCTTCTTAAATTCAGCAGGAAGATCGAAAGGGCGCGTCGCATGGCTGTACGATTATGTATATTGAAGACACGGAATTTTCACTAAACATCAGCTGCTACAAAGCGCTCCGGTACGTGCACATGCATTTGCGCGCCTCGCTTTGACCTTCGTTCCACGCGAGCCCCAGTATCGCATGAAACATCAAGTCGCCCAAGAAGCTGGCCGGTGGATTTCTTGCGGTAAGCTAAGTTGAACACGATCAAGAAGTTTTGGGCAATGCATACTGCTATTAACAACCTTAAAGAGGAGACTTAGCATGTCTTGACTTTATAGGCATAATTTTCGGTACGTCTGAAAGGGCTGCATGCACTATATGTCCACCAGAATGACAAAAGCGGTGCTCGAAAATATAAATTTACGATAGATAGGCGAGCAGGAAGGGCAAGGCGATGGGGCAAGGATATGCTATTGACACGTGCACTTGTTTGTCTTTATCGGGCGCCACGTTTCACCGCCTAACAAGTGTTATCGCACAGCGCAGGACGCGCCTGCATGTATCGGAAGTTTCTGGAATGTTATCGATGCTTCCATCCGCTGTCTGTGACTGAACCTTGTGTAATCTGATTGCATGTGTGCGCGACGCGAATAATGTAGAACTTTGTGGAAGGCACGCGGGTCCCAGCGATTACTCTGGAACATTCGACGACTGATGTATAAAAGCCGACGCGCTAGACCCGCTGATCAGATTTTGACGATCGCCGACTGTGTTCGCCGTTGTCGCCGTTCTTTAAGTGTAGCCTGTTTTTTTCGTGGTCACAGGTTCGCCCAATAAAAGTTAGTTTCGTCTTTCACAGTATTGCTACTGTGTTCTTCATACGTCACTCCACGTGACACTATAGTCTATTCTAGTCAGTGGCTGGGCTGTAACTGGTTGGTCACAGGTAGGTAAAGCCACAGGTGGGGTATAGTGTAGGCGAGGCTAGGCTGTGGCTGGCTGGTTTGGTTGTTTGCGTTTAGGAGTCGATGCGGCACTCCTCAATGAAAATTGTTGAAAGAAAAAAGAAAGAAGCCGTCGAAGATGATTGTCAAAATCAGCGAATAGCTTGCACGGACCCACATGTACACACCAGCACTAGCAATACTTCCGAGGTATATAGCGATGACGTCGATAACGATGCTTGATGACGGCTGCACACATTATCGTGGACATGTTTTGGTTGACGGCATGACAGGGTGCACGACAACGATGGCAAAGCGACGGCGACGCAAAGTATGACGCGACGACGACGGCAACGTGACCAGGACGGCGTTACTACAACGCAATGACGACAGCATTACGACGATGACGATGGCTGCGCACCGGCGGTTTCTTCACTTTAGGTTTACTCTACGGAGGTCACACACTCCACTTTCAAACCACAGAGATGCTACGCACTGTGGGACTCGGGGTGAGCCGGCAAGAAGGAACTGCGCCCCTCGACAAGAGACACGCAGCAGATGTCGGCGACGAACGCACACGAACGCACGAACGGTTCCACCGTAAGCCTATATATATTGGGGGGTTCTCACACCCTTGCTCTTGGGACAAAGGAACGACAACACAGTAGTGCAAACAATCACAAGGTCATTTATTGCACCTTTCATAGATCAATGCCTGCTAGCCGAGTTGCTATCCACAAAACATGCCGATGGGCGCGCGACAAGCCGCGGAAGTCCGACACACCGCGACCGGATAGCGAGCGAATATGTTCGCCCCATGCTGGATCCCAACGCCTGGTCGTTCGCGCGTACGGTCACGCGAACGGTGGCGCGTTCGCACGAGGCCTCACGAGATGGTCTCGCAAAAGCATAGATCGGCGCACGCGCGGTACGTCCGCGCTGCTATCCGTCCGCGAACCAAAGAGGCAGCGCCTTCTCTTTCCCGCACCCAAGTAACCCCGCTGTGAGGCGGCGTTAGCAACGCAACACTCGCGCCATCTCTCGCACTGCGCTTCAACCACGCCGACCGCCGCGGACAACAGGCCACGCGGCGAAACCGCATTGCAAGAGACGGGAGCTATGCGGGAAAACAAGATATCAGGGGACCCGTTAGAATGGCGCATCCCCACAATATATAGGCAGCGGAGACACATGGAAAAAAGAATAGCGATTTGGGCCAGTTCGTTTGGGTCCATGGTTTAAAATTTCTGCAGCGCGCGCAACACTGGAGTGCGGCAAGAAAGGTCAAAAAAGGACGAAGGAAAAAGGATTGCAAGAGGACAGCACCTTCCGTTGTCCTCTTGCAATGCTTCTTTCTTCGTCCTTTATTTTTACCTTTCTTTGCGCACTTCGGTGTTTCGCGCTGCAGAAATGTTAAACCATGCAGACACAGAGCCACCACCCATGATCACAACATCAGGTCACCAACCACGAAAAAAGGCGAAAGAGCCAAATCAATATTTTTTTTATTGAAATATCCGGTGATCGGATTCAACCCCGGATTTCCTGCATAATAGCGCGATGCTCTAATCGTTAGGTCCCAGTCGTCTTTTTTTTATTCCTAATATTTATTGCAAATACGAAAACGTGCGTGCTTAAAGTTCATAAAGTGGCTAATTGAGTCATATCCGCGTCTACAAGCACAAAACGAAACGATTCACAGGACAATTAGGAAAGCAAACGGTTCTTCAAATGGGAAGCAAACAGATCCACTTCAACAGTAAATATCCCTTTGGTGGGAAGTTACCTTGAAAAAAAATCATTCACTTGTAAAGTGACATCCACACATTTCGCGTGCCAGCGGTAATTACATTTTTGAGGTGATTTGCGCATTGGTTATAAATACAAGAGCGCACCAGTTTCTCCTGTTCTTCTCTCGCGACAGGTAGCGGTTTGTGATTCTGTGTTAGGCTGCAGCTCCTTTTGGAATGGCCCACATTCTCCAGTCGTTTCCTCGTAGCAGCTACAATTCATCGCCTTCCATATAGGCCCAGCTCGTAACGGAGCGTGTTATAACTTTTCTTGGGTGACGTGCAAAAAAATCAGTTGTCATGCCATTACTGTCTTAATAACCTAGTCGCCGTCGTCTCGCTGCTATTGACACAAGTAACTCATCCTATATTTTCCTTGTTGTCGTTGTCTGTTGACTTTATGTAGTTGTGACATACAAAAAACCGGGACCCTCTGCTTCCATTCTTCTCGGGGTTTAGAGTACTATGTTTTCGTAAATTGTAAATGTGTTCTAATTGCGCACTGTTGTTTATGTAGTTTTCGTGGCGCTGGTCTTCTGGGATAATTTTTTCTCGAAATAAATTAACCTTGAATAAAAATCAATGCTTGTTCTCCGTAAACACCTAAACGTACGCCTAAACGGCAGGGCTCTAAAAAACAATGCTTAGCGTCGGTTTTGAAAGTTAGCTTTGCCGCAATACAGAAATGTTATGCGCTAACATACGCATTGTATTGCGGTGAAGCACACCAAAAATGGAGCGGGACGACTGTGACGGGACATAATATACAGGGTGTTTCAGCCAACACTTTCAAAATGTTTTAAAGATTGCCTCTGGCAGATAGCTAAATTATAGTTTATGAGCCGGTCTACTCAAAGCGGTGGACACTACTTGCACATAAAAATTGAAATGCAAAGTCGACTTATTAACAAGAACACACCAATTAACTTTTTATTTAATTATCTTATGACCCACATTGCAAATTACAAATTCTAACAGTGGACTTCGTAAGGTGGTTCCACTTGAAGCGAATTCTCAGGACGACACCAGTTTCGAAATATAAATTCAGAACTTCGCGAAGAAATGCATTGGCGTTCCAGTTACTTATTTGCTTCAGTGCATGGAACGATGTTTTGTTAACAAACTAACTGGAACGCCAATGCATTTCTCCGCGAAGTTCGGGAGTTTATATCTCGAAACTGGTGTCATATTGAAAATTCGTTCCAAGTGGATCCGCCTTGCGAACTCCTCGGCTAGAATTTGTAAATTACAATATGGGCCATACTGTAGTTAGTTAAAAATATAATTAGTGAATTTTTATTAATCAATCAATTTTGGATATCAATTTTTTTGCAACTATTGTCCGCCGCTTCGAGTAGACCAGCTCATAGACTATAATTGTGATAACTGCCACAGGCAACTTTTAAAGATTTTTCGAAGTGTTCGCTGAAACAAGTGCCCTGTATGTATTCCTTAATTATACACGCGGGCGCCCGATTTCTCCTGTCACAGTACGAGCACCAGAATGCCTAATAAGTGTGTTGTCAGGCGGTCAGAGCTGTTCCAGACGTGGCTGTGGCGATTTGAACTCTGGTTTTGCCCACCTTGCACGCCCCGTATATCAGACCGTAACGGGGTCTAGTACGCGTTCCTTAATTATACACGCGAACACGTGTCACATTCGGTCACAGTTAGAATACTGAGACGTATAATAACTGTACTGGAAGCCATTTCAAGCTGTTCGAGACGTTTCTGTGGCGATTAAAGCCCATTTCCTGTCTAACTACGTTGTTCATATATAGTAAGTCATGGAATTAATTTTGGCGTCACCACTGCCATTCATTTCGCCGTCCCTGCGGCGACGCACGGTCGGCGACGCAATGATGACGATAACGTTACGACAATTAAAGGACGAACAAGAATTCGGCAGGGTTCGAATTCCATGCTTCTTTGAGTGTGCTTCCTCTCTGTTCACGCCATTTAAAGAGTGGCCCCTTCCCGCTTTTAATATGTTTCATCTCATTGTGTTCTGTATGCTTTACCGCATAAAACAAGTGTACTGCGCTAAAGCTAACTTTAGGAAACCGGTTTTATGCAATGTTTAGACCCTTGCCAGGCTAAACTTAATTTCCGAAAGAGCACACCGTGCTTGCTAGGGCAGGGAGGCGCAACTTGACGAGTGAGAAACTGGCAATGTACTGTACCTAAATATAAAATTGAAATTATTGCATTGCATGACGCCTCATATCTTTATTATTCAACATTATAGTCAACATAAGATTATCATTTACGCTTCTGCATATTTCTGGCCATCCGGCGCTCTTGCAAACATTTCAGGATATTAAAGGCCTTGGCGTCTCAGGTTACACATTGAGACATATCACACGTAACGTGAAGCTGTCGTAGGAAGATTGGTCTCCAGAAAGATTTAAAAAACGCCGCAACTTCCATAGGGTAACAAACACAAATATATTGAGTTTGAATGAAAATGGTGCATCGCGAATAATTCAGTGTGTACAGTGGGATGAAATACACGAATCTAGGCGGGAAATAAAGCGTGAAAATTCCGAGGTATGTTATGAATAACGTTGACGCTTAATAAAAACCCTAAAAGCATTGGGCCAGGGGAAATGACCCGATTTGAACAAATAAATAAAAAATATGAACAGGTGGTCGTTGGTGACAGTGCTGGTAGTAATGACTGAATTCACTGTGATAAGAGCTGGCCTCGGATTTCAGCAAAGACCACTATGCTTACTTTAACACCCTGAAATCAGGTGTCCTGTCATGAGATGCTATCCGCAAGTTCATTCAAGCGTCCGCGGACAGTTGCGCTACTGCCGATCGTGGTATATTTTCCCTTTTTCTGCTATGGCATCGCGTTCGTGACCTAGCGTTTTCTGCTTTGTTTCTTGTTGCGTGAAGGCATCATATTACGAATGGCAAGTCGCCCTTGTGGGCGTGCGCATTGCATTGGGGCCACGACAACAACAGCTGGTCCAAACTCTGTCTACGCGTCGGTGCCCTCGTGCCAGAGCAGCCAGTGTATTTCCTCCTGGATGGGATGGTGGCGCCTGCCAGCGGCACTTTTTGCAGTCACTGAGGGGCGCGCTTGCCCCTAGTTGGGCGCTGCATGTCATCACGAGTGCGCTTGCCATTACCCTTTCCATCCATGATACCCTTGCATCTTGAAACTGTAAAAATGCAAAAAGACGAGAACGAAGAGAGAAGACGGGACGAGACGCTTACTCACAAATGAAAAATTTTATTGAAAGGAAACAAATCTATGCACGCAATAAAACGGAGTAGGAGGGTTGCGCATGTGTGTAAGGATCACGGGTTAAAGCTTTCAAAGGCAACGTTACAAATTAAAAAAGAAAGTCTAACTATCAAGAAAGTCAAATTCCTTATCATGTACGAAGACTGCAGGGGTGGCTGACACAGTTATCTCCTCTTTTCTTTTTGTAGTAGGCCTCTGCCATTTCGCGGGTTAGCTGATTGTTACTCTTGAAGATAATCTGAGTATCTTTCAATACAGGATACATAACGACCACATTCCTTACAGTGGGCGGCTAGATAGGAACTCGGTTCCGGGAGAGCACGCACGCTCTTTTTTCGTATCGCAAATCCACCGGGCGACCACCAAGGCGAATACGAAGAGGCAAACAAGGCAATTCGCTCTAAAGAAGGCTAGTAGGTAACTACAAAAGACAGAGAGTTGTTTTCCTAAGACGAGTTCTCACGTTCGAGCCGCAAGTTTTGTCAAAAGGACAGGCCTGAAGCTTAAGTTTCGTAATCACTTTTTCCCCCACGCAGCCTCGCGTGCCCGCGAATTCAAGCCTGTTGGCGTACAAAACCATTAAGCGCACGAAATACGACCACGTACTTCTTATATAAACAAAGTACACGTCGCGCAGCAATCGTGTTAAAGCCTGCAGACAAATGGCAACATGCTCAGTGAACTGCGCAAAAAGTTCTCCCATCCAATTCGATGAATTCGTACCTTTCTTAACCAGCCGCGATTACTGTTGGTATCGAGAAGACATTCTTGCCTTTGGTGAAACTATTTTGGCATACGAATTCGGCGCAGCAGGTCATGGTAGGGGAAAATGCCGTGAAGCGACGTCGCACTTCCCACAAAACTTAGATCAAGTCTTTCGCAAACAAACAAACAAAAAAAAACACTGAAGAGCAACGGCGCCAAGATGCGCTCCTTGCTAGTCGTTAGACGCTTCTCAAGCGAAAATGGCGGTGGAGCGCGACTGTAAAGAAACGAATCCGGCGCGAGGGCCCACGTAATGCCATTAGACCAGTAGCAACTCGGCGTCGGCATCGACCAGGGTGGGGGAGGAGGAGGCGGCATTCTTCAAAGCGTGTAGCTGCTTTACAAAGTTTGAGGGGCTTTATGCTGCGGTGCGGCCATCTGGTGGTGCTGCAAGGAACCGAACGCTGATCTGTGATTGGTAGAGACACGTCGCAGAACGCTGTGATTGGTAGAAAACTTTCGCTCACAGTCAATTCACCGTCAACTCACCAACGCCGACGACACCAGATTTTCTGTGCCACGGGGCCCTTACAGTTGTCGCTTTGAATGTGTGCGACTTAATGGTGTGGGAACTGCTTTCTTGAGGTGCTCTAGACGAAAGTCCGCAGCGACATCGCGGCTGAAGACGAAGGAAGACGAAGAACACTCTCCCCTCTGTGTTCTTTTTGCAGTGCACCTGAAACTATCGAACATTATTTTCTCTCATGCCGCCGCATTCTAAGACTAAGAAAAAATATTAGAATACTCATTTACCAAACTTGGCCTATCGCTAACCACGACAAGCATTCTTTCTTTTGGGGTGACTTCACTGGGATCCAGCCACAGGGATGCTTTTCTTGCAGCTTACAATTTTATTAGAGAGTCAAAAAGAGTACCTTGCTTATTTTCTACAATTATAAATAGTTTCTATTATTTCATTTCTTTACGTTAAATTATTTTATCAAAATTCTTAACAATATTTTCACTGCAAGTCTAAATTACAGTTCTATCGTCCCACGCTCCACTATTCAAATCTAGTTTCTCTAGACTACTAGCCTTACGGAAAACCGCCTGCTTCTTGGCCGATCCCCCATAGTGGGTACGCGCCACTGTCTGGGACACAAGACAGGACAAGACACTCTCGCGGGGATCAGTAACAATGCGAATTTTCTGACCACGACATATTTGAATGACCGTTTACAAGAAAATTTGGCCCGCTTCAAATTAAACTTAATAGTGTGAAGAGAAGGCTAGGCGTGGGTATCTACTCATCATCCCTCGACTGGTCTTTTTCACTTCATCTATCAGGTTACACATCAGTTTTTCATGCCAAACTTCTGGCAATAGATCTTGCCTTGCGGAAATTACCCCTTCATACTACAAAAGTTATTATCGTCACAGATTCTCAATCTGTATGCAGCACACTTACTACGTCTACAAAGTCGGCAGCATTGAACACGTTTTATACATTAGCTCCGCCTCACCTAAGTTTAGTTCATACGGTATGGGTCCCAGGCCACCGAGACATTCATATTAATGAAATTGCCGATTCCTTGGCACGAGCCTCTTTAACAGGTGCTGTAATATCTGTGCTGCCCCGGCAACTGCGCACATCACTGCAGCCAGATATAGGCAATTTTCTTTGAGCGAAGACAAAAAAGCCCTGTCGTTAGCAAAATCTACAGATTTTTCGCGCCTAAATTATTCTTGGAACCGGCAATGGTGTCCCAACCGGAAATTCGAAGTTTCATTTGCTAGGCTGCCGTTGCCGTATTCCAACACTTAATTTTTACTTGCACAGATGTAGTCTGGCGGTATCTCCTCTATGCTACCTATGCAATGAGCCGGAATTCATAGATCATTATTTATTATCGTGTCGATGGTTTCCTACTAATCGAAAACGATGTCTAGAAATTTCACTTCAAAATTTAGGATTGCCTTTAAGCAGTACTGTTATACTCTTCCTTGGAGCAACAGTATTGGGATACAGCCACAGGAACGTTTTCTTAGCCATTTATAATTTTCTATGCGGCACAAAAAGAATGCCTTGTTAATATTTCGTAGTTTTCACGATTGATTTACTTCTACTTCAATTTAGAAAATTCAGAAAGTAAAAGCACAAATTCACAGTTTAAATCTTAATAATATTATTATTAAAAATTTAACTTGCTCATATGTTTAAGTATATCCTTTATTTTATGTATTTCAGTAATAATTTTCTTTAGTATTCCTATCAACGCAAGACGGATTACAGTATTGATCACAATTTTATCTCATGTATTCAGAGTTTATTTTTCATCTTGGGTTATACATTTATCTTCCTTTTTTGTGTTATTATTTGTTAACTAATTTATTTTTTTTTCAATCATATTAATCGCCACCCGATTCGTGGAATATCCCCCATAGTGGGTTTATGCCATTAATTGAGGCTTCATAATCATCATCATCACCTCGTGGCATCCCCACGCTCGAGCCAGCCGTTCGAAGCGGGGTGACCGACGTTGAGCTCCAGGTAGCTCAGTTCCATTTCGGACACCGACTGCGACCCGGAGAAGTTGCTGCGCCCAGACAACCCAGCCCTTCAGGGCGAGTGTTACACCGGCCCTGCCCTGCAGCCTGGATGAGGTACAGCGGAACCCCCAAACGACGCCGGGTGGTGGCCCCGGGCCGAATCCAGCCCCTCTGGGCCACGCGGCCCACCCGTGGGCGTTCGCTGTGGTCTCCGCGGTACCGCCCTCTGGAACCACTATGCTTTGTGCCCATACAGGGAGGAGTACCATTGGAGGAGTCAGAAGCAAGCGGTGGGCCCAGCTGGCAAACAAGAACGAATAAATTAATGCAAATTGAGTGCAATTGGTTCGCCTTCGACCGGTACATACCTGCCGTGACCAAGAGAGCCGCCGCTGCCGCAGCTGTAGCTGCCAGCTGGCACATGGTTTATCCCGGCGAGCCAGCCATTCCACCGCCACCGTTTGGCCGGCCAGGATTGTTCGAGTGCCATCAAAGGTCCTCGCACTCCCAGAGCCGCCGAGGAAAGCATCAGCAAGTTTTCGCTCCGAGGACCCCCGCGCCGCCATGGACGCCGGCCCAACTTCCGCAGGACAGACCGGGATCTGGGCCCGGAAGCAGAAAACAGCTCGCCATCGCCGCCGTGGGCGCCACCGGAGGTGGCTTACGACCATACCGGCCCAGGCACCGGAATAACCCGAGGATTCCACGCAAGGAGAACAAGACGCCTGCGAGCCACATGCACTTGCTGCCTTTCCTGGCAGCGGCGAACACGGTGGCGTCGCCAACCAAGGCGATGCACGTGCCGGGCCGCCCACCCAGGCCCGCTGCGCTATGGAACAACTACGTGTCAGCTACTCCATTTTCACCCTCACTCAGGGCGGCCTTCGGAGCTGACGACAGCTGCGCGTTGCCAGCACTTTCGAAGAGAAACTAGTTGCCCGGTGCACCGGTCCCACGACGGTGGCGTTCCTGAGCCCGACGCGCTGGGGGCCAAGCCCAAGAAGCTCCCGTGCGGGAACAAACATCTGCAAAGGCTCCCTCGGAACGTTCAGGTGGCAACGCCCGGTACATAACACCGGCAACAAGGCGTTTGCCCGAGCGTCGGCTTTCGGGGACATCCCCGGACATAGAGTTCAACGGCCCTCAAGGTCTTCAACGCCACGGGCAAGCAGGACAACGCTCGCGGCACAGCGAGCGACGGCGCGCCTGTCCTCTCGGTAAGGGGTCTCCCCGGGAGGAGGAACGTGTCAAGCGACGGGACCGCCGCGTGCGCTACAAGGCCGAAATAGTCGGCACGAACATCATCGTTACTATAGGGAAAAGCCAAGACCGAGAAAGAAGTCGGATACGGCACCTGTGGCTGTAGGGGCCACAGAACAGAAGCGACACTGTTGAAGACGTCTGCTAGCACCGGACATTAATTAAATACGTTTATATTTTCTATGAGATGGCTCTTCTGTCTAATACGAGGTGTGTCGGGAGTGATAAGTGCGCTGCGAGGGACACCTCTTGCGAACCACCTTTAGGCGTGCGCGTCACGTGACATGACGTCGGTACGTCGAGACCCGCCGGCCGACCAGTTTCGCCTAGCCTTCGCGCGCCCTAAATGCGATAGTGGATTTTATCTTCTAGGTTGTGGGATAAATGGGTACTGGTAGTTGTTTGACACGAAAAGCCGCACTGCACGTTCGGACAATCTTCATCTATAGTCAGATACAACTTAAGTCTGCAGTGAAGCCCCGCGCACGCCCTAGCTCATAACCGCCAGCCACCGTTCCTCCGCGAGGCTGCAAATACTTCGTACTTCAAACTTTCCCTGTTCCTAAATAAGGCGGTAACCACAAAAATAAAGTTATAAGCGCGTAATTTTGTACGTTTTCATTCGTCTATTATAGCGGCATGGTGAAAGCCTAATTCTTAGTGAACAGAAATAAAACGCTTGCTCCGCTGCAACTTACTGTCAAGTTTAACTTCAGTTGGCAGTGAAGTTTCACGAGTAAAACAGGCTCAGCAGTGAAATGAACTGTGCTGTGGACTTTTGAAAAGTGAAATTCTCAGACTCCATACACTTCGTCCATGTCTTTTGCACACCTCATTGCTTCCGCCGATGAAAACAAGAACAGCAGACGTTCCGGAGGTATCAAGTACGACGCCATTTTGAAAAGGTCGCGTGACGGCGATTTTGTTTGCTTCTGTGATTGGCTGGCGGGTTAACATAATCCGGCGCGGTCCGGATGCCTTGGTTGCCAACTGCTGTTTTGTCAGTTGTATCCTACTATAGTGCCGATTTTTCAGCAGGATGAGCGAGTAGAAACTGCTCCCTATTTCTTGTGTCTAAAATGGTTCCGACCCATTACGTGGCATCGTACAAGAATGAGGCATTTCTGACTTGATTCTACAGCGAAACTGTTTCACGCAGACCTTGTGCCATCGTTGTCGGAGTTTGCTAAAACTATCGTCATCATCAGTGGCGCGAGTGTCGTCGTATTCTTCCACAGCTGGCTTCGTTGCCGCTCATCATTCCAGCACAGAATTTCACTTCTGCCGTCGTAATGGGGAGGCCGCGTTTACGGTGGTATGAGCCATTGCTTAACCGGGTATAAGCCATTCATTATCTTACGTCACGGACGGATTTAATTTTGACTCACGCAATTTAATTATGAGGAATCGCAAGCGACAATGCCGGGTGGGTGCTGCTAACCACTCCACCGAGCATACTCGAGACATCGAACGCAAGCGACAGCGGCAGACTGCGGGCGTACCGTCACTAACGTCGTTCTCTCCGTCGCAGCCGAACGCGTGTGTTACCACATTAAGAAACACAAAGACATCAATCGTCAAACCAATCCAAGCAGTCATAAAAACGATTACCGCGCCCGCATCCCCAGTGGTGCGCCCAATATCCGGAGCTTTCGAGTAGTGATTCCGCACATCCCATCCCAGCTACAACTATGGGAAGCCGACGAGTAGTGCCTACTGCTGAGAAAGAAGCTGCCTACGGCTACAGCGAAAATGAGGTGAAAGAATGATGAAACAAAAGATTTACTGTATAGAATGCTTACGAACTTTGACTTGCATGGTGTAACACTCGGTGGAACTAACACAGCTTCGCTGTTCGACCACCTTCACGGACTGAAAGGGGCGCTGATTTTTTTTAACGGTTCATTGAAAATGTGGAAGCTACCTACATTTGGACTGTATAAACGCGTTTGTGTATAAAAAAATAAGGAAGTAAAATAACATATTTATTTCAATCAACTATTAGAATGTATACGATGAACACAGCATACACCATTCCGATTTCCTAATACATGACCTATACCCAGCAAGACTCACGCAATATGAAATGAATATGAAACAGAAATATCCTAATGTTTTTTTTTGTGTGTGTGGCCACAATAAACAACAGAACTTATATCTTTTCCGTTCTGAAAGTAACGTTCTTTTTTTATTTTTTTTGCCAGTATTGTCATCTTCCTTTTCTTTTATTTACTTACTTTATTTACTTTTACTTAACCGTTCCTTCAGAAACGTTGTGCTGATAATATTGTGCTCGTCAAGACTGTTTTCTAACTTAACAAGTGCGCACATGACATACAAGAAGCGGAAAGAGCTTTGGCGTTTACCAGATAACACGCATATGTTTTCTTTAATATGCAGTGAGGTATTCATATAATAGATGCATCTTTGGCTTTTCAAACACTGTCGCCTACTTTTCTGATCTGTTCTTCGCAATACCATGAGGCATTTACTGTAAGGTGATCGACAATTGTGACAGAATCTTTCAGCCGAGGTTACTCGGAGGCGCACATTCACTTCCCCAGGGGTCAAGAAACTTAGCTCTTTTTGCGGCGCTTCGTACGTTGCCACACGTCATTTTTTTAAAGGCCCAAGCAAGTTGTGAAGATTTTCGCAGGCTTCCGTTCACAGTTTCGTGTCGGCTGTGCTCTGGCTTCGAAAGGTATGACGCGCACCTATGGAACAATATTGGTACAGAGTCACGCCGCAAGCGGGGCACCGGCAATTCAACCTACAGAACTTTCCGTGTCCGCGGACGATGTCTTCCGCTCCTAACACGAAGCGGGAAAATGTATGACGCTCACCTGTTGATCAGCACAACACGTATGAGCAGCGAGTTACCGCTGTCACTATTTTACTAGTTGTGCAACACGAGGCTCCCTCTTTCAAGCACTGTAATATTTCAATCAATCAATCAATCAATCAATCAATCAATCAATCAATCAATCAATCAATCAATCAATCAATCCATCAATCAATCAATCAATCAATCAAATGTGTTTATTAAAGTGCCCAGGAACAACCTCGAGGGTCTTGGTGCTGGCGCACTCGGCAAAAAAATGAAGAGGAAGAACAATGCAAGCTCATGCACACACACATACACACGCGTGCACGCATAAAAAAAGGAATAATAATTTCGCGAATAGAGATTTTAACAGAGCATAAAATGTGCACACGAAGAGACTACAAAGCAAAACTGGCGAAACAGAAGAAAGGATTACAGAATGACGGAACACACAACAGATATGAGAGTTTTTGTTCAGATATTGAAATATCTCAGCAACTCCTTTCAGGAAAATATCAAAGTTAGGCATGAAGATATCCAGACACTCTGAATGGGCGTTATATGTCGCCTGCACTCTATATAGAGGGTCACAAAAAAATCTGAAGGCTGAAAGGCGCGCTTTTTCCTTGCGCCTTCCTGCACATTAGAAAGCAAGTGCGAGCAGCAGATTTTTTCCATGTATTAATTTGGGAAGAAAAAGAACATCCGATTTGTTGCATCTAGAGGTGAGGGTAGGAACGGGAGTGTCTGTGTTAGCTCTATGAAGATGGAAGGCTTTTGGCAGAATCAATGTTTAAATATAGATGTGAACTCTTTTGCACATTTTTGAGGAGTTCACAATTGGACCTACACGTGCCGCCCCAAACCACGGAGGCGTACTCAAGAACTAAAAGGCATACGCTCTCATATAAAGTTACAAATGGTTGTTTGAAGTCTCTCGTCACCCGACATACTGTGCCGAGGGTTCGAAGTGCACGCTGCCTCGTCTGTTGAGCGTGGGGTGAGAAACTCAGAGAGCTATCGAAGTACGCTCCAAGGACCTTCGTTCCCTGAGCTCTTGGCAGGAGAACATCTTTAACGCTATATGGAAACAAAGTCCTGTTAGTCTTCCGCGTAGAGCTCACAACTTTCGTTTTTGATGCATTTATGACCAGCTTGGTTTTCAGCGCACCATGACGCAAAATTTGCAATGTCCTTCTGAAGAGCGGCGCAATCATTAATATTTTTTACCGCTTTGAAAAGTTTTGTATTATCAGCATTTAACAAAATTGAAGAGTTTTGAATGACTGTCGAAACGTCGTTAATAAACAGCGAGGAAAGAAGCGGGCCCAGGACAGACCCTTGAGGAACTCCACATGTAACCGCATAAAGTTCTGACGACTGACCATTTACGCTAACGTAGCAATACCGGCCGTGCAGGTAGCTTCTTATCAGCGCTGTGACAGAGTGGTGTAGATCAAGTTGGTGTCAACTTATGAAGGAGTATTTTGTGGCATACGACATCAACGCCTTGCTGAGGCCAAAATAAATGCCACCCAGTTGTCCTTTCTTATACACTGCTTGAGAGGCATGCATCATGAAGCTAACGAGGTTGGTAACTGTGGAGCGTCCCGATATGAATCCACGCTGCTGAGGAATGATAGTATTTTTAATAGAGGATGAAATTATTGAGTGCAAAGTTGACTCGAATAAATTAGATGCTGAGCATAGGAGACAAAATATGCCTGTAGTTACTCGCAGCCGTTTCTACCCCTGACTTAAAGACGGGAACAACCCGGGCTGTTTTCCAAACGTTTGGCAACGTGTTCGTCTTTAAAGCATGCTCAGTGGCTATGGTGTTAGGCTGCTGAGCACGAGGTCGCGGGATCGAATCCCGGCCACGGCGGCCGCATTTCGATGGGGGCGAAATGCGAAAACACCCGTGTACTTAGATTTAGGTGCACGTTAAAGAACCCCAGGTGGTCGAAATTTCCGGAGTCCTCCACTACGGTGTGCCTCATAATCAGAAAGTGGTTCTGGCACGTAAAACCCCATAATTTATTATTTTTCTTTAAAGCAGAATTAAAAATACAAGTAAGCGCTGGAATAAGCACGGACCCGTACGTCTTAATCAAAGCAGGTGGAATGTCATCAGGACCACACGAAAAAGACGGTTTTCAGTGTTTGACGCTCTTACAGACAAGTTTCTCTGAGACCGATAGACTTGAATCCAGGGAAGGGTGATTGGAAAGCTCACTAACTCCGTCACTGCATATCTTTACCGTACACAGACCCAAAGTGTAGGGCGAAGGCGCCCGAAACATCTAAGACAGGTTGGCTGTCGTCACTAAGTAGAGATATATCTTGTTTCGGATTAGTGTTCACGAACGTGTCTCCAAAAAGACTGAATTCTTAGAAGTACTAGCTTCCACATGTGCAGCATAGATGGAATGATCACGCTTGTAAAGGTGTTTAGAGAGTGCCCTGTACATTTTAAAATCTATATGCCAGTGTTAATAATAATAATAATAATAATAATAATAATAATAATAATAATAATAATAATAATAATAATAATAATAATAATAATAATAATAATAATAATAATAATAATAATAATAATAATAATAATAATAATAATCATTCTTTTTATTATTTCTAGAAAACATAGTACATTCAACAGGTCTTCCAAAGCCATGTTGGGCTTGACTGCAGAGCTTGACAGGCAGCGTAGAAACTGTTACAGGAGAATAGCAATAAAGAAAAAAAGAAAACCTAACACAAAAAAAGCAGATAAATCCTCCGTGTTTATATATATATATATATATATATATATATATATATATATATATATATATAAATATATATATATATATATATATATATATATATATATACATATATATATATATATATATATTGATACGCAAATTGTGCACATCATTATAATGCGCGCGTGTACAGGTGTAACCACCTATTTGTCTTGAAGAGAATATTTGGTGCGTACAATTTTCGCTACCACATAGTTTGGATGATACAATGAAATAGGCAGGCAGGAGAGCCACCAGGAGCGTGCTGGCGACGACGGTGAGTGTCTGCATGGTAAAGATGAATGGATTAGTAGACTGTGCTTTCACACAGCTACCGAGCCCACAGAGTGGCGCAGATGGGTGGCACTCTCTTATAGCGGCTGAGGTTGACGTTTGTTTCGTTGCGATTGGCCAGGCTGGATCGAAGATTGCGACATCTGGTGGCGGGACAGTTACGGGCAGAGTGGTCAGTGGATGGCGCCAGTAGTGACGGCCATCTTCGAAGTAGTTGGGGGCGAGATTCGGTGCAGGTACGGCGTAGGCAGGCAGGAGAGCCACCAGGAGCGTGCTGGCGACGACGGTGAGTGTCTGCATGGTAAAGATGAATGGATTAGTAGACTGTGCTTTCACACAGCTACCGAGCCCACCTTCTGCAGCCGAAAAGGCCATTCCGCAATCTTCTGGCATTGTTCGGAAAAAGCTTAATCCTTGGTGGACACATGAATGCACCGTGGCATAAAAGCAGCAAAATAAGGCCTGAGGAATCTTACGCAGCTACCCAACATATAACAACCTTCTAAATTTCAAACAAGCCAAAGCGCAAGCTCGATATATCCGTAGACAGGCGGAACAATTTTCCTGGCAAAAATATGTATCTACAATTAATAGCACCGTCACATTCAAAAGGATGTGGGAACAGGTCAGGAAGTTTAAGGGGGACTACTCATCATACACGATACCCATACTTATACCTTCAGGTACTCAAACAACACTACAAGAACAAGCGAATATACTTGGGGAGCATTTCTACAACGTCTCCAGCTCGGCTAACTATTCAAACACGTTCCTAAAATACAAACTGTCGGCAGAAAAGGAGAAACTACCAACTGCTAGCATGTCAAGCGACGAATACAACACTCCATTCACGGTACAATAACTTAACAGGGTTCTCTGTGCTGGCAAGAATACTGCAGTAGGTCCTGACCGGATCCATTATTCCATGCTCGCACACCTATCCCAAGCATCCGTAGAGGCTCTCCTTAAATTATTTAACAAAGTATTTGAATCCGGAAACATGCCAAAAAGCTGGAAAAATGCAATAGTTGTGCCTTTTTTAAAAACAGGTAAATCTCCCACATCCCCAAGCAGCTTTCGACCCATTGCTCTGACAAGCTGTTTGGCGAAATCATTTGAAAGTATCGTTAATGCCAGGTTAACTTTCACGCTTCATATACGGAACTCCATTGATTCTCATCAGTGCGGCTATAAAAAAGGGTTTTCAACGACAGACCACCTCTTCCGACTTGAACACGAAATACGTGAGGCATTCGTACGCAAACAGCACTGCTTGGCAGTGTTCTTCGATTTAGAAAAAGCGTATGACACCACGTGGAGATTCGGGATCTTACGTGACCTCGCTGCGGTAGGAATCCGCGGCAAAATGCTAAACTGTCTCGCTGATTTTATGTCCAACAGAACATTCCAAATCCGTCTAGGCAATGTGCTCAACGCACATTTATACAGGAAAACGGCGTGCCACAAGGTTGCGTACTAAGCACAACACTCTTTATAGTAAAAATGAACTCTGTTAACAAATTCATATCCCCCCTCAATTATGCACTCCATATACGTCGATGATCTGCAAATAGCGTGCCGCGCCTCAAACTTACGAACATGTGAAAGGCAGCTCCAGATAACAATTAATAAACTAATCGAGCGGGCTGAGAAAAATTGCTTTCGCTTCTCTACTAAAAAAAAAAACTGTTACAGTGCTATTCTCGCAAAAACGAGGGTTGTACTAAGACCCGGATTTAAATTTGAATGATGTCGCGCTGCCGGTAAAACAAGAATATAAATTCTTCGGAGTAACCTCTGACAAAAAACTAAACTTCCTATCCCACATTAAAACACTAAAGATTAAGGCAAATAAAGCATTGAATATCCTCAAAGTTCTATCTCATAAGCACTGGGGTTCCGACCGACCCTGTCTTTTACGTATTTACCGGTCTCTTGTGCGTAGCGTTTTAGACTATGGCTCCGTGGTTTACGGCTCAGCCAGACAGTCCTATATCCAACGACTTGATCCAGTACATAACCTTGGATTGCGACTCGCAAGTGGTGCCTACAGAACGTCACCTATTCAAAGTTTATATGTTGAATGTAATGAACCCTCATTACAGCAGCGCAGAGCATTACTCACATTCTCTTACGTACTCAGAATTCAGTCATCAGCGCAACACATATGGTACAACATCGTCACACAGTGCAACTCACGCTTACACTACACAAATAAACCAAACACGATTAGGCCACTTGTACTGGGATATGAGCAATACTGTCGGGATTATGAAATTCCCCACGAAGTCCTCCAGGTTGCCAAGAAACCAGAACGGTTGGTCCCGTGTTACGATTTAACGCAGTTGTGCGACTGGACATTAACACATTTAAGGAAAAGAGACACTCCACACGAACACATTATACAAGAATTCCGTGCTCTTCAGGACCAATATCAAAATCACATGCAATTCTACACTGATGGGTCCAAAAAAAAAAAAAAGAACACGGGGGTGTAGGGGCCGTAACAGAAAATTGGGAAAGAAGTATTCGTCTACCAAAACATGCCTCTGTTTTCACAGCTGAAGTTTACGCTGTATGGGCTGTAGTTAAAAAGATTATCACTGGCAAGCACAAAAACACAGTCATATACACTGATTCCTTAAGTACACTGAAGGCTCTAAATCTGAAATCTGAGTGTGAACCCCTGTTAGGGGATTAACTAAACATGGTCGTGCTTAATAAATACGGGAGATCAATCCGCTTCTGCTGGGTACCAAGTGATGTTGGGATACCGGGTAATTAACGAAGCAGCCGATAGATGTGCATCGATGGCAGCGAACAAAGAGATAACAAACACAACACTTCCATACAAAGATAGCATCCGCGCGATTAGAAAAGCCTTAACGGCGAAATGGCAACGCGAATGGGACCGTTGTGCTGACAACAAACTACATCTCACGAAACCCATAGTTGGCGAGTGGAAATCATGCTATCATCAAGAGCGGTTCATCGAAGTAGTTTTATGCCGACTACGCATTGGGCACACACACCTCACACACAATTACTTACTTACGAAAGAAGACACACCAACATGCGAGAAATGTCAACAGCCACTAACAGTTATGCACATATTACTCACATGTACGTAGACTGAAACACACAGAAGAACACTTTTGCACAAATAATATCAACTACACATACCTTTACACCCTGCTCTAATTTTAGGTGATGATCCGCTAGTCCCATTATGTGACGCCCGTAAATTTCTAGACGACACTGGATTTTTACATAAAATATAGAGTATTGACAAACCCTTTTCCTTCATTAACTGGATTTTAAAACACCTCGTGTTTGGCGCAGCATAGCCTTAGCCGCTTTTGCGCCATTAAACCCCATTTAACTAACTAACTAACTAACTAAATAAATAACTAACTAACTAACTAACTAACTAACAAAATTCCTCTCCCCTGCAGGATTCCATGCAATGAACTGTCCAACTTGATAGTTTTTATTCCCCGACTTTAATATAGGGGACCAGTCTGCCTTAGAAAGATGGTGATAAAGATTGACGTAATCCGCAGCGGCGAAATTATACTTCGGAGAGTCGGGCTCTTTTGGTGCATTGTTTCTGAAGCCTAGTCTCAGTGTTGTCACAGTTGAAAGACAAGGGGTATACTTGTCTACTCGAACCAGTTCCTTGTCATCATGGGAGACACGCACGCTTAATAATAATAATAATAATAATAATAATAATAATAATAATTCTATCAAACGTTTATACATATATATATATATATATATATATATATATATATATACATATATATATATATATATATATCGCCCAGAAACAGCTATATGAAGTCTTCAAAGTGCTCTTAGGAACAAATACACAAAAGAAAAGGCAACCATGGTAAACAAAACAATATAAAGTAGAGAAACGAATAGGAGAAAAATTGAACGACGACGGGGCCTGAAAGTGAGTTAGTCATGCAACATGTTTATCTACACTTGTACTAAACACAGCAATTGAGCTCTGATGTCAGTTTGGGCAGAATACGTATTGCATGTTTTTTGAAGTCGAGCCATAGGACATGACTACTGCAACAAGGCCTCAGTGGCAAGCAACGTATTAAAGGGCGGAACCCAGATGGCGTTCCTGCGAGCGCAACTATATTAAGTAGAAGCTTGCGCTCATTCTAATATCTATACTAGCTGTCGCACTGACTGAAGAAAGCGGCCAGCCAGGTAGGGGTAATAGAGTTTCTTTTTCGGCGCCAGAAAAGCTTCAGTGTGGACACTCTCGTCCTGACTACGAAAAGCCCGAGGCGGTGCCAGAAGAAGCACTTCATTCGTTGAGCAGAAGTTGTGGTTTGTACCACTGTCAATGGGGCCGAAGCTACATCGGCGAGACAGGTGTAAATGACCGGTTACTAGAGCACAAACAAAGCGTTACGCCTTACAGAGACTGGCAGCTGTCAACGCACTGCCAGTGATTACGGTTGCTTCCCGCTTTTTTTTCAAAGTGCCGCCTAATAAGCTCCGACAAAGGAGAATTGACAGGAGAAGTTATAGCTGCAGAAGCGAAAATCAGCGAAGGTTCCAAGTATGTCCCAACACCATCAGTTTTTTTTTGTCAGAAAAATAAGTTTTCTTCTTAAATTCAGCAGGAAGATCGAAAGGCCGCGTCACATGGCTGTACGATTATGTATATTGAAGACACGGAATTTTCACTAAACATCAGCTGCTACAAAGCGCTCCGATACATGCACATGCATTTGCGCGCCTCGCTTTGTCCTTCGATCCACGCGAACCCCAGTATCGCATGAAACAACATCAACTCGCCCAAGAAGCTGGCCGGTGGATTTCTTGCGGTAAGCTAAGTTGAACACGATCAAGAAGTTTTGGGCAATGCATACTGCTATTAACAACCTTAAAGAGGAGACTTAGCATGTCTTGACTTTGCAGGCATAATTTTCGATACATCTGAAAGGGCTGCACTACGTCCACCAGAATGACAAAAGCGGTGCTCGAAAATATAAATTTACGATAGATAGGCGAGCAGGAAGGGCAAGGCGAGGGGGCAAGGATATGCTATTGACACGTGCACTTGTTTGTCTTTATCGGGCGACACGTTTCACCGCCTAACAAATGTTATCGCACAGCGCAGGACGCGCCTGCATGTATCGGAAGTTTCTGGAATGTTATCGATGCTTCCATCCGCTGTCTGTGACTGAACCTTGTGTAATCTGATTGCATGTGTGCGCGACGCGAATAATGTAGAACTTTGTGGAAGGCACGCGGGTCCCAGCGATTACTCCGGAACATTCGACGACTGATGTATAAAAGCCGACGCGCTCGACCCGCTGATCAGATTTTGACGATCGCCGACTGTGTTCGCCGTTGTCGCCGTTCTTTAAGTGTAGCCTGTTTTTTCGTGGTCACAGGTTCGCCCAAAAAAAGTTAGTTTCGTCTTTCACAGTATTGCTACTGTGTTCTTCGTACGTCACTCCACGTGACACTATAGTCTATTCTAGTCAGTGGTTGGGCTGTAACTGGTTGGTCACAGGTAGGTAAAGCCACAGGTGGGGTAGAGTGTAGGCGAGGCTAGGCTGTGACTGGCTGGTTGGGCTGTTTGCGTTTAGGAGTCGATGCGGCCCTCCTCAATGAAAATTGTTGAAAGAAAAAAGAAAGAAGCCGTCGAATCATCATCAGCCTGGTTACGCCCACTGCAGGGAAAAGGCCTCTCGCATACTTCTCCAACAACCCCGGTCATGTACTAATTGTGGCCATGCCGTCCCTGCAAACTTCTTAATCTCATCCGGCCACCTAACTTTCTTCCGCCCCCTGCTACGCTTCCCTTCCCTTGGGATCCAGTCCGTAACCCTTAATGACCATCGGTTATCTTCCCTCCTCATTACATGTCCTGCCCATGCCCATTTCTTTTTCTTGATTTCAACTAAGATGTCATTAACTCGCGTTTGTTCCCTCACCCAATCTGCTCTTTTCTTATCCCTTAACGTTACACCTATCATTCTTCTTTCCATAGCTCGTTGTGTCGTCCTCAATTTGAGTAGAACCCTTTTAGTAAGCCTCCAGGTTTCTGCCCCGTAGGTGAGTACTGGTAAGACACAGCTATTATATACTTTTCTCTTGAGGGATAATGGCAACCTGCTGTTCATGATTTGGGAATGCCTGCCAAACGCACCCCAGCCCATTCTTATTCTTCGGATTATTTCCGTCTCATGATCCGGATCCGCCGTCACTACCTGCCCTAAGTAGATGTATTCCCTTACGACTTCGCCGAAGATGATTGTCAAAATCAGCGAATAGCTTGCACGGACCCACATGCATACACCAGCACTAGCAATACTTCCGAGGTATATAGCGATGACGTCGATAACGATGCTTGATGACGGCTGCACACGTTATCGTGGACATGTTTTGGTTGACGGCATGACAGGGTGCACGACAACGATGGCAAAGTGACGGCGACGCAAAGTATGACGCGACGACGACGGCAACGTGACCAGGACGGCGTGACTACAACGCAATGACGACGGCATTACGACGATGGCGATGGCTGCGCACCGGCGGTTTCTTCACTTTAGGTTTACTCTACGGAGGTCACACACTCCACTTTCAAACCACAGAGATGCTACGCACTGTGGGACTCGGGGTGAGCCGGCAAGAAGGAACTGCGTCCCTCGACAAGAGACACGCAGCAGATGTCGGCGACGAACGCACACGAACGGTTCCACCGTAAGCCTATATATATTGTGGTGTTCTCTCACCCTTGCTCTTGGGACAAAGGAACGATAACACAGTAGTGCAAACAATCACAAGGGCATTTATTGCCCCTTTCATAGATCAATGCCTGCTAGCCGAGTTGCTATCCACAAAACATGCCGATGGGCGCGCGACAAGCCGCGGCATTCCGACTCACCGCGACCGGATAGCGAGCGAATATGTTCGCCCGATGCTGGATCCCAACGTCTGGTCGTTCGCGCGTACGGTCACGAGAACGGTGGCGCGTTCGCAGGAGGCCTCACGAGACGGTCTCGCAGAAGCATGGATCGGCGCACGCGCGGTACGTCCGCGATGCTTGCCGTCCGCGAACCAAAGAGGCAGCGCCTTCTCTTTTCCGCACCCAAGTAACCCCGCTGTGAGGCGGCGTTAGCAGCGCAACACTCGCGCCATCTCTCGCACTGCGCTTCAACCACGCCGACCGCCGCGGGCCCCAGGCAACGCGGCGAAGCCGCATTGCAGGAGACGGGTGCTTTGCGGGAAAACATGGTATCAGGGGACGCGTTAGAATAGCGCATCCCCACAATATATAGGCAGCGGAAACACATGGAAAAAAGAATAGCGATGTGGGCCAGTTCGTTTGGGTCCATGGTTTAAAATTTCTGCAGAGCGCGCAACACTGGAGTGCGGAAAGAAAGGTCAAAAAAGGACGAAGGAAGAAGGATTGCAAGACGACAGCACCTTCCGTTGTCCTCTTGCAATGCTTCTTTCTTCGTCCTTTATTTTTACCTTTCTTTGCGCACTTTGGTGTTTCGCGCTGCAGAAATTTTAAACCATGGAGACACAGGGCCACCACCCATGATCACAACATCAGGTCACCAACCACGAAAACAGGCGAAAGAGCCAAAGCAATATTTTTTTTTTTTATTGAAATATCCGGTGGTCGGATTCAATCCCGGATTCCCTGCATAATAGCCCGATGCTCTAATCGTTAGGTCCCAGTCGTCTTTTTTTATTCATAATATTTATTGCAAATACAAAAAAGTGCGTGCTTAAAGTTCACAGAGTGGCCAATGGAGTCATATCCGCGTCTACAAGCACAAAACGAAACGATTCACAGGACAATTAGGAAAGCAAGCGGTTCTTCAAATGGGAAGCAAACAGATCCACTTCAACAGTAAATATCCCTTTGGTGGGAAGTTACCTTGAAAAAAAACCATTCACTTGTAAAGTGACATCCACACATTTCGCGTGCCAGCGGTAGTTACATTTTTGAGGTGATTTGCGCATTGGTTATAAATACAAGAGCGCACCAGTTTCTCCTGTTCTTCTCTCGTGACAGGTAGCGGTTTGTGATTCTGTGTTAGGCTGCAGCTCCTTTTGGAATGGCCCACATTCTCCAGTCGTTTACTCGTAGCAGCTACAATTCATCGCCTTCCATATAGGCCCAGCTCGTAACGCAGCGTGTTATAACTTTTCTTGGGTGACGTACAAAAAATTCAGTTGTCATGCCATTACTGTCTTAGTAACCTAGTCGCCGTCGTCTCGCTGCTATTGACACAAGTAACTCATCCTATATTTTCCTTGTTGTCGTTGTCTGTTGACTTTATGTAGTTGTGACATACAAAAAACCGGGACCCTCTGCTTCCCTTCTTCTCGGTGTTTAGAATACTATGTTTTCGTAAATTGTAAATGTGTTCTAATTGCGCGCTGTTGTTTATGTAGTTTTCGTGGCGCTGGTCTTCTGGGATATTTTTTTCTCGAAATAAATTAACCTTGAATAAAAATCAATGCTTGTTCTCCGTAAACACCTAAATGTACGCCTAAACGGCAGGGCTCTAAAAAACATTGCATAGCGTTGGTTTTGAAAGTCAGCTTTGCCGCAGTACAGCAATGTTACGCGTTGAAACATACGCATTGTATTGCGTTGAAGCACACCAAAAATGGAACGGGACGACTGTGACGGGACATAATATACAGGGTGTTTCAGCCAACACTTTCAAAATGTTTTAAAGGTTGCCTCTGGCAGATAGCTAAGTTATAGTTTATGAGCCGGTCTACTCAAAGCGGTGGACACTACTTGCACAAAAAAATTGAAATGCAAAGTCGACTAATTAACAAGAATTCACTAATTAACTTTTTACGTAATTATCTTATGACCCACATTGCAAATTACAAATCCTAACAGTGGACTTCGTAAGGTGGATCCACTTGAAGCGAATTCTCAGGACGACACCAGTTTCGAAATATAAATTCCGAACTTCGCGAAGAAATACATTGGCGTTCCAGTTACTTGTTTGCTTCAGTGCATGGAACGATGTTTTGTTAACAAACTAACTGGAACGCCAATGCATTTCTCCGCGAAGTTCGGGAATTTATATCTCGAAACTGGTGTCATTTTTAAAATTTGTTCCAAGTGGACCCGCCTTGCGAACTCCACGGCTAGAATTTGTAAATTCCAATATGGGCCATACTGTAGTTAGTTAAAACATAATTAGTGAATTTTTATTAATCAATCAATTTTGGATATGAATTTTTTGTGCAACTATTCTCCGCCGCTTCGAGTAGACCAGCTCATAGACTATAATTGTGATAACTGCCACAGGCAACTTTTAAAGATTTTTCGAAGTGTTCGCTGAAACAAGTGCCCTGTATGTATTCCTTAATTATACACGCGGGCACCCGCTTTCTCCTGCCACAGTACGAGTGCCAGAATGCCTAATAAGTGTGTTGTCAGGCGGTCAGAGCTGTTTCAGACGTGGCTGTGGCGATTTGAACTCTGGTTCTGCCCACCTTGCACGCCCCGTATATCAGACCGTAACGGGGTCTAGTACGCGTTCCTTAATTGTACAAGCGAACACGTGTCACATTCGGTCACAGTAAGAATACTGAGACGTATAATAACTGTACTGGAAGCCATTTCAAGCTGTTCGAGACATTTCTGTGGCGATTTAAGCCCATTTCCTGTCTAACTGCTTTGTTCATATATAGTAAGTCAAGGAATTAATTTTGGCGTCACCACTGCCATTCATTTCGCCGTCCCTGCGGCGAAGCACGGTCGGCGACGCAACGATGACGATAACGTTACGACAATTAAAGCACGAACAAGAATTCGGCAGGGTTCGAATTCCATGCTTCTTCGAGTGTGCTTCCTCTCTGTTCGCGCCATTTAAAGAGTGGCCCCTTCCCGCTTTTAATATGCTTCATCTCATTGTGTTCTGTATGCTCTACCGCATAAAACAAGTGTACTGCGCTAAAGCTAACTTTAGGAAACCGGTTTTATGCAATGTTTAGACCCTTGCCACGCTAGACTTAATTTCCGAAAGAGCTCACCATGCTTGCTAGGGCAGGGAGGCGCAACTTGACGAGTGAGAAACTGGCAATGTACTGTACCTAAATATAGAATTGAAATTATTGCATTGCATGACGCCTCATATCTTTATTATTTAACATAATAGTTAACATAAGATTAACATTTACGCTTCTGCATATTTCTGGCCATCCGGCGCTCTTGCAAACATTTCAGGATATTAAAGGCCTTGGCGTCTCAGGTTACACATTGAGACATATCACACGTAACGTGAAGCTGTCGTAGGAAGATTGGTCTCCAGAAAGATTTAAAAAACGCCGCAACTTCCTTAGGGTAACAAACACAAATATATTGAGCTCGAATCAAAATGGTGCAACACGAACAATTCAGTGCGTACAGTGGGATGAAATACACGAATCTAGGCGGGAACTAAAGCGTGAAAATTCCGAGGTATGTTATGAATAACGTTGACGCTTAATAAAAACCCTAAAAGCATTAGGCCAGGGGAAATGACCCCGATTTGAACAAATAAATAAAAAATATGAACAGGTGGTGGTTGGTGCTGGTAGTAATGACTGAATTCACTGTGATAAGAGCTGGCCTCGGATTTCAGCAAAGACCACTATGCTTACTTTAACACCCTGAAATCAGGTGTCCTGTCATGAGATGCTATCCGCAAGTTCATTCAAGCGTCCGCGGACAGTTGCGCTACTGCCGATCGTGGTATATTTTCCCTTTTTCTGCTATGGCATCGCGTTCGTGACCTAGCGTTTTCTGCTTTGTTTCTTGTTGCGTGAAGGCATCATATTACGAATGGCAAGTCGCCCTTGTGGGCGTGCGCATTGCGTTGGGGCCACGACAACAACAGCTGGTCCAAACTCTTGTCTACGCGTCGGTGCCCTCGTGCCAGAGCAGCCAGTGTGTTTTCTCCTGGATGGGATGGTGGCGCCTGCCAGCGGCACTTTTTGCAGTCACTGAGGGGCGCGCTTGTCCCTAGTTGGGCACTGCATGTCATCACGAGTGCGCTTGCCATTACCCTTTCCATCCATGATACCCTTGCATCTTGAAACTGTAAAAACGCACAAAGACGAGAACGAAGAGAGAAGACGGGACGAGACGCTTACTCACAAATGAAAAATTTTATTGAAAGGAAACAAATCTATGCACGCAATGAAACGGAGTAGGAGGGTTGCGCATGTGTGTGAAGGATCACGGGTTAAAGCTTTCAAAGGCAACGTTACAAATTAAAAAAAGAAAGTCTAACTATCAAGAAAGTCAAATTCCTTATCATGTTACGAAGACTGCAGGGGTGGCTGACACAGTTATCTCCTCTTTTCTTTTTGTAGTAGGCCTCTGCCATTTCGCGGGTTAGCTGATTGTTACTCTTGAAGATAATCTGAGTATCTTTCAATACAGGATACATAACGACCACATTCCTTACAGTGGGCGGCTAGATAGGAACTCGGTTCCGGGAGAGCACGCACGCTCTTTTTTCGTATCGCAAATCCACCGGGCGACCACCAAGGCGAATACGAAGAGGCAAACAAGGCAATTCGCTCTAAAGAAGGCTAGCAGGTAACCACAAAAGACAGAGAGTTGTTTTCCTAAGACGAGTTTTCACGTTCGAGCCGCAAGTTTTGTCAGAAGGACAGGGCTGAAGCTTAAGTTTCGTAATCACTTTTTCCCCCACGCAGCCTCGCGTGCCCGCGAATTCAAGCCTGTTGGCGTACAAAACCATTAAGCGCACGAAATACGACCACGTACTTCTTATATAAACAAAGTACACGTCGCGCAGCAATCGTGTTAAAGCGTGCAGACAAATGGCAACATGCTCAGTGAACTGCGCAAAAAGTTCTCCCATCCAATTCGATGAATTCATACCTTTCTTAACCAGCCGCGATTACTGGACGGTATCGAGAAGACATTCTTGCCTTTGCTGAAACTATTTTGGCATACGAAGGCGCAGCAGGTCATGGTGGGGGAAAATGCCGTGAAGCGACGTCGCACTTCCCACAAAACTTAGATCAAGTCTTTCGCAAACAAAAAAAAAAAAAACACTGAGGAGCAACGGCGCCAAGATGCGCTCCTTGCTAGTCCTTAGACGCTTCTCAAGCGAAAATGGCTGTGGAGCGCGACTGTAAAGAAACGAATCCGGCGCGAGGGCCCACGTAATGCCATTAGACCAGTAGCAACTCGGCGTCGGCATCGACCAGGGTGGGGGAGGAGGAGGCGGCACTCTTCAAAGCGTGTAGCTGCTTTACAAAGTTTGAAGGGCTTTATGCTGCGGTGCGGCCATCTGGTGGTGCTGCAAGGAACCGAACGCTGATCTGTGATTGGTAGAGACACGTCGCAGAACGCTGTGATTGGTAGAAAACTTTCGCTCACAGTCAATTCACCGTCAACTCACCAACGCCGACGACACCAGATTTTCTGTGCCACGGGGCCCTTACAGTTGTCGCTTTGAATTTGTGCGACTTAATGGTGTGGGAACTGCTTTCTTGAGGTGCTCTAGACGAAAGTCCGCAGCGACATCGCGGCTGAAGACGAAGGAAGACGAAGAACACTCTCCCCTCTGTGTTCTTTTTGCAGTGCACCTGAAACTATCGAACATTATTTTCTCTCATGCCGCCGCATTCTAAGACTAAGAAAAAATATTAGAATACTCATTTACCAAACTTGGCCTCTCGCTAACCACGACAAGCATTCTTTCTTTTGGGGTGACTTCACTGGGATCCAGCCACAGGGATGCCTTTCTTGCAGTTTACAATTTTATTAGAGAGTCAAAAAGAGTACCTTGTTTATTTTCTACAATTATAAATAGTTTCTATTATTTCATTTCTTTACGTTAAATTATTTTATCAAAATTCTTAACAATATTTTCACTGCAAGTCTAAATTACAGTTCTATCGTACCACGCTCCACTATTCAACTCTAGTTTCTCTATACTACTAGCCTTACGGAAAACCGCCTGCCTCTTGGCCAGTCCCCCATAGTGGGTACGCGCCACTGTCTGCGACACAAGACAGGACAAGACACTCTCGCGGGGATCAGTAACAATGCGAATTTTCTGACCACGACATATTTGAATGACCGTTTAAAAGAATGTTTGGCCCGCTTCAAATTAAATTTAATAGTGTGAAGAAAAGGCAGGCGTGGGTATCTACTCACCATCCCTCGACTGTTCTTTTTCACTTCGCCTACCAGGTTATACATGAATTTTTCATGCCAAACTTCTGGCAATAGTTCTTGCCTTGCGGAAATTACCCCTTCATACTACAAAAGTTATTATCGTCACAGATTCTCTATCTGTGTGCAGCACACTTACTGCGTCTACAAAGTCGGCAGCATTGAACACGTTTTATACATTAGCTCCGCCTCACCTAAGTTTAGTTCATACGGTATGGGTCCCAGGCCACCGAGACATTCATATTAATGAAATTGCCGATTCCTTGGCACGAGCCTCTTCAACAGGTGCTGTAATATCTGTGCTGCCGGCAACTGCGCGCGTCACTGCAGCCAGATATAGGCAATTTTCTTTGAGCGAAGACAAAAAAGCCCTGTCATTAGCAAAATCTACAGATTTTTTGCGCCTAAGTTATTCTTGGTACCGGCAATGGTGTCCCAACCGGAAATTCGAAGTTTCATTTGCTAGGCTGCCGTTGCCGTATTCCAACATTTAATTTTTACTTGCACAGATGTAGTCTGGCGGTACCTCCTCTATGCTACCTATGCAATGAGCCGGAATTCATAGATCATTATTTATTATCGTGTCGATGGTTTCCTACTAATCGAAAACGATGTCTAGAAATTTCTCTTCAAAATTTAGGATTGCCTTTAAGCAGTACTGTTATACTCTTCCTTGGAGCAACAGTATAGGGATACAGCCACAGGAACGTTTTCTTAGCCATTTATAATTTTCAATGCGGCACAAAAAGAATGCCTTGTTAATATTTCGTAGTTTTCACGATTGATTTACTTCTACTTCAATTTAGAAAATTCAGAAAGTAAAAGCACAAATTCACAGTTTAAATCTTAATAGTATTATTATTAAAAATTTAACTTGCTCATATGTTCAAGTATATCCTTTATTTTATGTATTTCAGTAATAATTTTCTTCTTTAGTATTCCTATCAACGCAAGACGGATTACAGTATTGATCACTATTTTATCTCATGTATTCAGAGTTTATTTTTCATCTTGGGTTATACATTTATCTTCCTTTTTTGTGTTGTTATTTGTTAACTAATTTATTTTTTTTTTCAATTATATTAATCGCCACCCGATTCGTGGAATATCCCCCATAGTGGGTTTATGCCATTAATTGAGGCTTCATAATCATCATCATCACCTCGTGGCATCCCCACGCTCGAGCCAGCCGTTCGAAGCGGGGTGACCGACGTTGAGCTCCAGGTAGCTCAGTTCCATTTCGGACACCGACTGCGACCCGGAGAAGTTGCTGCGCCCAGACAACCCAGCCCTTCAGGGCGAGTGTTACACCGGCCCTGCCCTGCAGCCTGGATGAGGTACAGCGGAACCCCCAAACGACGCCGGGTGGTGGCCCCGGGCCGAATCCAGCCCCTCTGGGCCACGCGGCCCACCCGTGGGCGTTCGCTGTGGTCTCCGCGGTACCGCCCTCTGGAACCACTATACTTTGTGCCCATACAGGGAGGAGTACCATTGGAGGAGTCGGAAGCAAGCGGTGGGCCCAGCTGGCAAACAAGAACGAATAAATTAATGCAAATTGAGTGCAATTGGTTCGCCTTCGACCGGTACATACCTGCCGTGACCAAGAGAGCCGCCGCTGCTGTAGCTGCCAGCTGGCACATGGTTTCTCCCGGCGAGCCAGCCATTCCACCGCCACCGTTTGGCCGGGCAGGATTGTTCGAGTGCCATCAAAGGTTCTCGCACTCCCAGAGCCGCCGAGGAAAGCATCAACAAGTTTTCGCTCCGAGGACCCCCGCGCCGCCATGGACGCCGGCCCAACTTCCGCAGGACAGACCGGGATCCGGGCCCGGAAGCAGAAAACAGCTCGCCATCGCCGCCGTGGGCGCCACCGGAGGTGGCTTACGACCATACCGGCCCAGGCACCAGAACAACCCGAGGATTCCACGCAAGGAGAACAAGACGCCTGCGAGCCACATGCACTTGCTGCCTTTCGTCGCTCGCGGCACAGCGAGCGACGGCGCGCCTGTCCTCTCGGTAAGGGGTCTCCCCGGGAGGAGGAACGTGTCAAGCGACGGGACCGCCGCGTGCGCTACAAGGCCGAAATAGTCGGCACCAACATCATCGTTACTATAGGGAAAAGCCAAGACCGAAAAAGAAGTCGGATACGGCACCTGTGGCTGTAGGGGCCACAGAACAGAAGCGACACCGTTGAAGACGTCCGCTAGCACCGGGCATTAATTAAATACGTTTATATTTTCTATGAGATGGCTCTTCTGTCTAATACGAGGTGTGTCGGGAGTGATAAGTGCGCTGCGAGGAGCACCTCTTGCGAACCACCTTTAGGCGCGCGCGTCACGTGACATGACGTCGGTACGTCGAGAACCGCCGGCCGACCAGTTTCGCCTAGCCTTCGCGCGCCCTAGATGCGATAGTGGATTTTATCTTCTAGGTTGTGGGATAAATGGGTACTGGTAGTTGTTTGACACGAAAAGCCGCACTGCACGTTCGGACAATCTTCATATATAGTCAGATACAACTTAAGTCTGCAGTGAAGCCCCGCGCACGCCCTAGCTCATAACCGCCAGCCACCGTTCTTCCGCGAGGCTGCAAATACTTCGTACTTCAAACTTTCCCTGTTCCTAAATAAGGCGGTAACCACAAAAATAAAGTTTTAAGCGCGTAATTTTGTACGTTTTCATTCGTCTATTATAGCGGAATGGTGAAAGCCTAATTCTTATTGAACAGAACTAAAACGCTTGCTCCGCTGCAACTTACTGTCAAGTTTAACTTCAGTTGGCAGTGAAGTTTCACGAGTAAAACAGGCTCAGCAGTGAAATGAACTGTACCGTGGGCTTTTGAAAAGTGAAATTCTCAGACTCCCTACACTTCGTCCATGTCTTTTGCACACCTCATCACTTCCGCCGATGAAAACAAGAACAGCAGACGTTCCGGAGATATCAAGTACGACGCCATTTTGAAAAGGTCGCATGACGGCGATTTTGTTTGCTTCTGTGATTGGCTGGCGGGTTAACATAATCCGGCGCGGTCCGGATGCCTTGGTTGCCAACTGCTGTTTTTGTCAGTTGTATCCTACTATAGTGCCGATTTTTCAGCAGGATGAGCGAGTAGAAACTGCTCCCCATTTCTTGTCTCTAAAATGGTTCCGACCCATTACGTGGCATCGTACAAGAATGAAGCATTTCTGACTTGATTCTACAGCGAAACTGTTCACGCAGACCTTGTGCCATCGTTGTCGGAGTTTGCTAAAACTATCGTCATCCTCAGTGGCGCGAGTGTCGTCATATTCTTCCACAGCTGGCTTCGTTGCCGCTCGTCATTCCAGCACAGAATTTCACTTCTGCCGTCGTAATGGGGAGGCCGCGTTTACGGTGGTATGAGCCATTGCTTAACCGGGTATAAGCCATTCATTATCTTACGTCACGGACGGATTTAATTTTGACTCACGCAATTTAATTATGAAGAATCGCAAGCGACAATGCCGGGTGGGTGCTGCTAACCACTCCACCGAGCATACTCGAGACATCGAACGCAAGCGACAGTGACAGACTGCGGGCGTACCGTCACTGACGTCGTTCTCTCCGTCGCAGCCGAACGCGTGTGTAACCACATTAAGAAACACAAAGACATCAATCGTCAAACCAATCCAAGCAGTCATAAAAACGATTACCGCGCCCGCATCCCCAGTGGTGCGCCCAATATCCGGAGCTTTCGAGTAGTGATTCCGCACATCCCATCCCAGCTACAACTATGGGAAGCCCACGAGTAGTGCCTACTGCTGAGAAAGAAGCTGCCTACGGCAACAGCGAAAATGAGGTGAAAGAATGATGAAACAAAAGATTTACTGTATAGAATGCTTACGAACTTTGACTTGCATGGTGTAACACTCGGTGGAACTAACACAGCTTCGCTGTTCGACCACCTTCACGGACTGAAAGGGGCGCTGATTTTTTTTAACGGTTCATTGAAAATGTGGAAGCTACCTACATTTGGACTATATAAACGCGTTTGTGTATAAAAAAATAAGGAAGTAAAATAACATATATATTTCAATCAACTATTAGAATGTATACGATGAACACAGCATACACCATTCCGATTTCCTAATACATGACCTATACCCAGCAAGACTCACGCAATATGAAATGAATATGAAACAGAAATATCCTAAAGTTCTTTTTGTGTGTGTGGCCACAATAAACAACAGAACTTATATCTTTTCCGTTCTGAAAGTAACGTTCTTTCTTTATTTTTTGTGCCAGTATTGTCATCTTCCTTTTCTTTTATTTACTTACTTTATTTACTTTTACTTAACCGTTCCTTCAGAAACGTTGTGCTGATAATATTGTGCTCGTCAAGAGTGTTTTCTAACTTAACAAGTGCGCACATGACATACAAGAAGCGGAAAGAGCTTTGGCGTTTACCAGATAACACGCATATGTTTTTTTTAATATGCAGTCAGGAATTCATATAATAGATGCATCTTTGGCTTTTCAAACACTGTCGCCTACTTTTCTTATCTGTTCTTCGCAATACCATGATGCATTGACTGTAAGGTGACCAACAATTGTGACAGAAGCTTTCAGCCGAGGTTTACTGTGCAGGTCTCACGTTCATGTTCCTGGCGCCGAGGTTACTCGGAGGCGCACATTCACTTCCCCAGGGGTCAAGAAACTTGGCTCTTTTTGCGGCGCTTCGTACGTTGCCACACGTCATTTTTTAAAGGCCCAAGCAAGTTGCGAAGATTTTCGCAGGCTTCCGTTCACAGTTTCGTGTCGGCTGTGCTCTGGCTTCGAAAGGTATGACGCGCACCTATGGAACAATATTGGTACAGAGTCACGCCGCAAGCGGGGCACCGGCAATTCAACCTACAGAACTTTCCGTGTCCGCGGACGATGTCTTCCGCACCTAACACGAAGCGGGAAAATGTATAACGCTCACCTGTTGATCAGCACAACACGTATGAGCAGCGAGTTACCGCTGTCACTATTTTACTAGTTGTGCAACACGAGGCTCCCTCTTTCAAGCACTGTAATATTTCAATCAATCAATCAATCAATCAATCAATCAAATGTGTTTATTAAAGTGCCCAGGAACAACCTCGAGGGTCTTGGTGCTGGCGCACTCGGCAAAAAAATGAAGAGGAAGAACAATGCAAGCTCACGCACACACACATACACATGCGCGCACGCATAATAAAAGGAATAATAATTTCGCGAATACAGATTTTAACAGAGCATAAAATGTGCACACGAAGAGACTACAAAGCAAAACTGGAGAAACAGAACAAAGGATTACAGAATGACGGAACACACAACATATATGAGAGTTTTTGTTCAGTTATTGAAATATCTCTGCAACTCCTTTCAGGAAAATATCAAAGTTAGGCATGAAGATATCCAGACACTCTGAATGGGCTTTATATGTCGCCTGCACTCATATAGAGGGTCACAAAAAAATCTGAAGGCTGAAAGGCGCGCTTTTTCCTTGCGCCTTCCTGCCCATTAGAAAGCAAGTGCGAGCAGCAGATTTTTTCCATGTATTAATTTGGGAAGAAAAAGAACATCCGATTTGTTGCATCTAGAGGTGAGGGTAGGTAACGGGAGTGTCTGTGTTAGCTCTATGAAGATGGAAGGCTTTTGGCAGAATCAATGTTTAAATATAGATGTGAACTCTTTTGCACATTTTTGAGGAGTTCACAATTGGACCTACACGTGCCGCCCCAAACCACGGAGGCGTACTCAAGAACTAAAAGGCATACGCTCTCATATAAAGTTACAAATGGTTGTTTGAAGTCTCTCGTCACCCGACATACTGTGCCGAGGGTTCGAAGTGCACGCTGCCTCGTCTGTTGAGCGTGGGGCGAGAAACTCAGAGAGCTATCGAAGTACGCTCCAAGGTCCTTCGTTCCCTGAGCTCTTGGCAGGAGAACATCTTTAACGCTATATGGAAACAAAGTCCTGTTAGTCTTCCGCGTAGAGCTCACAACTTTCGTTTTTGATGCATTTATGACCAGCTTGGTTTTCAGCGCACCATGACGCAAAATTTGCAATGTCCTTCTGAAGAGCGGCCGGCGCAATCATTAACGTTTTTTACCGCTTTGAAAAGTTTTGCGTCATCAGCATTTAACAAAATTGAAGAGTTTTTAATGACTGTCTAAACGTCGTTAATAAACAGCGAGGAAAGAAGCGGGCCCAGGACAGACCCTTGAGGAACTCCACATGTAACCGCATAAAGTTCTGACGACTGACCATTTACGCTAACGTAGCAATACCGGCCGTGCAGCTAGCTTCTTATCAGCGCTGTGACAGAGTGGTGTAGATCAAGTTGGTGTCAACTTATGAAGGAGTATTTTGTGGCATACGACATCAACGCCTTGCTGAGGCCAAAATAAATGCCACCCAGTTGTCCTTTCTTATACACTGCTTGAGAGGCATGCATCATGAAGCTAACGAGGTTGGTAACTGTGGAGCGTCCCGATATGAATCCACGCTGCTGAGGAATTATAGTATTTTTAATAGAGGATGAAATTATTGAGTGCAAAGTTGACTCGAATAATTTAGATGCTGAGCATAGGAGAGAAATATGCCTGTAGTTACTCGCAGCCGTTTCTACCCCTGACTTAAAGACGGGAACAACCCGGGCTGTTTTCCAAACGTTTGGGAACGTGTTCGTCTTTAAAGCATGCTCAGTGGCTATGGTGTTAGGCTGCTGAGCACGAGGTCGCGGGATCGAATCCCGGCCACGACGGCCGCATTTCGATGGGGGCGAAATGCGAAAACACCCGTGTACTTAGATTTAGGTGCACGTTAAAGAACCCCAGGTGGTCGAAATTTCCGGAGTCCTCCACTACGGCGTGTCTCATAATCAGAAAGTGGTTTTGGCACGTAAAACCCCATAATTTATTATTTTTCTTTAAAGCAGAATTAAAAATACAAGTAAGCGCTGGAATAAGCACGGACCCGTACGTCTTAATCAAAGCAGGTGGAATGTCATCAGGACCACACGAAAAAGACGGTTTTCAGTGTTTGACGCTCTTACAGACAAGTTTATCTGAGACCGATAGACTTGAATCCAGGGAAGGGTGATTGGAAAGCTCACTAACTCCGTCACTGCATATCTTTACCGTACACAGACCCAAAGTGTAGGGCGAAGGCGCCCGAAACATCTAAGACAGGTTGGCTGTCGTCACTAAGTAGAGATATATCTTGTTTCGGATTAGTGTTCACGAACGTGTCTCCAAAAAGACTGAATTTTTAGAAGTACTAGCTTCCACATGTGCAGCATAGATGGAATGATCACGCTTGTAAAGGTGTTTAGAGAGTGCCCTGTACAATTTAAAATCTATATGCCAGTGTTAATAATAATAATAGTAATAATAATAATAATAATAATAATAATAATAATAATAATAATATAATAATAATTCTTTTTATTATTTCTAGAAAACACAGTACATTCAACAGGGCTTCCAAAGCCATGTTGGGCTTGACTGCAGAGCGTGACAGGCAGCGTAGAAACTGTTACAGGAGAATAGCAATAGAGAAAAAAAGAAAACCTAACACAAAAAAGCAGATAAATCCTCCGTGCTTATATATATATATATATATATATATATATATATATATATATATATATATATATATATATATATATATATATATATATATATATATATATTGATACGCAAATTATGCACATCATTATAATGCGCGCGTGTACAGGTATAACCACCTATTTGTCTTGAAGAGGATATTTGGTGCGTACAATTTTCACTACCACATAGTTTGGATGATACAATGAAATAGAATACATGATTATAAACAACGACCTAAGCTTAAGAACTAAAAAATCCTCCATTGCCAACCTTTGCAGAAACAAACAGCGCAGTTCGGCGGTGGTGCACCTGGATTACGAGGCTAACCCGTCTGCTCTTGCAGTTCCTGAAACGTGTGACAGATCGACCAGCTCTGCTGCGCATAGAAGAGAAGCGTGTATGTATGTATGTATGTATGTATGTATGTATGTATGTATGTATGTATGTATGTATGTATGTATGTATGTATGTATGTATGTATGTATGTATGTATGTATGTATGTATCAGGGGCGTAGCCAGGGGGGTCTTATGGGGCTTCAGCCCCCCCCCCCCCCCCGAAATGTTTTCGTGTTGTCCACGCGCCGCCGGCAACCCCCGGCGCCGGAAATATCATGCTCGATTTTGTCTAGAATGTCCTTTTCACGCTCGAAAAAACATTTTAGCGCGAACATAGCGAAATCGGGCTGGATTTCGCGGCAGCGCCCATGCACCGGGAGTCACATATCGTAACGCAAGGAGTTCCATCCGAGCACAAAGTTCCAAAGGCGTGGCGGCGTGCTTGTCGCGGCATCTCGCTGAGGCCGCGGAATCGGGACCGCTTGTATTTCAATTCTGACACTTTATGGGTATAAAGTTCTAATAAACATTTGAAGCGAAACGTGCATTGATATTTCCAAAGCCGTGCTTTAGATTTTCAATTCCGGAACTTTGTGGGCTTATAATGTTGTTATAAACATTTGACGCCAAAGGTGCGTTGACATTTCTAAAGTCTTAGATCGGAACATACAACGAGACAAGCCAAATCAACACACTATCAGATAAATTGACAAAACACACAGCGAGATTCGATGAGACGAAGCAGTGTGGTGGTTCATTTGTGCCGTCCTGTCGCATAAACAAATATCAACATTTTTTTTCACATATGCCAAAGCATCGATGTCAAGACACTAAAGCCAGCCAGGGTAACTACGTTCTTATTTATTTTTTCTACTTTGACTTTTATTCGTGAGGACACATTGAGCCTCTTAAGTTTTTTTTATTCTCGTTACCCTACCCGCGGGCTGCCAGAGCCAGCCAGAGCGCATGCGTTTTTCTTGTGTTGCCCCGAAAGCACCGCGCGGCGTACTTCGGTGCGCGTGTGGTTTTCTCTGGCCGAGTGAATTTTCGCTTGGCAGAGTTTTGGACGCCTTCTGGCTAGCAGAGGAGAAAAAGAAGCAATGGTCGCTCACCGCCATCACTGTGAAGACTTGACGGATTTCACCGTGTTCTCTTGAGCGCAACTTCTCCGGTAAGTCTTGTCTCGCCGGTGTAAAATACCAAGCACTATGCGTATGGTTCTCGGTGGACCAAGCGTCTCACGTTTTCTTCCGATATTCATTCGGTAGCCACATTAGGTGCCCAAAGTAGGCATTGGATTGTGGCCAACATACTATCCTTTGCCTTTCTTTCTTTTTTTTCATTTCGGTGGCCCATCCCACAAAATAAAAAAAAAGAAGATATATTGTTGCGGCACAGCGAAATGTCGCATGGTGACAGTTTGTTACTTCTTTTGCGGAAAGTAATCGGCCACGGCACGCTTCTGTTGCCGGATACTATTATTATATTATTGTGATAGCAATTATATGAAGACTCCAGGCGCATTCGTGGTGTCGCCGTCGCCCTCATGTTTCGTATGAAGTCTCAGGGCAATAACGTCGTGACCGCGCGCCGCATGCTGTATGTGCAAGTGAAAGAGTAGGGGGGGGATGGAATGGGTGAGCCGACGATGGTGGCTCAGTCTTGCGTGCGCAAAGGAGAAAAGCGGGGAGCAATTAAGCGCGCCGCCTTCCGTCGCACGCGATACATCGGATGGAGTGGACAGAATGGGGGCGGGATCTAGGATTCTGTGAATCTGTGATTGCGCTGCATGTTTATTAGCCTCGTTTGACGCATTCTATACAGTCACTTTTTCTTAGATACGTAGATTTATTGGAGACTTATACGTATATTTAAATATCTTGTTGCGACGTTTTGTGTATACGTGCAGTGAACTTTCTTTCCAGTGACACTTTTTTGCTCTTTATCAAGCATTTGTATATTCCATTGTATCTTCACTCTTCTAATGAACGAGGGCGAGTTAAATGAAAGTGAGCCTATACCCACCCCGCGCAATAATGGTTCGGTCCATCATCTGCGCGGCATGCACGTAGCACACAGGCATCTTTCATTTACAAAAGTGACACGCAGATGTGAGAGCAAATGTTCTTTAATGCTCTCATACACTGCATTGAACATGGTTGCGTGACGTAATGGACACTTCAGAAGTTGAGCAGCGGAGTGCCGTGAATGTTTTGACAGCTGAAGGTGTTTCCCAAAAGGAAATTACTCGCCGTATGGCTGCCGTGTACGTTGAACATTGCATCTCATTGGCCACTGTGAAGCGTTGCAGCAAACGGTTGAAAGAAGGACGTGAAAGTTGCGAAGACGATCCAAGACCGGGCCAAAGCCATCGTGGAATCACCCCCAACACATGTGCAAAAGTTGATGAGCTATGAGACAAGAACGGAGGATAAATATCCATGAACTGGCTGAGCGTGTGAACATCAGTCGCGGTTCGGTTCACACCATAATTCATGAACATCTCGGTCATCGGCTGTTGCGTGCGCAATGGTTGCCCAAGATTTTGAACCACCGCCAGAAGGTTCTGCGCTGCCTTGAGTCATCTGATCCGGTATCACAATGAGGATGACGACTTCTTGTCTGCAATTGTGATCGGGGACGAACCATGGTGCCACTACTACGAGCCTGAAACACGACGGCAAAGCTTACAGTGGAAAAATTCGAATTCACCGCTCCCAAAGAAAGCAAAGGCGATCATTTCCGCCAGGAAGGTGTTGTTTACTATTTTTCACTAGCTTTAGCTCGGGCCCAACTCCGACGCAGCCTATTCAAATAAATGTAAAACGCAGAAATGCTTTTTCTGAGATAACCCCTGGGTCACTTTTAATGGAATTTGTTGAATTTGAGAAAGTTAACTTCTAATATCTGTTGAAAGCGGAAGTTCGATATATATATATATATATATCGAACTTCCGCTTCCCTCAGGCTCTATAGGGCCTGAATTTTGTTGAAAATATTTTGAAAAAATTGAAAGTGCGTAAAAAATAGAACCACGACGTTTACAAACTAAAAGCTCTTCATCAAAAACAGATATCGCGGTTCTTCAAACGACATTCTATTATAAGAGTCAAAGCGGACAAATTCGGTATGTCAAGTTGTATCTTACGTGAATTAGTTACGTAGTGCACAAGGGTTCTGCAAAAGCCGTATTTCGATAATGCTAAATTGTTTGAGATTCATTTGTAGCACATCAAGTTTGTCCGCTGTAGATGTACTATTAGATGCGATTCACAGAATTGTGATATTATTTTTCATTGTTGAGTTACAGAATTTTAAACGTGATAGTATCGTTTTCTGAAAATTTGAGATTTGTGCCAATCTTTAATAAAAAATTGACAACCTAAATGAAAAATACGAAACCAGAAGGCAATAGAATATAAGTTTTTCTTTTAAACGCAACAAACCTCATCAAATTTTGTGCAGTGGTTGCCGAGAAAAACTAATTCACCTTCTACATGTATTTAGATAGGAGCATCCGAGATAAAGCTTCCTCTTAAGGAGGAGGCCAAGCTGCAACGTGAGGCCCCCCCCCCGAGCGATATTTCTGGCTACGCCACTGGTATGTATGTATGTATGTATGTATGTATGTATGTATGTATGTATGTATGTATGTATGTATGTATGTATGTATGTATGTATATGTATGTATGTATGTATGTATGTATGTATGTATGTATGTATGTATGTATGTATGTATGTATGTATTGTCTTCCTTAACCTTTCCAGTTGCATATGTTTATACTAGCTCCTTGAAGACAAGTGTATTCGAAGACAACCTCACTTTGTTTGGTATTTACAAAACGTTTATGTTCCGAGATATTCATGAAAGCTGACGCACAAGACGGCAATCTCGTATTCAGACGTGGGAGCGTCGGGTGTCACGTCTACATGAACTGTTTGGGTGAAGGCAACTGGTCAATAAACCCACACGTGCTACCTGAAGGCATCAGAGCTGCCGGATTCGAGACCCTCGCTATGTAATGAGCGAAAAGAAAGGAAACTGAGGGACCCGATTTTTTTTCGTTATGCAGTTGTTGCTCGGAAAAGTTGTGTCCACCAGAGCGTATAAACCTCCTGTGCAAGCAGCAATTGCATAGCTAGCTTAGAGTGTTTATTTTAGTAATCAATAATTTAATCTACTACTTTGGAATCTACTATTTCGTAATAGATTTTAATCTGATCTGGAAAAGCGACACCATGCAGTGTCACTTTATCTTAAAAACAATCTGCAGCCATCGGAAAAACGAACGTCGAAGAAAAAAAAAACGCCCTTCCACTCTGTGAACAACGATGACCAGTAACGCTGTGTACGTGGGCCCGTTAGTGGCGAACTGCACCTCCTCCGCGGGTCGGCCTGGCATTGTACTATCTTCGGAATTTTTTTCTACACGCGGACACAGTAGTGGGGAAAGCAGCCCTTAACAGCTTCGTTGTAAGAAACACACTCCGTTTAAGACGAAGGCGTCAGCTAGTTCATTGGTAAACCAAAGAAAAAAAAAGTACCTTAAAATTCTTGACGCTTATCTTCAGAAGTACAAGCTGCAGGTGCAGAAGCACTGGCACGCCGCTCACGCCGTCTCTCTTCCATCATATTGGCAACACTCGGAGTAGCAATACTAGCGTCTTCTTACCTCCTTCCAAGCTAGAAGCTTTTTAAACCTGCACAACCTACGAGTAAACCACACGTGCTCGCTCTCCATCTGTGCTGCAATGATGCCGTCATCTCAGTAATTGTCAGGTGGCGTTGTCCTTCTATAGGTCTTTATCGATCGCTTCCGCTTTTACTTGTACACTCCAACAAACAACTTCGTAAGCGGCACCACGGAAAACCGGCCCACGCGTGCCCAATAAGTGTTATCATCAAGTAGCCAGCATCGTGAGAACTCAATGCAACGTGCGGTCTTTCGACTCGCGCGGCTGCCGCATCTTATACCCGCAGACGCGCTTAATTAGGGACGCGGTGGACGCACAATATAAATTTTTTTCTCGCCTTAAACAATAAGTACTCCGATGAAACCACTCCTAAATAAATGACTTTCGTACAATCTTCCGAATGACGTCAAGCGCGCTTGTTTACTTGGACCTCAACGCCAAACTATATGAGCCTCAACATGACGAATTTCGCTCATTTTCACCGTTAAGATATCTTGTGCTTCGAAGTTACTCGACCATCGACTTCAATACTCTTTTACAGCGCAGCTCTTAAGTGCCCGTTCCTGCGATGAGCGTCGGTGTGCCCCGGCGTCGGCGTCGTCGACGTAACCGATCGAACGAGCAGAACGAAGGACGAAAGAGTCAACGCAGATCGCAGCGGGCGATGAAAAGCGAAGAGAGCGCGACGGGGAAAGCGGAGGAGGCTACAGTGGAAGCATGAGGGAAATGGGGAAGAGGAGGGTAGGGCGAAAGCGTGATAAGTAAAACCCGTTAAACTTCGTAAAGTCGTGACACTCTCCTCCTCCGCCTTCCCTCCTCCTCGTTTCTCCTCTCTTTCACGCTTCCTCCTCGACCGTGACGCCGCCTACACTGCTCGAGCGTAGCAAGGGCGCCAACATGCGCTCCTCGCCACTCCGTAGACGCTTCTCGAGCAAAAATGGCGCTGATGCAGGGCGCGAGCGCCCACGTGATGTTATTCGGCCAATAGCGACGCGGCGTCGGCCTCGGCCAGAGCGCGCGAGGAGGCATTCTTCACAGTGTGGCACTACTTTACGAAGTTTAAGGGGCTTTAGTGATAAGAAAAGCATAGCGCCGCTCTGCGGTGACGACCGCTACGAGATGACGCCAGAGTATATAGCGCGCGTCGTCTGTTCACTGATGGCATGCGGCGAACGCATCCAATGGTACTATTCAGGGTGTTTCACGTAACTTGTGCCAAGGATTAAAAAAAAAGTGGTTACCCGCAGCTGAATGATACCAACGGCATATAATTTGCCGTCATGTGGTGCTCCTTAGAGTATATTTTATAGTCCGCTTAATTGGCTAAATATAAGACGAATTATGCAAAAGTTTTAATATTCACTTTAAGGCCAAGTCCGTTTCGTTTTGTTGTAGAGGGGATTCAGAAACGACGGGTCCAATTTTTTGTGGCAACGTACATGCCTCGTGGCGATTTTTTTTTTCGGCGCTTAAAGAAAGCCCGCGAAATATGAAATAAAACCACGTGATTGCGCTCGTGCGCTATCGCATTCGCCGCTATCGTTGTGTAGCCTGTTATTGAGGGCGCAGGAAGGGCACAGGTTCGCCCAATAAAACGCTAGTCTCGTCATTCACCGTTATTCTGTTTTCTTCACCGTCACTATTACGTGACAATATATATATATATATATATATATATATATATATATATATATATATTTTCGTCCACATTCATCTCGCTTTCTTCATTCTTTCTAGATTTCAGTTATATATATATATATATATATATATATATATATATATATATATATATATATATATATATATATATATAACTGAAATCTAGAAAGAATGAAGAAAGCGAGATGAATGTGGACGAAAAGGTAACATGCTGCCGGCGGGATTCGAACCTACAACCTCCACATTACGCGAGCGTTGCGGTATACCTATTGCGCTGCATGCGGCCACGGCTATTAATTCAGATATATATAAAGTGAAGCACATGATCAAAGTATTGCGGCAGTAAAGGAGGCAAAAAGGACAGAAATTAGGTAGAGAAAAAATTGCAGTTTCGCTCGAAAGCGAAGCATTGATTGCGATAACAAATTACAAAGCAGTCTAAGAATGTACGATGAGTCATATATAACCGACGCTTTCCATCCGTATAGACCAAAGTTTAGCCGACATGCAGGCGATCGTGCTCGGCGCTATCGTAGTGCTTTGACTGTTCCATTTTTTCTGGGCACAAGTTCTTCCAGTAAAGAGTTAGAGTCAAATACTGGAATTCTTACTTTCCTTAGGCCACTTCCTAATCTTCTGTGAGGCACCCTTCATGCTTCCTTACCGCCAAGGTTGCATGGAGGAAGCAAGTGTATTCTGGAAGCTCCCTTCACCTGTCCTCACGAAAGGTGCTCTTTTCGTCTGTTAGGAACAGTTAAGTTGGCGACTGTGCTTCGTTCATTTGGAAATTACATTGAAATCCTGCATTGGTTTCAGGCCTACTAATTTTGCAGCATTTCTTTAGCACCGACATTTTCTCGACATATTCTTTAAATCTCCCAGGCATAGTTGAAACGTCTGTTGCACGAGTCGCATGGCAGGATGGCATCGCGTAACCTACAGGCCGTGTGTCAGATTCGTTTCTAATCGCACATATGCTTCTAGTGTGATATGGAGCTTATTTACAACGAGGGGAAGAGCGATAAGGAGCTGAAAGAAAAGAAGCGAGTTGGCGAGAGGTTTTCCCATGCGCTCTTCTGTTTGCACGTAGTTTCTTGCTTGCCACTTTCTTCCCTCATTATGTGCATCTTGGCGCGTAAAGCACGCTCTTTTATGCTAACTTCGGCGACGTTCCCTTTTATTTTATTTTTTATACGGCTGCTGCTGGTATTATCCATCGTCGCTTGAACTTTGTGCCACAAGTTTCACGAACATGTGTACAAACTCATTTACTTATGCTAATTTTTGAATTTTTTTGTTCAATTGTGTAGGCACTGATGTTGCTTTTACATAAAAAAACGTTTCAGATAAACATTTTGCAGTCCGTGCTTCCGCGTCTGGATTGTGTATACCCGCGTGCGAAGCGCGAGCTGCACGTATAATGCAAAGCAGCGCAAGACGGCCTATTTACGAAGTACCAAGCAAATGTCTGTATAGTAGATACAATCGGAAGAAAACATCTGAATCTATCATGCGAAATGTTATTTGTATGGTCTTTAAATAATGCGCAACTCGTGGCGACGCTTAGGTTGTGCGTTCCCGACGACGTATACTTTGAGCGTGCCTGCATGCATCTATGCCTGTATGCGGACAGCGCCCGCATTCTGCCCGGGTGCCGTACACTTCCGAGCATTCTGTTACAGTACACTTTCAGAATACGCTTGCTTTTTTTCACGCACCCTTCGCCGTAAGGAAGGATGAAAGGCTCCTTATATACTAGATTCAGAAGTGGAATTCGTCGTGCTGCACTGTTTCGCCTTTTCGTTCTCAACTGCGATACTCGTCGGTGTGAACGCAGCGGCCAGCATAAAAGCCGAATCTCTCTCTGCGCGGGCCTCAGAAACCCCCAAAACGCAGAAAACTTAAGGTCTCGGATGAAGGTGGCCGCCAGAAGACTGAAAGAACTAGGAAACCTTCCTATGAACGCCTATCCGCACAGCTCTAGAGCGCTACTATGTGCACGCTCTCAAAGAAGAACGAAGTTGCAGCGATACGACGGTTTCACAACAGGTGCTCTGCGACGTAAAGTGTATGCTTACTTTATGGACAACGAGGTACCGACTGCCGATAAGTCACACCGTGTTTTAGAAGCTGCCCCCCGCGAGTACTGAGACGGACCGTGTGGTAACAACAAAATCTCTCGAGGAAGCCACTCCCCACGCGAAGTTGCAGACATATAGAGAGCTTTCTTTGCTTTATCCTCCCTGGTGTCTTCAATCCCTTTACCCCCCTATCGTTTCTCCCACATGTCCCTTCTCCAACCAATGCGCAATCCTTCCGACTATATGCAACCTTCTAATCTGACCTTGACCTATGCCAGCAAGGGACCGAACTCCACGCGCTGCCAATCAACATTGACAAGTCCTGATGCACAACTGCGAGTCGGCCTAGTTGGAACAGATTCATCTTAAACAGATTCATGTTTGCGCACAAAAAGTTTTAAGACAAGTCCTGTGCAACAACGGTAATCGGCCGCTGTCGCGCCCCCGAGCCTCCCGTCCTCACTCTTGGTCAAATGTGATGCAGACGCTCACGCCCGCCGGCACTGTGGCAAAATCGCGCCGCATTGTCGGCTTTATCGCGCGGGTTACGGTAAAAGCATGCCTTCAAGAACTTTTCGCGACCTTTTCACAGCCCTGGTTTTCACCACGTTAGGACACTGCTCGGCCATCCGTCTTTCTATCACATTTAATTCCCGTTGTTCCTTACCCCTCCTCCGCCCCCCCCCCCCCCCCCGCGCAGGGCATAGACAGCCGGTTTATGACTGGCGAACCTCCCTGTCTTTTATCTTTCGCTCTGTGTTCCTCTTCCTTCCGAGGTGTAGCCTTGGGACCCATGTTGGGACTGCGCCCCTGTGTCAGGGTGTCGAACCGAAAAGTTTTGGCTTCGGTTCGGGTTCAGTTTCAGCCTTTTGCATATTTTGCGGTTCGGTTAGTCACTCTTATCAGCTCTGCGCCGCAACCCACATGAACCATTAGTAGCAGAGATACGATTACGCTACCATCAAGCGACGGACACAGGTCACGAGATTGTATTTCAGTGGCAATCTGGGCACTGCAACATTACTGGCAATGAAAGTGCCGACCAAGCTGCCCGTGAGGCACATGGAAAATGTTAAAGAACCTCGATACCATTATCGAGAACGGATGCAGCGCGGCACCTCAGCGGTCTTGCCCATAGTATTATAACGCTAAGAAAATGGAATACACCGGAGCTTACCAACCGGCGCCTATATGCCATGGACCCACATATGAAATTACAACTTTTACCGGGTTTTAACCGACGGGGAGAAACATTACTGCGCCGCCTGCCAATATGAGTTTCTTTTATAAACGCATACTCATTCCTAATCGGAATGTGCCAATTTCAATTGCAACAGTGCCAATAGCAGCACATATGGCGTTGAGGAAACCACCAAGCATCTCTTGTGTGATTGCCCCGCATACGAAGATAAGAGGAGTGCCCTTAGGACAACTTTGAGGCACTTTGATGGCAGGTCCTTTACAGAGGAGATCTCGGGCCCGTGACCTCGCGCATCTGCTATGTGCAAGGCTACAAAGGCGCTGCTGCATTTTATGAAATACACCAGCCTGTATGATTGCCGGTGACTAACTCAGTTATGAACACTTCTCTGTGAAACTGTGCAAAGTGCGAACTTCTTTTATTCCTTCTCCTCTTTCAGTCCCCTTTCCCGCTTCCCCAGTGCAAGGTAGCCTACCGGGCTCAGCCTGGTTAACTTCCCTGCCTTTACCTTATGACATCTATCTATCTATCTATCTATCTATCTATCTATCTATCTATCTATCTATCTATCTATCTATCTATCTATCTATCTATCTATCTATCTATCTATCTATCTATCTATCTATCTATCTATCTATCTATCTATCTATCTATCTATCTATCTATCTTGCGGTTCAGTTCAGTTCGGGTTCGGCTTCGGAGGACAAATATAATGGTTCGAACCGGTTTTAAGCGGTTCATACGGGTTCATAACGGTTCAAAGTTACGGAGAATGAAAGCATTTAGAAAACGCTTTTCAGGCCTCACCTTTAAATTGATGTGACCGAAAGATAGTTTATTTCCGTCCCCACGTGGATGCGGGCCGATGCATCTCTGATGTTTTTATTATCCCGCAAAAAAATTTTGTACACACTGTGATCTAAGGCGCCCGCGCGTAGGGAAGGCGGCTTGGAGCGTGTACTGTGGTTTGTTTTCGAAGGCCACAGTGCCAAATGGGTTGATAACTTATTCAATTCCATTTATTTGCGCCGGTCAGTGTCCACATTGGGCGTTGAGGTGAAGGACCACTGAGGGAGTAAAAATTTAAAGATTTGGCAATGACACAGGCTTGTGAGACAGGTGTTGCCGTTACAAAGGTTGTTCTGTTCCGTACAGCCTGCAACCGGGCTCTAACAACGCCCCCATGCAGGTTCCAATAATTCAACGACATGAAACTTGGCCGCTGTCACGTTCTCTACAGCGAAGCTGCTAGAGCGACTATAGAAGTATTAGAAAACGTTGCATTCCTATTTTCACAATTTTCTAACAAAAAACAAATATAGATCACTCAAAAGTTATTATTTCAAAAATAAATGTGGGAAATGTTCGGGGTGGTATGCAGGTGAATTTTGAATTTTAATTAGGTGCTAAAGGAAAATTGCTAAGTCTAGGGTTGCTAAATTCTAAAGTGTTACAGTCTACGGACATGTAACACTTACAAACTTTCCTGCTTTCTTGGAAGGACGAAAGACGGCAGCAATTTCATACTTAGAGAAAATAAGGGTCATGCTTTGGGTATCGTGTACCAAAAATTCCAAGTTCTTTGAATAATTTGTGCCTTGAAAATAATTACTGAACTTCCGTGTTCTCACAATTTTTTATGATTGCGTTATACGAGGCGTGTATAGCTCTTTTTCCCGGTCTTCTAGATGAAGTATGCCAAGCCCAATATGTATATTTCGTTGAAGTAGGGATCATATTGGTGGGTTGCATACAAGAAGTCTGTAATCTACGTACGCTAATAATACGTGACACCGAGCTCTAGTTCGGTGGAAATGGGGAAGGATATGAGGTATTTTAACCGTAATATACGGCAAAACTTTAGCGTTACTGGCTTAGTTAGCAACATTGCAAATAATTATTGACCCTTCGTTTTATTGGCATTTTCGTGCTTTATAAGAAGTTCGTACTTGGTTTAGCCCGTGTCCTCGGTGAATTATACGACCCACCTGTTTATATTTGGTAGAAAATAAGGGGAACGTAATTGGTAAAGTTCAGTATGTGTGAGTTGATTGTGGTTTGTGCAATAAGTTACGTATTCGAGTTCTGTGACCGGAGCGTTATAAGTATGTTTTACAATAGCCCGCTGGTGGCATAATAACAGCTATCACTGAGATCAAATTGATCAAAAATCGGGTAACCACTATAGCAAAACCGTATGAAAAGTTAAATACGGGCCACGGCGGCCGCATTTCGATGGGGGCGAAATGCGAAAACACCCGTGTGCTTAGATTTAGGTGCACGTTAAAGAACCCCAGGTGGTCAAAATTTCCGGAGTCCTCCACTACGGCGTGCCTCATAATCAGAAAGTGGTTTTGGCACGTAAAACCCCAAATATTATTATTATTAAGTTAAATACGTGTGCATTAGACATAACTTTTGCAAAATATTTTGTATAAAAGTAGTGTTCGGAGATCTGTTTCCTAATGTCCTGAGCGAACTTTGCTCGATACGGGGTGATCATTTTAAGTCTTCTGGAATTTTTAAAAATTTGTCTGTGACGGCAAAATTCTTGTCCTCGAGATGGAATATTCGAAGAGCCGTGATATACTAGCACGAGAAATAAAAAAAAACGTATTAAGCTAATTAACAAAAATTGATAATTAACTCCTTTACTTTACGGTACATATTGCAATTCACGAATCGTAGCCGGTGAGCTTGCAAAACGTATGCACTTAAAATTAATCTCCAGGATGGACCCTGGAGCGTTCATGGGCATTTCAGTTACTTTTGTGCTTCAGTGTATAAAAGAGCGTTTTGTTGAAGAAAATTGCATTTTTACGGTGTGTTTGATGGCGCATATCTTCAAACTGGTGCCATTATGGAAATTTATTCCAAGTGGATACGCCCTGCAAACTCACCGGATACAATTCGTAAATTATAATATGTACCGTAAGGTAATTAAATAAGAAGTTAATTAGAGACCTTTTAATCAGTTGAATATGTGCTCCGACTTCTCGTTCAAATAATGTCCGCTCCATCGAATAATCCAGCTCAAGGACTAAAATTATGTTATCTGCAACATGCGATTTCTTGAAATCGGTAAACATAAAAGTGTTTATCCCGGCTTTACACTACGTTTGTATTTTGTAGCGATGAAAAGTAAATGGGCATAGTGCGTAGCAAAATCTTAACGCTTCTTGCCTAATTACTAGCATTGGAAATGTTTACTAAACCCTTGTTTGTCCGGTATTTTATTCTGTGTCAAGGCCATGGCTTGCCGGGCTAACAAACACTTTCTTGGAAGGGACAGCACAAGCGAACTATGGTTTTTCATGTTGGCATTAGTTGCTTTTAATTTATTTACTTATCTGGTATTTTTGCCGCATTGTAAAACACGTAAAGAGATTCCTTTGTCCCATTCTGTCATCTTTTCGTACACTCTGGCCCCGTCGCTCCCCCTCCTCCCATCCCACTTACACTGCTAACAGCCGTTCATGTGTCAGAAGGTGTAGCTAGACAGATACAGCGTGGTTAGCAGTCGGTTTCCTTGCTTTCTCTTTATTCCTATGACTTAAAGTAAACACTCATTACTACTACACTAAGCTTGCAGCGGGTGGAAAAAAGAAAAAGATCACATGTGACGTACATGCAAAGTTGGACGTGTGTTGGCTCATAGCTGTCTTTGTAATAAATTACGTTTTTAAGCGCTAGGCATTGTACATAATAAGTGTGTTTTACGAATGGCACAGAATTCAGCCCGCTGCCTTTGGAGAACAACAAATTCGACCAAGATCAAATTTCTAGGAAAAGGAGTGGACTCTATGTTAAATGTGTATGCGAAGCTAAGTGTGTGTATATCAAACACAGTTTTCGTAACATTTTCCATTAGCGAGGGCTCAAAAGTGTTGGACGGCACTTTACGCTGTATGTTTTCCCAGAGCCCCGAGAGACTTCTAGGTCACACTGAGCTTGCATTATGTGGGAATGGGGGGCTGCATATTGGATCTAAAGTGTGACAGAACTTTAATGGATCTGGCTAATTAGGAGCATTGCAAATAATTACTGAACCCTCTTCTTTTCCCTATTTTTATGCCTTATACACGAGGTTCGTACTAAGCGTTTTCGGTGAACTTAATGAGGCACCTTGTTCATATTTGTTGAAAACGAATGGTAGGTTGTGGGTGATAAGTAGGACACAAAGTGTGTGAGTTACTTGTAACCTTTGCAGTAACTTGAGCACTCAAGCACACTTGTAACTTGAAATCAAGAGTTTGGTGAAATATCGTCTGGTCGGGAAGTAACGGCATAATAAGAAGCAACACAGAACGCCGACCAAAATGGGTTTGTCTAAAGATTCTTAAACGTTTCGCCTTCCACATGGAAGCCTTGTTCACTGTGCTGAGAAGCCTAAAACCTTAACTTAAATCCGCGTCAAAATCGCTTCAAGCAACTTGCGTATGTTGGCGATAGATTGCCATCAGTCGCACTTGTAATCAGCGCTGGATTAAGGGGGGGGGGGCGGGCTTGGGGGGCTGCAGCCCAGGGCCTCACCTCGGACAGTAGGAGAAGGGGGCCCATTTATTCTAACCTGCTTAGTATATGGAACCATGCGCGAGGGAACTTCGAGCGACATGTATGAAGCGAGAAAACCAGTACGAGTAGATGGGGCCCCCCGCCTAATGTAACAGCATGCGTTTAGCCTGATCATTTGGGGAGAGCTTGTCGAGCTGCAAAAACAGGCATCCCCCGCCACCCCGGCGGGGCCCTCTTTCTTACGAAGCGAGGTGCGTTTGCTTGGAAGAGTTTTCGTGGTTTCCTGTCAGTCCGTCTGTCCAGTGCTGTCTGGAGAGGAGGGGCAAGGGGGAAACACCTAAAACATGTAATGTGGGCTGAGGACCTAAATCTCCCTTGCCCCTCGTCACCACCACGCCACCCTCCACCTCTCAAATAGTTCCGCCGCTGTCCTTCTCATAGAAAGGATGTGCTGCAGTACCCAACAGTGCCTCCCATTCTAATTTTCTTTACCGTGATGGTAATTTGGGCGGGGCAGGATGAGTCCGATAGCAGATGATGATGAGTCTGATGGCAGACGACGTCACACGGTGCTTTTGTCCGCGTGCCGTGGGGCATGGAATGTTCACTGTTCGGGCTAGGGTTGTGGAAGAGTGAAGGGGGAAGTTGGAGAGCTGGACACAAATGCCTGTCTCCAGGGCCCATTCCTGCCTAGTGGCTGCGCACCCTCGCTCGCGCTCGACGGAAAAAGTAAGTCAGACTGGCCGCCGAACTTTCCAGAAAGAAGTAGGAAAAGATGACTCAGAGGCGACGGAGGGCGCGTAACTTCGCCCGCGCTAGGAGTCGCCCTTTCCCCTTCGTTCTCGCGCTCGGCGTCGACGGGGCGAAAGAAAAATCGAGAACCTCCCAGAACAGACGATTGCTCCTAGCCAATAGGAAGACGAGACCGGAACGGGAGAAGGAGTGATTTTGTACAGAGAAGGAGGGAATTTGTACAAGGAACTCTATGCGTATGTGAACGCCTACTTTGGCGCTAGTAACAGACAGACGCGGCACGCGTCTATAAAAAGGAAGTTGATCGCGGGTTGCGATTCAGCCCCGGGCCGCCGGTTAAGCTTGCATAAGCCCGCCCGCTGAGGAGCTCCCGGGGGACGCACCACTCTCGACCAGCCACGGACCATCCAGGCAGCGTGCGCCAGTCATCGGGACGGCCACCGTTGGACACCTGCGGTCGCGTCGGACTGACGAAGTGCCCGGTGAACAATTAGCACCCACTCATGCGGAAATGCTCGGTCGGAAGCATCAAAGTGGTGCGTCTAAACGAAAGGCGAAGTTAGAAAGACAAGAGCGTGAAAAGAACCTACCGAAGATGACAAAGTACCTACTGAATGCAGCTTCCGCGGAGCAGTATGATCGCTCTACTGAGAGTCCGTGTCAAACTCCCAATAGTACCGACTGTTTCAACATTTCAACTGCTGTATACCTGCTGAGCTCTCTAGAAGGCTTTCTAAATTCTTTGCGACCTCTTTGATACCTTCGAAGACAGAGCACGCACGCTAAGTACCAATCAATGTTATCAGGATGAGGGCAAACGCATCGTTTTGAGTAAGCACCCGGACGGAAACAGCGATAGTGCGCTACAAGGTAGAAAAAGTTTATCGTAGAGACCTACAATGTTGTACTTGACAGTCTAGGCTCTGCTTTGCGAGTGCGAAAGGCTGCCTGCGCTCAACTCTGCGAAAGGTTCGGATTCTTAAAATTGCTGACAGAAGTTGGGAGCGAGACCTCTCTTGCACAGCAAGCTGAGAAGTTGGTGAAAACCTACAAAAATGATTTGGAGCCAGCATTTTCCGCTGAAATCGTTCAGTTTGCGAACTTTCTGCACAACTCTGTGTGCCAGGACACGAGTCCCCAGGGAATAATGAAGTTGCTGCACGAAAGAAAGCTTATTGATGTGTTTCCGAACCTTTCTATTGCTTTGCGAATGTGCTTAAACATACCCGTGGCAAACTGTGAGACCGAACGATCGTTTTCCAAGTTGTCGCTGATAAAAAAATCGCCTTCGTTCGAGCCTCCTTGATGACAAGATGAACTCGCTTGCTATCATGTCCATTGAAAGTGACCTATTCCGCGATCTATCCTTCGAACAGACTACATCTGATTTCGCCAAAGCGAAGGCGCGAAAAATGCCATTTTAAAAGAGGACTGCTTGCGCTATACATGAATAGTTCCAATAAGTTCCTTGTGTCGCCTCCCAGCCTTCACGTTGCCAATGAAACGCTGAGCAGTGTAATTCAAGATATGCATACCTGCGTCGTTCGTCTCTTGTTCTTCTTGTTATATTTAGCGTGCTTATAAAGAACTATATTTTTGTTGTTTTTGATAGTGTCACGTTTATTTGGTGTCGTCCTTGCTTGTCTTACCTTTAACAAAAATATTTCCAAATAACGTTTTGCAATTACAGTTGGTAATTTTCATCTGTATTCTAGTGCATTTTTATGGTGACTGTATTGCCTTACGTATTGTATATATCTATTGCATATCTATAGAGTAACGTGTATAACGATTACTGCAGATCGATGCTTGAATTTTAATAAAGAATGTTTTAGATACAACCATGCGTCTCCTACGGGATCAAACTTAGTGATGCAAAAAAAGCCTAGCTTCAGAAGGATCGACATCTGAGCTGTGTTGTCTTTTCTACGTTCTTGTTCGTCTTGAGTGCACTAGACTTTTCCTTAAAGCCTAGCTTTTGCTGAAGACAGAATGCAGATTAATCAAAAGTAAACATATGTGTTGTTTACAACAGCACGCGTTTCAAGCAAGTTTTGTTCTTTTCCTTATAGTAATAACAATAATAATAATCCCGTTGATCGCACTTCGTTCTTTTTTAATTTGGTGGAATTAAAATGAAATATGGCATATTTCCAGTAGCGTAGCAGGCGACAGGGGTGGGGGCGGGGGGGGTCAGTATAGGGAAAGGGGGCCTGCTTGCGCATTAGCCCAGGGCCCCCATTTTTCTTTATCCGGCCCTGCTTGTAACTTGCGTATTCTAACACACAGCGTGACAAGTGTGTTTTACGAATAGCGCAAAATTTAGCCCCTGCCCAGGGATGTACGCCAACAAGATCAAATTTAGTGAAAATTTGGGGGAAATTATCGCCAATGTTTTCGATTTAATATGTGTGCTGATCAAATACTGCCGTTGTAAAATAATTCATTAACAATTGCTCGAAAGCGATATATACGGGCAAAGTTTCAAGCTGGCGTGTCATATGTGGACAGCGTTTTAAAGTACGTGTTTTAATGACAGACGACCTGAAAATTCCTATTTAACATCTCGAAAGAAAGGGCTTCGCTGGAAATTGAGTTGCGATTGTGCGAAGGTTGCAAATGACTGGTGTTACGGCTCCCTTTGCGCGGCAATGAATGGAACGATGCCAAACGTCTGAGACGCGGCGTGCCTAATCGTCACGCTCGACAACGTGAAAATGCTTATCCGTTGGTTGTGTGCGACGGGATTATGCACCAGTGCAAATCCTACTCTCCTTTGTCCTACGTTCAACCATTCTACGCCCAAGAGTGGTTTCTCCATGTGTTCCTCGGTGTGGGTTGACTCGATATGTCTTGACAAGGCCCGCAACGAAGGAGCTAAAGAGAATGAGGTTGCTCGGATGGTGGAGGGTGTCAGAAGGCCAGCGAGTCGCCACGTGGAAACACATCTTCTCTACACTCCTCCTCAGGCCGAACGTTTCTGTATTTTTTTTTTCTTGGAGCGCATCGCGCACCCGTAACGATATATTAAACTTCTGTTGTTTGTTTTTACATCAGCTCGTCTTCACTACCGAACCCTCTCCGATGGTCAACCTGGTTCGAGCTCCAAGCAGACGCTGTTGAAGGTCGCCGAAACCCCGTCCCCGTAACAGCTTGTGGCAGCGGTTGGATATGAATCTGCGAGCCTCGTCTACCAAGTCGCAACGTAATGCAGCGTTTGCGACGGTCTATAGGCCGGATTCTTGGCTGCAAGGGGGTGAGTGCGGGACTCTCTCTGCGGAGTTTTGCCAGGTTTTGTTGAGTGGTTAGAACATAACGGGTTATTCGAGCTATTGTTGTCGTCTAGTTTGGCTGTGGCAAGATAGTCATGCACAGTAGAGAGAGTAGCACTGAAAACAGCCACGAATTTGAAGTTATTTCGCAAACCGGAGTTGGTGGTGGCGAAGGAGTTGCACCTGGATGTCACTGACGCACTCCGAAAACCACAGTTGATTGAGGCTATTCTTGCTATTCTTGCTGTAGAGGCTGAGGATGATGAGTTTACAGAATGCTTGGAGATCATTAGAGAGAGGGAGACTGCAAAAAGTCAGGCAGGAGAGCGGGAACATGAAGAACGGGAACATAAAGAACAGGAAGAGCGTGAGGAAAGGGAACACGCTCTTGAATTGAAACGACTCGAGCTTGAAATGGAACGCGCTCGAGCAGCAGGTCAGAGGAGCGAAGAAAACAGTGCAGGAGAGCGCGTATCGTTAAAGAGGACAGAGCTAATGCGACCCTTTAAGCTCGGAGAGGACATTAGTTTGTTCTTGGTGACCTTCGAGCAGACGTGCCAGAAGCAAGGGTTCTGCCGCTCATGCTTGGACCCAGAATAGCAGCTCTGGGCCGTCCGGATGGCTGAAGATGCCACCAAAAAGCAAGGACTGACCGCCGTCTGAGGACGGGGAGGGGGGGGGGGGGTAACTGAGGTTTAGTCTGCCAATCCCCGCCACCCCTGGACCCCATCAAGGACACAATAAAGTTTTATCTCTTTCCCGCGAATCGTGGTCACAGCGTCTGCTCATACTATTACCGGGCGAGACAACGGGCGTAATCGCTCGCTTAAAGGGCCCCTGAAACGGTTCGGACAAATTTTGTAGACGCGTAAGGTACAGCTTAAGTAGAACATCCGCACCACAATTTAGGTGAAGCGTTACGTATTAATTGAGCTACAAGCGATTAGAAGCTACCCTCCTCCCTAGCCATGCTTTTCCTCCTCAACTCGTTCGCCGAGCGAGTGGGGCTAAGCTCCGCCTTCACTGGTTCAACGTCACGATGCGACGTCACATCGTCCACTTCCGGTTGTTTTGGAGCCCGCCCCCGGCCGCGCGAGACCGCTCCACTAGCCGCTTGGCCGTCGACCCCAAGCGAGAGCTATCGAAGCAGCGTGCGTTGCGAGCATCTGTCGTAGCGCCGAACGTGTCTTGTATTCCGGTAACCACAGGCAAGCTGGACATTTCGGCAAATGACTGTAGGCATAAACTCAAGCTGATGAAGGAACTTTAGCGTAGACGTACGTGAGCGGCCTGATCGGTCTGCGCGGTCCACACACTTGTTGGTGCAGCGCTTAACCAGCCAAACAAAGCGCTGATATTGCTCTAACCAAGTGTAAAACATTTTAAACATTTATAAAAACAACGTGTTCATGATTACACTCCTGCGAAAAATACACACCAGCAGCAAAGAAGAATACACTTCGTTGCTGCTACTGTGTATGGTTGAGCTCTGTGCCACCAGGTGGCTGCACCGTGCAGACCATTCGCATTTGCCCTTCTGCTCATCTCATGGCTCATCCCGTTACGGCAAAGTCAAGCGGCCAGACTCTGTCCCCTTGCGCTTGCGTTTTCCCTAATACCGGACTCGGGAAACGCTATTGCGTTAGTAATCTTCCGGTGTAAAGTGGACGGCCACAAACGCGCAAATCCTGGCGCCGATCGGATAGCGGCAGTCCGATGCGCAGCAGCCAGTTCGCTCGTACGCTGCCTTGCAGAGGGACACGATGTCGCAGCTTGACATATTGCCAGTCGCTACGTTTGCAGTCCACAAGGCAACAAAGTCGAATCATAGTGCTCGCGAAAAGACTGAGACCGACTCTGACCGCGGGGCTCTCTTCAAGATGGAGTACGTTGTAACACAAGCAGACGACACATGCTGTGTGCCGGAAGTGTTTAAGTGTACTGAAAAAGTATTCTTGTGCATTCTCTTTATGTTACTTTCTTTTCATAAAAACAAATTAACTAACATTCCAACTATTACGAAGATCATTTGTTTACCATAAAGTTGGAAAAATTATCGATCACGCGCCCTTGTCAGCCAATCGGATAGCTCTCCCCACTGACGTCGTATGGGCGATTTCGGTCATATGGGTATGGGCGGCTTAAAATTCCGCCGAGCAGTGCGTTGCGATCGGCAGCGATGTGCATATTTAAAACCTTATAATAAATTACACGCTTTACGCGGAGCACTTAGATGTGTCAATTAATGATCAGAAGGACCTACTCTAACGACTCAGTACGTTTGTAGAAAATCGTCAAAAGCGTTTCAGGGTCCCTTTAAAGGGACCCTGAAACGCTTTTGACGATTTTCTACAAACGTACTGAGTCGTTAGAGTAGGTCCTTCTGATCATTAATTGACACATCTAAGTGCTCTGCGTAAAGCGTGTAATTTATTATAAAGTTTTAAAAATGCACATCGCTGCCGATCGCAGCGCACTGCTCGGCGGAATTTTAAGCCGCCCCTACCCATATGACCAAAATCACCCATATGACGTCAGTGGGGCGAGCTATCCGATTGGCTGACCAGGGCGCGTGATCGATAATTTTTCCAACTTTATGGTAAACAAATGATCTTCGTAATAGTTGGAATGTTAGTTAATTTGTTTTTATGAAAAGAAAGTAGCATAAAGAGAATGCACAAGAACAATATTTCAGTACACTTAAGCACTTCCGGCACACAGCAAGTGTCGTCTGCTTGTGTTACAACGTACTCCATTTTGACGAGAGCTCCGCGGTCACAGTTGGTCTCAGTCTTTTCGCGAGCACTATGATTCGACTTTGTTGCCTTGTGGACTACAAACGTAGCGACTGGCAATATGTCAAGCTGCGACATCGTGTCCCTCTGCAAGGCAGCGTACGAGCGAACTGGCTGCTGCGCATCGGACTACCGCTATCCGATCGGCGCCAGAATTTGCGCGTTCGTGGCCGTCACTTTACACCGGAAGATTACTAACGCAACAGCGTTTCGCGAGTCCCGTATTAGGGCAAACGCAAGCGCAAGGGGACAGGGTCTGGCCTCTTGACTGCCGTAACGGGATGAGCCGAGATGAGCAGAAGGGCAAATGTGAATGGTCTGCACGGTGCAGCCACCTGGTGGCATAGAGCGCAACCATACACAGTAGCAGCAACGAAGCGTATTCTTCTTTGCTGCTGGTGCGTATTTTTCGCAGGAGTGTAATCATCGTCACGTTGTTTTTATAAATGTTTAAAATGTTTTACACTTGGTTAGAGCAATATTAGCGTTTTCTTTGGCTGGTTAAGCGCTGCGCCAACAAGTGTCTGGACCGTGTAGACCGATCAGGCCGCTCACGTACGTCTACGCCAATGTTCCTTCATCAGCTTGAGTTTATGCCTCCAGTGATTTGCCGAAATGACCAGCTTGCCTGTGGTTAACGGAATACCAGACACGTTCGGCGCTACGACAGAATGCTCGCAACGCACGCTGCTTCGATAGCTCTCGCTTGGGGTCGACAGCCAAGCGGCTAGCGGAGAGGTCTCGCGCGGGCGGGGGCGGGCTCCAAAACAACCGGAAGTGGACGATGTGACGTTGCATCGTGACGCAGGACCAGTGAAGGCGGAGCGTAGCCCCGCTCGCTCGGCGAACGAGTTGAGGAGGAAAAGCGTGGATGGGGAGGAGGGTAACTTCATATCGCTTGTAGCTCCATTAATACGTAACGCTTCATTCAAATTGTGGTGCGAATGTTCTACTTAAGCTGTACCCTACGCGTCTACAAAATTTGTCCGAACCGTTTCAGGGACCCTTTAACCAGACAGGAAGCTGAGGATTATGATAAGGTAAAGTCCAGTTTGCTGAGGAAGTGGGCTTCTTCGATTTTACACTTCTGGCTACCCGCGGGCTGCCAGAGCCAGCCAGAGCGCCTTCGTTTTTCTCGGGTTGCTCCGCCCACCGCGCGACGCACTTCCGCCGGGCGTTCGTTTTGCTCGGGCTGGACGGTTCTGGCTACCCGCGGGCTGCCAGAACCTGCCAGGACGATTTTGGTCTGGCTGCTCTCTGGAAGTTCTCTGGCTAGCAGACGACTAAAAGAGGCGATGGGCGCTCGCCGCCATCTTTGCTGGGACTTCACGGATTGCAACGCGGGCGCTTGAGGACTTACATTTACCTCGCTCAGCCAACTGTCTACGGTCATCTTCGGATTTCCTTACTTCTCGCGTTATCTTTTTAGGTGCTAACGCTCCGTTGCGCATCGCGAAGCGGTGTGATACGAGCCGTGGTGAACCGCTTGAAGCTTTTGTGTGTGTGTCCCCTGATTGCTTCTTCGCGGCGGTGAACAGAGCGCCGCGCTCTCATGCGTGCATGTTAACTGCATCGTGTTCCACGAAAGTTGTAGACGCTCATCCGCACATTGCGGTACATTTTGGGTTCGTCTTTCACTGGTGGCGTTCCTTCTCACATATCTCGCGTATGTATATATCTCCTTTCTCTGCAATTAGCCAAGGCTTTGCAGCTAGCCCATGTTCGCTCCGTCTGTCCGTCGTATGCTTAGGTGGCAGCTCGAAACCGATGTGTTCGAACTGCAGGCCGTTGATATAAGAATACACTGATTGCACTCGGTACATTAGACACACACGTATGTACATTGGCTTATTGCTCTCATGATTGCGACCAATGTTTTTCGCGTGAAACGTTTCGCTGGTCACAGGCGACGTGCATTTTCATGCGCCAGCCGCGTTCCCAGCTCCTTGGGGTCAAAATGAGAAGCACCACCAGCCACAACAAACTTTCTGAAATCGAAGCCCGTGCAAGCAGGTAGGCGCGAAATTTTATGCGTATGAGACGTACCCGATAACCTGCTTTTTCATGTCTTGTAATGACACAGCGCCAACTCATCAATGTCGCCAGTGGGCGACGTGATCGCCGCGAACAGGGATCCTCCAACTATCGCTTTCGAGTATACAATCACGATTTCGCGTCTTGTCATCCGCCGCGTCGGAGGCCACCTGTTGCGCTGCGCAAGGCGAGGTTGGCCCAGTACGCGTCCTGCGCAGAGTCGCGCGAAATCGCGCGAAAGTGATCGTATTCCTGAATGCAACTATATAGTTTCAAGCTGGTAACGCATAAATGGGCCGACTACGCCGAGCGCGCGCCGGCCTCGCCGGGCGCTGCCATGCTGGTAGCATGTTTACATTTGGCCAGCTGTAGCGGCGTTCGATTTTGCAAACTTCGGGCAGGTTCGGGTGGTCTTGGGATCCCAGCCCACGTGACTTCCTGTCAGAACCGGAACTAGCTGGCTGCCATCTGGCTGCCAGCGGGCTGCCAGAACTCCGAAAATCGAAGAGGCCCAGTATATGCTGTCAGCGGAAGTTACGCGAAATGTAAAAGGCTAGGAAGGAGTCCTATACAGAATTTGCATATAAGCTTAAGTCAAACATGAAGGAATGGCTCAAGAAACAAAAAGCCTATGGTGCTCACGCGAAGGTTGTTCAGTGCTTTGCACTTAAACAATTTTATAACCGGTTACCCGAGAACGTGAGGTACTGGGTTCAAGATAGGCCAGAAGTTAGCACGGTGGAACTTGGTTAGCACGGAAGTTGGCACGAAAGAACTTAGTGACGCGTCATGCTCGCGAAGTCAGCGGCGGTCGAAAAGGCGATCCCAATTTCAGGCTCGGCAGGCCGAAGCTAGGACCCGGGAAAAGAAAGGATGAGCCTATGATTGAGGGCACCTCAAAATGTAGTATTTCCTGGTCGGAGGGATCCCTGAAGTTAAGGCAGAGCAGCAAAAGAAATTAGAAGCGAGGAAACCCTTCCTTTGCTACAACTGTCACGAACCATGGCACATTGCTGCGCAATATAACAAGGCAAAGGTAGTGTTATTATCGGTTGATTGCAATGACGAGGACATCAAGCTGCTCGAGCCGTAAATGTGCGACTTTGAGGTAAACGGGAAACCATGTCGCCTACTGCGCGACTCCGCGGCTGCTGTGGACATGGTTCACAGCTCTTATGTGGAACCTGAGATGTTCACGGGTGAATGCGCCTGGATTAAACAAGCTGCAGAAGCTCACAGTGCAGGAAAATTCCTACAACATTAAATAAAGTGATTTATTTCCTCAATCAACGCAAGTATTTCGTCTTTAGATTCAACGGAGGGTTTTACTTCCCTGTTTCTTTCACTTCATTGTCACATTGAAGCATTGACGTCAGATGTGACGCCAAGCAGAACCGCAAATAACGTCAGGAGCTACAACGCTATAGATTTTTCTCATGACTATGGGCAACCAGCGCTGAACTTTCACGGGCCGACTGCAGCGCCGTAACACACAGCCTAGCGAGTGGCGGATACAGTTCACAGTAGCACATGCTACGAATTTGCGTAAGCAAATTCACCGCTCATTTTGAAGCACATACATTCAGCAACTGATCTTTTTGGGCACGGACGTGCTAGAATGCAGCAGCGCACGCGAACCCGCATGGCCATGGACAGAACTTGGCCGGGCGCATCGGGCTCAGCAAACAATGATAAAGGCGCGCGTCTGCTGTTGCCTGGCGACTTTTACAGCACAGGATCCCGGCATTTTTTAGCATCCGTCACGTCGACCGAAAACCCAGTGAACAAAGGGAAACAGGAATGTCCGTAACGCGGAGATCATACAAGACAAACGCTACACAGCCAAGCTAGTACGGACTCCTTGCCATGAATCCGTGCCCGGTGGCGTCCGGTGCAATCAGTGAACCCCCGCTGTAGCTCGCTCGAGAGAGTACCCTCTGCAGCACCAGGAAATGGAACGCTAGAACCGGGGACGGACACTGGCCATCCGCTAAACAGATACGCAGAGCTCAGGCAATACAGATTAGGGAGAAGACGGCTACACCCCACAGCTTTCCCCCCACAAGAAGGTATAGCTAGCCAAAGAGGAGGCTGTCGTCTGGTAGCAACTATACAGACAACGCCTACTATGGACAAATAGTTCCCCACATAATAAAAAAAAATTATGGCCTTTTTGCGGCAAATATGCTAACCTATACCGCGTACACTGCCTGGGGGTGTCAGTATATAATCCGGCGTTTCCAGTTATTCCCGACCCCACCCAGTCATATAGGAGGCCGCGCTGCTCAGCTCCAGACCGGACGACTTACCTAAAGCCCCTCAATCCACGCGCATGTATGGAGGGGCTTTAGGCTTACCGGGCCCGCTCGGCGGCCACGGCCAAAGGAGCTCTGGAGGGTCTGGAACAAGACGCACTTCAATCGCTTTGAATAAAGAATTACTGCTACTACTACTACTACTACTATAAGCGAAGGCTAATGAGGTCGCAAAAGTTCGAAGTGTCGCACGGAATAACTTCAGATGCCTGTCTATTTTGGCGCGCCTTCGACATATTTGCTTAGGTAGTGAACTGGGTCACGACATGTCACTACACAAGCGGGATGAAATTCCGGCCGATGTGATAAGGGAACGTTTGTGAAAGTGGAACATCAACTACGTTGTACGTTCTTTCGCAACGAAATGCCTTTTTTAATTCGGCTTAAACTCGATTAAAGTTTTCTTTCCGTTTCCTTTTTATTGCTGACCTTCCAAATTTCAGGTATAGCCTAGGATCGAGACCAGCCCTGATTCGAATAGGTACCAGTCGGGATTTACCTCCAATGACTTTAGTTCGCCCTTGTTTCAGGGGTAATAATTATCGCATTTTTTCATTCACTTCCTTCTTATTTTTTAGCTGTGCTTTTCCCTTCTCTTTATTTTCTGTAAGCTGACATATTGGCATATCCGGCCTTTCAGTTGAAAAACTACTCGTACTTTGCAGCAACGCGAACCCGCTCTTTGCCGACCCCTGGCTGCTAAAAAAAAGTTTAAGAATAAAAAATAAAAAAAATGATGCTGAGAAAAAAAGAATACACCATCAAGGAGTTATATTTTTCAAGCGTTCTTTATTTTTCTGATTTTGTTCACTTATATGACCCACTGACGTCGGCGATAGCGAGGCTAGCCACCCTAGCGAGGCTATGGATTCGTGCGGCGAATGACTAAGGGAAAAAATCCGGGAAGGAAAAGAATCGCTACAGAATCGGATCTGGAACGATCAATGGAGCTCGACTTTATAATTTCAGCAATATCTTTCGCGTGCCGGAAATCAGCGAAACAGCGTGAACAAAATGGCAAGAGGAGAAGAAAGCTTTGCGCCTGTTTGCGCGTTGCAACGGCATCAGCGGCAGAAATGAAACCGAAATATATGTTCAGCAATCACGGTGAAAGGTTTGTACTCTTTTATATAAAATAAAATGAGAAAAGAAACAAATAAACAGAAACTTCAGCTGAAAGGCCAAGCTTCTTGAATATTTTATATTTTTTGCTATTACTTTCTCTTCTGTTAGTAAACAGAGATGCGTACGGCCGGTACGTTTCTGCGGCTCAGTCAACTCTGTGGGTAAACAGCGTCGGCCAGTAGTTCGAGTGTCGGCGTCAAAGAAGCACGTGTGTTCCGAACGTTAAGATGGCTGAGGTGCCGGTTAGCGAGTTGCGGAAGGCTATCTCAGGTAAGAAATTTATTTAAATTGATTTTTGCGCACATTTAATCGCATGTGATAAGTGACGGGAAGCGGTTCTCTGCCATATGTGGTGGTAATTTCGCGAATTGTCTGATGTGCTTTCAGAGATGTTGGATGGTGCCGATCTCGACTTACTTTCATCAAAGAAGATCCGGCAGCAGTTGGAAGAAAAGTACGGTATCGATTTCACTGACAGGTAAGCCATGTGTTTGTGATGTTATACTTTCGTGAGCTTGGTAGTACCTCGTGTCATTGGGAAGTGGAACGCATGTAGTTTGAGAGATCGCGTGGTTCCAAAAAGCGAGGCTTAGCTTTCCTTAGTACAGTGTTCCATGGTGCTGAGACGCGTCCCAGTTCTCATCGCTCTTAATTGTTCGTCCATGTATTATGGGGTTTAATGCAGCGATTGCATGTAGCATTAACTGTTTAATACTACGATGGTAATCATATCACTTATTGGCGTATCTACGCAGAAAAAGACCGCTAGTATGCAGTTCGTTGGTTACATGAGACGCTGCGACGCAGGTGACATCAGACATCTCGCGGGTAACCTCACTTGTCATTTGGTACCGTGCGCGTTTGACAAGTGAGCGGCCGCACAACATCGGAATCGCAGTGCCTCGTATAACAGCGAATAAAAGTCGGGTGAAATGAAATTATTAGCTCCCGAGTGCCTGTCGGGGGGCCCCGATTGCTTGAATGCCGTGGGATCGGCAGCAGAGACGGCGGACGCTACAATCTATTTGCCAGTATCGGGCGCGTTCGGCATAGTTTTTGTGCGTATCGATGACATTTTTTACTTTTCAGATATTTAATGCTCAGTGTTTTCAAGAATTTCATCCGCTCAATGCCAACCGGAAAGTGATCGCGAACGTCTTTGATCTACGCGATGGCGCGCGTCGAATGCGAATTCGAACACATCGTGGTGTGGTCATGAGGAATGTTTTAACTTTTTGCGCACACCACGCTGTGCCATTGCGCAATGTCTTCTTACCGATCACCACGATCTACGGCGTGCTCACTGGTTATAATCAATATTTCTGTGGTAATCTGCGAGATTGTATACATACGCTGTGTCGCCTAGCACCTGGCGCGTCTGGTGTCGGCAGTGTCGGATTAATCATTCACGGAAAAGCAATGGGTATGATGGTCGTTGGATTGTAGTAGTGTAGAAAGGAGACCGAAAATACTTCCCTTGTGTGCGGTTTCAGCGCGCGCTTAGTATGAAATAAAAGCCAGTCCTTGTAGTCCTCCCTGCAGATGCCAGCTGTAGGAAAGTGCCTGCGAGCATGTAGCGTCGCCGCGCGTCGGCTGTTCGAACGTGGTTCGAACACGTCGCGGTGGCATTCATGAATATTTTAACTTTTTGCGCAAACTAAACTGTGTTGTTACGCTGCTCTTTCATCTGGTTCACCATGAAAATACGATGTGCTTTACGAATATGTGGCATATTTCGAGTCTAGTCAGATGGGCGATCCGTGTGGTGTGTTAGTGAGCATCGGAACCCGCTATAGTGCTGCGTCTTGTTACCGACGTTATATATACGTAATTTAAAATCTACAAAGCGGTCCAAAGTTCTATGGTATTTGTGTGTTCAGCACAGCTCACGTCCATATCTGAACTTGAGGTATGTGCCTGAGGTAGAGAGCAAAACTGATCGGAATCTCGCGTGGGATTTATAAGCTACACTAATCGTCAGTTTGTGCCAGTGGCTTAAGACTCAAACAACTTTGTCTGGTTTACTTTTTATAAATGAATGAATAGACTGCTTTTAACAAGTTTTTGTGTTCCTGACATATGAATTAATGCCTGGAAACATAGACGTGTTTTGTTTTAGTTTAGCATTTGCCCTTTAATGTTTACGCCAGAAAAACACGAAACATGTTATTGGTAGTGATGTAATAATCTTGAATTGTAGCGATGTTTTATTAACCTTGGTCCAAGGAAAAATTACATTTCAAACCAACCAGTGTTCCTTGTGTAGGTATTAATCATTTTAGTAGGGACCTAGGAGTTAACGTTTGTATTTGTAGTTGAATACACTTCTCTTTTGTAGTATTTGTTCACTGTAGCTGCCCTGTTGGAATGGGATGTATGGTATGAGGACAGTTTTGCAACGAATGTTATTTTCTGCCTGCTTCAAGCTCCACACTGTCTGTGTCATGAGCCAACTTTGGTCTTGAATGTTTGCCAAAAGTAAGCTCTTAGGTTGTAGGTCTTTTTTGTCTGCCTTTTTCTTTTTCAAGCGAAGTTTTATGTAATGTGGGCATTTTTTGAGGGGTAAAAATTTGTAGTACAACTTTTTCTGAGCTTTTCTTAGTAGGCCAAGTAACACTTCTCCGCATTTTGCCAGTCTTAGCACTTTTTTTTTTATTCAGATACCCTAAAGGCCCTTATGAGCTTTCCATTTCATAAAAGCTATCCTCACTGCATAAATTTGGTGTTGGTATATCTTGCAAGAATGCTAATTAGAATCAAAGTAAAATGGCATACATTGATTTGAGAGCACACCATAAATTTTTGCCAAATTATTTAATGGAGCTGCTAATGTTTAGTATGCAGGTGGGGTTGTCAATAAGCAATGCACTATTTAAAATTGTTTGAGTATCTACTTTTTTATCATTAATTTGTCTTTGTATGAATGCATTACCTTATTTTATTGTGCATTGCTTGTTGCACGAGTTAACAGGTCACTAGTCATGAACATAATCAAGCGGTTGGTACTTTGTACAAGTTTGCTATTTGTGCTGAGGTTTCCTCTCTAGCATGGAAGTTAAGGAACTTTTGGGAGCAAAATAGGTCATTCAGTGAACTGCAACTAGTGCAAGTGCAATTACTTATGCAGTTGATGTGTGCCGTTAATTCAAAGGAGCAATGTCTACAGTATTTGGTTGAGAAACACTAGTTACAGTAATAAACAAAGTAATTAATGGACTATGAAATGCCTTATTGTAAGGCAGGTGCCTTAAATTTAGACCAACCAGTACCTGAAAGTATGTCTATTTACTAGCACTTTCAGCTATGCGACTGTTTGCTGTTGGATATTAGTGTGTCCTTAAAAGGACACTAAATAGAAACACTGAATCAGTTTATATTGATGAAGTATAATTGAAGAACTCTAGTTTTGTTGATTTCATTTTTGGAATTCAAGCCGCAGCCCCAACTCTGGTATGTGATGTCACGGATGAGAAAGTATTTTTTCATTAATAAGCTATTGTGGTTCATTAAAAGTTCATGAAATGCAAGTTCAGTCTGTGGCTCTTTTTAAATACAGTGCGGTTTATTTTCTTTAGTAAAAGCTTAACAAGGCCGGAGGAGACAGCATTAAAATCTATGACATAAGTGAGCTGGTGCGGTAACTTCAAGGTGACGTCGCCTCCCGTCATTTCTTTTTGCACCTTTTCTCACTTACCAAGCATCTTCTCGCAGCAAGAGTGGCTGTTTTGGTATTGTGGAAAGGTAATGTACTGATACAAAAGGACTTGTAAAGAGAGGCATTATTTGAGCTGGCAGAAATTAGGGGTGGCGCTGCCATCTTGAACCAACTTGCTGTGATGTCATGAGTTTTAATGCCATCTGTTTAGGCCTAGTTAATTCTTTAATGGTAAAAAGAGCTAAATTATGTTATAAAGAAGCTAAAGATTCATTGTGGCAAATTTTGGGAACATTACTGAGCCAATGCAGCCCCAATACAAAAAAGAAAAAAAAAAGAATTTGTGGCATCACACTGATGTGTCCCGGCATAGGGGTCTCATGCTGGGGGTCTTGGCGTGAAATTAAGAAAATGGAGCCTTGACATTCTTTTTCACTTATACTGATTATTGTGAAATTATAGTTCTTGAAGGTTAGTTAAGTCTAAGCTGATTTATTTATCTTTAGTGACCCTTTCTAAGGAAGCTTTAGCTCGGGTCCAACTCAGATTTCTGTATTCAAATACATTTAAAATTAAGAAATACCTTTATGGAACAATTGCTAGACCAATTTAAATGAAAATGGTTGCACTTGAGAAAGACAAAGAAAAGCAGAACTTTGATTTAGGGCCTGGAAATCATTACACAAATTCCCCTTAATGGTAAGTTAGAATAAAAAATTGAAACAAGGAAGTTTACAATACATAACCCTGCACCGAATACACATCTCAGTTTTGTAAACTGCATCTGTGTGAAGCGAAAAAAATTGGATATATGGATTTATAGCTTACTTGTAATTGTTGCAATATTTACAAGGATTTTGCACAAGTCTTACTTGCAAATTTGCACTTTTTATCAAAGCAGTGTATGCACCAATTTTGACCTCTTTATATGTAATATTAGGTGCAGTATGCAGAATTGTGATATAGTTTTTCTTGTGCAGTTAGAGTTGTGAACTTCGTACATACTTGAGCCTTTTTTTTTTTTCAAATTTAATCAGTTTCTGTAAAATAATTGATGGCCTAAATCAAAATCCACTTCCTACAGTTACTAGATTGTAATTTTCTTAAAAATGCATCATGCCTCGTCAAATTCTGTGCATTGGTTGCCGAGAACAATTTTTTCGTTCTCATGAGCTTATACAGCAGCCCCCTAGCTAAAAGCTTGTGAAGACGTGCAGTGGGGTCTTGATCTTTATTTTGCAGCTCGGATACTATTTTTACATGGGAAAGGTTACACATGAGGCTTATTTTGAGAATGAAGTTATTAAACGCTGTCACTAGGGTTTGTTGAACTCCTTTTTCATGCAGTTTACCTTTTTGCATAAGGGGAACTTTGGATTTCTCGCAATTGATTCTTGGTTGCTTCTTTCGTGCTTGAGGCACACATCCACTGGTCTTTGTTTGGAATAGGTTGGCTTTTGATTGGCTACATTCAGCAGGAAGCTTCCCAAACCTTTTGAATTGAATTATGAGGTTTTATATGCCAAAACCATGGTTTGATTGAGGCATGACATAGTGGGGGACTCCGGATTAATTTTGACCATCAGGGCTTTGACGTGCCGCCAATGCACGGGACACAAACATTTTTGAATTTTGCCCCCATCGAAATGCGGTCGGGGTTTGATTCCATGATTTGTGCTTAGCAACACATCATAGCTGCTAAGCCACTGTGGTGAGTTCCCAAACCTTTTCCGATACTATAGCATCTTCAGTAGGGTTTTCTGGGCGAGTTCATCAGATGTTTCCAATTCCGATGCCCCTTAGAAGAGGCTGTTATCAGTGTTCTTTTGAACCTACATAGAAATGGTGTATATTTCTGCTTCTTCAACAGGAAAGTCCTTGCCCTCCCATGTCTTGGTTGTCACCTATGTATAAGCAAGCATATTGTCTGCATTTTTTGGAGCAGAAAGGTTGACATGGGCCCTATTTACTAACATGCACAATCCATAATGCAGAATTAGAGAAAGAATAGCAAGGGAAGCTGCTGTAGTGAATGAGGACATGACTTGCAATATGTAGCGACTGCTTAACCCTAATGTACTTGAGTACACTTTTGCCATGTGCGGCAGCCAACTTTAGTTGGGGCAGACTGTTCCAACAAGTTTTAATGTTTATTGAAATATCTGAAAGTTTCATTTCGCTATTAAATGCAGTTAGGGGGAGAAAAGCTACAAGACGTTCACTTATGTTGAATTCCAATGGCGGAGTCGGAGCAGCCGACAGACTCCGCAAGCGAGCACTCGACTCTGGCGCAGAGCAATGCCTCCAGATCCGCGAGTGGAACACAACCTGCGCCGCTGGAGCAAGGCGGAAGCGGAAGTTCTATCACAGAGTTACCCAGGATACCTTGCGTGTTGTCATTTCCTTTCGCTGTTTGCTCCCAGCACCGCCGCACCGGTCACTTGTCTCTTCAGCGCCGTTCACCTGTTGTTTTTTTAAAAGTGCGGAATGGATACCTCGTCAAGCCTGCAGCAGCTTTTGCTTCCTCGTGAGTCGTGACCGGTGGCGACTCCCAGCAGACAAACGTGGCAAAGGAAATACGTCACGCAGAGTTCCGGTCCACTCCGCCGATTTTGGCGGAGCATGTTTTTCTGCTCCACGGAGTGACTCCCGCTCTGAATCCCCTCCGACTCTCTCATTGGAACACCTTACTCCCACCCTCACTCTGCCTTTGGAACAAACTTGCTCCGAAACGAGCAGAAAAACTTGCTCCGACTCCGCCATTGGAATTCAACATTATTTTGATTCCGGTCAGAGCATGCCATCTGCACATCTGCCATCTTTGTCCCCTCTATCAGCGATTCTGTGAAACATGAAAGCATGAGTACAGGTTTCCATGCTGATGGAGATGCAGTGCGAGTTGTTCTAGTTTAGGCTTACCATTTTTCTTGCTCATTTTGGACTCTGAAAACGGCTTCTTTGGTTTGTTCTTATTTGAGGACACTAGGGCAAAAGGGTCTATGAATCCTCAGCCTAGCTCTGATTTATAGATGTGTCCACAGATTTGTGCTTCAGGACATTCCTATCTATCTGAAACACACTGCATTGAATGGGACTTATTTTATCATGTCATTTGAAAATGAATATCATGAAACTAGGGCTTCCGGTATGGTCATGTGACACTATGGACAGGTGTTGTAATTCCAGAATTGCAACATGGACCCTAAAATTATTAGCTAAAGCAATAATTGTTAGTTGGTTTATCTGCTCATATTGCACACATCCAAATGTGTACTGCTGCTGATAGTGCACAGGTGAAACAAAATTTCTTTGCAAAGCCTGGCACATTGAAGTTACCTTCAGTGGCTGCTGCATTTATGTTGTTGCCTGTTGTGATATGAGATATTGGTTTTGATAGGAAAAAGGAAATTGATGGTCTGGTCATGGAGCTGATCTCTGAGCCTAAAGGTAAAGAAGCTGAAAAGCCCAAGACAACTGCTCAGCAGAATGGAGCAGTGAGCTCCACATCGACTGCCGAAAGCTCATCAAGTGATGATGACGACGAAGTGAGTATTTATTAACGTTTTCCAGTATTAATACCATTTATATTCATGGCGTTATTAAACCATATCTGGCCCTTGCACAATTAAACACTATGCATCACTATGGATCAATTAAACACTGTGCTATTTATATTCACAAGTTGCACTTTTTTTCTCTCTCTCATATGTGTTTTTATGTGGCAAAGATATAGACATAGTATGGAAGCATCAGAGTTTGTGGTATTACTGCATCATATTTTTGGAGAATTGCAGGGTATTTTAACATATGATACCAAGTTGGCAATTTAATAAAGCAGCTTTTTTATTTATTTGTATTATTATTTTTTTTTCGTAGTAAGATGGTATGTTTCATTGGAGATCACATTGCAAAAAAAATGGTGTTCCTGTGCTGTTGTGTAGAAAAGATACTGTGGGGTTGTTGGTAACCCAGGTCGGCACCTGTGAAATTGAAACTTGAAACACTTAATTCTCTATCTGAATCCTGTAGCATTATTTTTGTTTTTTAACGTTAATTTAAGAGAGAGAGAGAAAGCAAGGACAGGAAAGGCAGGGAGGTCAACCAGAAGAGCATCCGGTTTGCTACCCTACACTGGGGCTGGGGGAGAGGGGAATATAAAGAGGAAAGGGGGAGAAAGTGAGCACTGAGTGCGTGTGGGCGGGACACTATGCACAGGGACACTACAACTATCGTTTGGGAATGGCCAAAAGCTCGATGTGCGATTTCTGTGGGTGTGAGGAGACCATCGAATGTTAATTTAAGTTTCAAGAAGTAATGAGAATTTAAGAGCATTTTGAGCGTGCTTTCATGTCTAAAATATCTTGGGCAGTTTTGCCCGAAGGGGAGCATTGAAAGCTGTAGCCAGGCATCTTAGTTGCGCTGAAGCTCCTCAAACTGTGTTCTAAGAATGCGCTTCGGTGACATATCGTCGTGAGACAGGTTGCGAGGCGACTACTGCTGCACAGCAGGAACATCACCCTGGCAGCTATTAGGTGGCTCGCAACGCTGGTGGGTTGAGCGCCACCACCAGCATTGCAGGCATCACACCGCAATGGTCTAAGAGATGAGTCAGACGGAGAACTGTCAGCATTTGTAGCTCGAAATGTACTGTTCATTCCAATCGCACCACTGTACGCACCATGGTGTGGTACCTGCACATTTGCACAGCAGGATGCTAGTGTTTGCGTGCACAGCGCTCATTTTAGCAGTGGAAGGCAGGATTTCTTGGCTCCACTGAGAGCCATTTGAGCAAAGCAAGAGGGTGCATCCACTTGGCTTTGTTGTTTTTGAATCCAAATTAATTGTGTGTTTCCTGTGTCTGGACACCTTCTAGTGCTCCATCATACTTCGGCATACTCACCCACGAGTACACCGACTCATGCTCGCTTCACACTCATTTCAAAGCTGGGAGATAAAGCTTCAGTGAGTGACAAAGGGTGTGAGTGAGTGCCGCGAAGTTTGACATTACATGAATAGAAACAGGAGTTAGTGCCGGTTAATATGAGTATAAACGAAAGACAGTAATGGTCAATTTGAGTGGACAATGCGCCAGTGTACATCAGTGTGTATGTGAGTGCTGGTGAATGAGCATGGGTGGGTGCTGGTAAATGTGAATGGAAGTGACTATGAATGCTAGTGAACGTGAGGGAGTACATAGCCTGCAAAAATATTGGAGAGTCAGTATGAGTAAGATAGTTTTAGTCTGCCAACCTGTGCCCTCCACGTGCGAGCTGCATTTGCAGTGTCGATACCAGTGCAGCATGACGGCGGTGTGAACTCTCCTTGAGTGTCTGTATAATCGCTATCACAATAAAAGCAAAATTGGAACACATTGTTTACACCCTGCAGGCATTTTACCTGTTTGAAGTAACAGCACATTGCCTTTCTTGGTTGTGTTCATACTACAGTTTTCTCATTTATACTAGTAGCTACAGAATGGAGTTCAGAGTACAAAGGGGAGGGAAACGAAAATTAGCTGGTAATAAAAACACCAAAGCCATAAGTGTGTGACGCATCTGGTGATGGCAATGGTTCAACGTGGAAGGTGGCTGCATATTTCAGAAGTCAAGCTCAGCACTGGAGTGAAACAATTGTAGTTCTTTGCATTTTGTCAAACATGGCCTTTCCTCAAGTGAGCATTTCAATGGTATCAGTATTTTGTAATCGATAACTAGAGACACACGAGCCTTCTGACTCAAATTTGCTCAATATGACTCTTAGCCATTTCAGCAATGACAACAGAGGCAGACTTGATATGCTGAAACAACGTGGAAAAGAACTTTGCCATTACGCAATTAAGCAGTGTCTCGCAAATCACTGGCCACTCATTGCTAAGGCCTTCTTTCACAGTACTGATACTGAAAAACGAGCTAGAATAAGGATGGAAGTGCCAGACAGGCAAGCCCAAACAAAGTCTGAAGGAGACTACCTTCTGTATGGGTTCTATATTTTTTTTTTCCCAGTACCTATATTCTTGCAACTTCTTAATATGCTAACTACCGTAATTATTTTCCAATAAATATTTTAAAATTAAACTTTACACACTTCTTCATCGCATAGTTAGGTGTGCAGTGGACTGCAGTAAATAAAATCGTGTGGATACTTGATATGACTCCATCTTATAACAAAGCATGTTTATCAGAAGACCACATGTTTCTTGGTTTTCATCACTGCACTCAGGATTCTTCAGATCTTTCTAGTTTTCGTTCATTGCACATATCAAAACTTCGCTAGGTTGTTTCCAAAAATTTTATTATTGTGATTAGCTGAATAAAGTTATTAGTACTCGAGCCTACCCTTATGTAATGAATTCCTTCGGGCTATTAAGGACAAATAAGTGAAAACATGTCAGCATTGCTAAGGCAGCTAGCTCTCTGGGTCAGTGTAATGTTGCCATTGCTGGCATCGTGGCTGCAGTGGTGCTAGCCATTTATATTTGTTGATAGGCAGGCAGAGGTTGCTGCAGAAGTTTTAGCTTGATGCAGTGCGCTTGCTAGTGCATGCAGGAAGCCTGTGAGATTAAGCTCTGCTCTTGCTGCCTTTGTTGGCCTTAGTTCGAAAGCATGGTGGAAGTTTGCTTGGCTGCAGGCAGGAATAGGGCATTGGGAAGAGTGTTGTTAGAACGTCCATATTAGAACCCCCCCCCCCCCCTCATGTTGTTGCCAGTAAAAAATGCTGCTTGGCAGTTGACCAAAGAATGGTGCCGCGACAATCGCTGTGGACAAAGGTGTAAATAAACAAAATTGTGTCTGACTGTATGAAAGGACGCACTGTGCCCAGCCGATTCTTAGTAGTAGGGGAGATTGATGATGTCCTGTGGCTGGTGCTGATTCTACAGCCTTTAATCTAGTGTTCTTCCTCGTATACATATGCACGTGAAGTCTTTCTCTGTTCTGAGACATTGCTCTTACCCTACAGGAACAAGATGATGATGAGGAACTGGCCCGCAAGCTTCAGGATGAAGAATTTAAAAGTCGCAGTCGTGCTGTGAAGAAATCGAGGGTGAGCATGTTTTCTGCTGTAAGGGCTGGAATATTGGAGAGTGAGGCAAAACAGTGAATGTTTATCTCATTGCTTTCTGTATCATTCTCTGCACTAGTTACTGTGCTGCTCTATGAATTTGCATCGCAAGCTGCATCACCAAATATGAAAGCTGCTAAAGCTAACTTTGATATGATCAAAGGTTTGGCAAAGTGCACCAACTAAAAAAAAAGCGACCGAATGGCGGACTTGCATACTAAACATAGCTGATGCTGTAGATGTGCATCATTCTGGTGGCATAATATGTAGATAGCAATCCTCCAGAATAGTAGAATGCCTGGAGGCACTCGTAATTGCTTTTATCTTGTTGGAATACAAAAAATAGGCGCTGAATAAGACAAGGTTTGGCATAAAAAAGGAGGCCTGTCATGAAACTACTGTGGGTATCACTGTCGTTGGACGTAGTAGGACAGAAAGAAGACAGGAAAATATTACCTTTATGTGAGGTTTCAGCACGAGCGCTTAGTATGAAATAAAAGCCAATCCTTATGGTCCTCTTGCAGACTTTAAACGAGTTTAAAAGTGAATTTTTGTGTTGGGACATTTATACCATTCAGGGTGACTATACAGCTTGTGCTAACATAACTTTATATTCATCCAGACTGCCAAGAAAGAGCCAGCTAAGAAAGCTGCAAAGGCACCGGGCACTAAGCGAGGTAAGTGACCTTTCTAAACCCTCGCTTTGCATTGCACGTAAGGTTTCTTCAGCAGTTCAAACCCTATTCAGTTAAGTTCCTGTTATATTCATCCATATTCTTCTTGATATGACAATTTTAGAAAATACTGGCGTATTTAACTAATCCAAACGCATGCATTCTCGAATAAAGCAAACGCAGCTTATTAATAGCCTTAAGAAAGGTGTATAATTGGTGCAATTTGCCAGTACTTGCCTGCAGGTCCAAAACTTGGACGATAACAGGGAAACTGTAGAAGAACCTTATGACAGTACAATTCGCAATGGAACTAAAAATGGTAGGTTTAACATAAGAGATAAAAAGACGGCAGTATGGTTTGGAGAATGTGTATGGGCACAGCTAAATTCTGACACAACAACATTGATAGGGCTTGTAAAAAATTTCATAAAACATAGAGTTCTCCCCAGAAATTTCAGGGGTGAACATTTTGTAACTGAGGGTGGTTAACACGCAAATAAGCTTTCATGTTTTTTTTTTTTGATACCATTTAACTATTTTAAATGGTGCATTACAATTCTGCATCTCAGATGCATTAACAAAAGAAATGTTAGCCAGTGATGGAGCCTGTCACGATTGCCACACGCCTCCAGAACCAAGAAACCTACAGCTTGCCGCCTTCAAAATGCATGCACAATGCACCACAATTCAAATCTGCGTCAGCCAATAGGAATGCGTCCTGTGGGTAATGGCAGCAGTAATAAATTGCGATGCTAGATTTTCCTCTTTCGCTCACTTCTTTTGCTTTTCTTTTGCATGGTGATATGAGGCACTGTAGTCATCTGAAGCTCTAATCTCTCCCCTTTACGACATGGTGGCATTGCATCAACGGAACTAGGCACAATGCAGTGGCACCTCCTTAGGCCCAATTTTCAACCTATTTTTTTTTTGACAGCACACAAGAAAAGTGCAGTTTTCTCAGCGTGTACTTAACATTTCTTTGCCATGTTTCTCCATGTGATAAGAGAACATCTGAAGCTAGTGGGGAAAGCTTTTTTTTTTTTTTTTTGACAAATTGGCTTTGATAATTGTTGAATCACCCCATAAGGAGCATGTGGTCAACTGGGTGGTAAACCAGAGCAGTGGGAGCCATTTCCCCCACCACCAATTATGGGTAGAAACCTGCCATGAAACGTGTGATTTACTGGCACAGAAAAGATTCATTACATCAAATTTTGGTTTGCTTGCATTTCCTAGCAAGCAGCGAAGTGCCACGGCTTTTGCTTTTTGTCAGACTACTCACTCACACTTTGGAATGGTCTTTGATATAACAGGCATTTGTTAATTTGACTACAGTTAATTCGATCCCTACCAAATGTCCCGGCTGGCACACATACATTTCTAAGGACGTTATTTCAATCTAAAGAAAGAGAAACTGGCTTTCGCCGAATAATTCAAGCTTGACTTGTCAGCTTTGCTGTAATACAGCCGTGTTATGCTGTGAAGCATATTCAGAATGGCAAGAGTCCTGTTTTTGACATTGCTGTGGTGCTTTGAGCGCTCATTTCGCCTTTCGTTAATGTCTCGTATACAAGAACATTAACAGGACGTAATATGCGTTCCTTAATTATTCACGTGCACTGTGCACCCAGAAGTGCAGAAAAAGTGTGTGTGTACTGCACAGTTGGGGGGACATATGAAGCCAACAAAAGAGCAGGTGTCTATCTAATACTTTGAAGGCCTGCCAGTAAACTTATGCGTCTTGGTGCTTGTACTGTTATCAAAGACAGCACATTCGTAAATTAAATAACACCTGCTATGTTCCATAACAGTGACGCCTTTCACCGCTTGGCAGGCTTCACCACATAGCACGGCCATGTTGGCACCGGGTGGCCATTGTAAGGTGCCAGCGGACAACAGTAAGAGCTCTGGCATGTGATGCAGACGACGGGCAAAGGGCGCGCACAGTGCTTTCTTTAAGGCCTGGTGAACTGGAAAATGTATTTTTGTTCGTCTGCTCTTGAGAATGGCCGCAGCTTGTTCGAAGCAGCTCGGATTTATGGCATCACGTAGTACATACAGCAGAAAACAAGTTTAAGTTGCGATGCAAAGGCACCCCACAAAGCTCACTGTAGAAGCTGGGAGGTGCAAGTTCAGCAGGTATTTTGGAGATATTATTTTGCTGTGCATGTTAACGTGGTCGTGCATTTATTCATGTAAATACGCAAAGTAGAAAAAAAAATCAGACAAGATGCACATATCCTTTTTTTTTGTGCTGCTTTGCCGATCATGCATGTGTTGGTACGTTCGCATTCTTTGTCCAGTTTCTTTCTTTTACTTTATCATGCTTTGCCAATCTAAATTTTTTGAAACTAGCTAAATCTTCAGTCATGGTCTACTTCACGCAACTTGGCCTGATGAAAAGTGGCGGTGGTGGCTGGTGCACGAGTAAGGCCTTGTCATGTACCAGACGCAGCTTAGGAACATGCCTCAAAAGAAAAAGACTGAGCAGCTGAGAGGATGGCAAAATAATTACTACAAATCCACGTGTTTGCCTATGTGCCCAAGCTCCGGAGCCATCACACAATTTACACGGAACACGAAACTCTTGCAAATGAACGGCTCCTTTATTGATGTTAGAACAACTGGACAAAAGCAAAGGTGCATCGGAAATGTACGTACTACTGCTTATGAACTTCGCATATCCAAGCCTTCCGCCGTTTTATCTGGTGAGGTTGATGTAGAATGGCCTTAACGGTTTCAGTCATGTATGAGTACCGTATTTCCTGTGTAATGATCGCACCCTGAACTTGCCACAGCGATATAGTCGTGTGGCAAGTCTAGCTAATGATGATCGCACTTACCGTCTGTCAAATGCTGTCGAATGCTACGCAAGCTACTCTTCCAAGACATACAAAGTGGTCTGCACGCACCGAACATTCTTAAGCAGATGCCCCATTTCATTCCTTTCACCACTTTCCGCACTTTCATGAAAAAAAAAAAGCTACAGCCAAGCTGGCCTTGGCTTATTTGTAGGCCTTTTAATGGTTGGGGTCAACAACAAGAAAGACGCTTTTTTCCGATTCTTCTCGTCTGTACTTGTGGGCACGCAACAAATCGCGAGCGGCAATGATAGTAGCCACGTTTTCACTGATATGTTAGAAGTGTACCCTATTCATACGCCGACTCTTGTAACAGAGCTAAGATATTCGCCCACCCATGGCGGAAGCGCGCCGTATTAAGGTTGTAGTGAAGACAAATGGCCGCAGTTTCCGAAGTGTGCCCGCCATGGGTTTCTGTCACTGGCAGCTAAGTGCGCCCATCTCCATTTCTGTCCCCTCAAAGTGGTCATGGCTACGTTATTGCCGCAAACTTGCTGATGGTAACACTATTATTCATTGCTGATAGGGAAGCAACTGTTTCAATGCGTGTAATGTACTCATGAGAAAAAAAAATTGTGTTTGGCTTGCTCCACCAGCTGCCATTCTTTGTTTTGGTGTCCTGCACTGTTACAGCAGCAGCCACCTATTCGTTGACCAGTTGTCATCCCGCAGCCAATGCAGGATGAAGAAAACATGTTTTCTTATCGCGGGAAATTTAATCCGCGTTATGATTGCACCCCTGAATTTGCATCAATTTTTTTTACAATAAAGTGCGATCATTATGCGAGAGAAATACGGTAACTGTTCACCCAAAAAGGCCAACATGTTTGCTCACATTTGGTGCCACATCATATTTCGACAACGTGAAACAGAAGAAACGATAGAACATAACCAACGTAGCTGACTGCTGCGCCTGCTGCCCACGGCCTGGCCGTCACATGCCATTGAATTCGCGGCGCTGGGCCAGACTCGTCCCACGCCCGGTGCCTATTGTGGTGAAGCAAACTTTAGAGACAAATGCTGCCAAGTGAATCAATGGCGTGTTTTTTTTTTTTTCTGCCTTTTGTTTAAGTCGACCAGTGTCTCCAGTCCTGACAGGATCAAATTAATGTAAGTGGACTGTAATGACGCAACGCTAACCTTAAAAGCCTGCGTAGCCTGGCTGCAAGACAGTGATGCACCTCGCGCGCGTGGAAATGCTTCTTGCATGTTGCTATTCAGGATAAGGCAGAAATGGGCGAGTGCAAAAGCAAGCCAGCCTGTATGGATTTGTGCATGAACATGCCTGGCCTTATGATCATTACAATACAATGTATAAACCAATTGCCATGTTTGCTATGAATCAACCAGGTTTGTCAGGAATTGTTAGGTATCAGGTTCGGAACTGACTCTGTGCTCACACCAACTTTCCCTTCCTTTTGGAACCAGCCATTATCACTTCTCGTCCTCCCGTGTCTAGTTGCATGCCTCTCGATGCTCCGGTGCTGCTTTCATTGTTGGTTCTTCCCCTCTAGCTGCTGCATCAATGACTACCAACACTACACAGATGCTGTTAATTAGAAAGTGGCTTTCAGCTTGCATAAAATAACCGAGTCCATTTCCACTCACTTGTAACATTGCGAGCACGAATGAAACGCACTCAGCGTGTACTGTGGGTCTGTGAACCGCACAGCAATGAATCTTGCGTGCCGATATTTTGACGGTCTTCCTTCGAAGTGCATATGTGCCGTGCAGTTGTTTAGTTAATTAAAAACTGTAATGTGAGAGCTCGTCCGAGTGGGGGGTCCGACGACAATCCTGGGAGTGCCACTTGGTGCTCTGATGTGCAGCCGGGTGATTGGAAAGAACCATCCAAACAAGATTGGTCTTTTGGGAATGCTCTAGAGTGGTGAAAACGACCATCCGATGATGCTATTAGATAGCCGCCTGATTTTGTAATCACAGTATGGGGCCTCAGTTCCCAAAACGTACAACTAATCATTAGTTGTTATATTTTTAAGTAGTTTATTAAAGGTGCCCTGAACCACCCCTCGGGCTTGGTGAAATAACATAGTCCGCGAGTAGCAGATGCTGCTGTGAGCATCTCAGCCAAGTTCTGCTGTCGTACGCAGTCCGTGGAGCTCGCAAGCGGAGCACGAAGTCACCTTTTTCTCAAACGCTCTGGTTTCAAAAACCCCATGATCCTCGCTCTCTTCTGTGTGCTTTATTTCGTCATAAAGCACACTCCAATATGTGGCTGCTATTGGTCGTTGTGCTCGGCTACACACTGGCCGCCGCGAGGTGCCGCCACAAGACCAGTGGCTAAGCGCACTGCGGCTGTCCTCACTGCGGCTCTCTGAGGACAGCCGCGTTTGGCTTACATTTAGCTCGGCGTAGGCACCAAATCGGAAATTTGAGCTGTGCGCCACGGTAACGTCTCCGCTGTAGCCTTCGCAGTGCAAGGCATTGGAGGAGGAAGGGGAGCACAGCTGAGGCCTTGTTTGATTGCCAATAACTCCGCTTCAGCTGAACGCGTTGAAGTACTTTTTGTGGCAAAGTGGCTCTGAAATAGCCTATCTTCATTTCAAATGTTTCTCCACTTTGATACAAAGTGGTTCAGGGCCCCTTTAAGAAGGGCTCCTCTACAGCCGTGAGAATTGAGGTGTGGGTCAGTGCTCTCTTCGAAGCCACATTGTGAGTGTCCTGTTGATTGCTTGAGGCAATAGGATAATATGGTAGGGAATGTGAAAAGAGTGAAGGGTGCTGGAAGCTCTGAGGGAAATGCTGATTGAAGGAGCGTGAGACTGGGGCAGTGTATGTCCAGGTTTCAGATGCACAATCATTGTGTGGCTTGCAATGACTTCTAAGGAGTTTGTGATACTGCACTGCTTCAGGTTTTCTTGGTGGGTAGAGGCAACGTTACTAGACTAGCTTCAGTTTTCAAACTCGGCGCCGTTGCGCGGAACCGCCACACGCCCGTGCCTTCGTGGCGCTGCAGTCGCGCCCAGCTTCACTTCCTCACTAGCCGGCTACGCGGGTGGGCCGGACTAAGCACGCGGTGCAGTGTTGTTGTATTCTGTGCTTCGTTGTTGACAGCGAATTTCAGCAAGCATGTCATCCGCGGAACTGTATCCTTCGCCGAGTTTGTTAAGAATATCAGCAGACGATGCCGACGTGCTGCGTACCTGGCTGCATAGGCGGCTATCGGAACGATATTCCAGCAGAACTTTTTGTTGAGCTAGTTGGTGCATGTTACTGAAGTACTAAAGCGCCAAACAGACGACACAAGAAGAGACACGGACGAGTGCTTACTAACAACTGATGCTTTATTGACGGAAACACACTATATATGTACGCAAATCTGGCGGCGCAACTTACACGTTGTCGAAACTCACATGGTAACCAGGCAAAAGGCGATAAAACGATTGTAAAGGTGCCGTTCGTGACAATGACACGTGGTGTATAGGGCCAAATGACCACAAATGATAATGGTTACGCGATACACAAAACACCGCCGTAAGGGAGCACCCCATTAAAAACTAAAAGATTAAGATTTTTCGCCAAACGCAAGCGGCGCAGCAATGTTCAGTTCTAACTAAGGGCTTTTAAAAAGGACAGTTCACTTTTATACAGAATTTTTTAGAAGCCTTTAGTTAGAACTGAGCATGTTGCTGCGCCGCCTGCGCTTGGTAAAAAATCTTAATCTTTTAGTTTTTAATGGGGTGCTCCCTTACAGCGGTGTTTTGTGTATCACGTAACCATTATCATTTATGGTCATTTGGCCCTATACACCACGTGTCATTGGCACGAACGTCACCTTTACAATCGTTTTATCGCCTTTTGCCTGGTTACTAAGTGATTTACGACAACGTGTGGGTTGCGCCGCCAGATTTGCATATATATATTGTGTGTTTCCGTCAATAAAGCATCAGTTGTTAGTAAGCGCTCGTCCATGTCTCTTCTTGTGTCATCTATTTGGCGCTTTAGTACTTTAGTATCGGAATGATGTCGACAGTTCGGCGCGCCAGTTTATCTGTGCTCCCAGCAACGTGACGCTTCGCTTGGCGTGGAACACAGCTACAGTGTACTAGAATATCTTGGAAAGTATTCTAGTTCACTATAACAGAGCGATTCCTCGTGCCGACCGGGAACTCTCTGTGAAATCCATGGCACGCGCTCGTGCCATTGCTCCCGCGTTCGTCGTAGTCTTCTACAGCTGGCTGCGTTGCCGTTCATCATTCCAGCGTAGAATTTCACTTCTCTTCTGTCGTCGTAATGGGGAGGCCGCTTTACGGGGTTGTGAGCCATTGCTTAAGGGAGTATGAGTCACTCATTGTCTTACGTAATGGACAGATTTAATTTTGAAGAATCACAAGCCGCAAATGGCGAGTGAAGGCTGCTAACCATGCCGCCGAGCAAACTTGAGACATCGAACGCAAGCAACAACGGTGGACTGCAGGCATACCGTCAGTGACGTCGTTCTCTCCATCACAGTCGATTGTGTGTAAACTTAGAATTGAGAAATACTTTAATGAACCCTAGGGATTAACCTAGTGATAAACACAGGGGCCGCACGTTTCAGCTTCGTTGGGTAACCATCTTCATGGAGTGGAAGATCCGACGATCTTTTTTTTTTCTTTTTTTGCTTGTGTGTTCTGTGGGGTCTCTCACACCCGTGCTCTTGGGACAAAGGAACGACAACACAGTAGTGCAAACAATCACAAGGGCATTTATTGCACCTTTCATAGATCAATGCCTGCTAGCGGAGTTGCTATCCACAAAACATGCCGATGGGCGCGCAACAAATCTAGAAGTCCGACTTACCGTGAACGGTTTGCGAGCGAATATGTTCGCCCCATGCTGGATCCCAACGCCTGGTCATTCGCGTGTACGGTCACGCGGACGGTGGCGCGTTCCAAGGCAGCCACGCGAGGCGGTCTCGCAGAAGCATGGGTCGGCGCGCGGGGCGTCCACGCTGTTCCCCGACCCGCCGGGAAAAAGACAGCCCGTCCTCCCCTGCGCCCCCAAGTAACCCTGCCGTGAGGCGGCGTTAGCAACGCAACACTCGCGCCATCTCTCGCACTGCGCCCCAACCACATCGACCGCCGCGGGCATCACGCAGGCCACGCGGCGAAGCCGGATTACAGGAGACGCGCCATGCTGGAAAAACATATCAGGACGCGCGAGAGTCACGCATCCCCACAGTTCAACAACTGACCTCATCTTTCTTACTGTAGCGCTTCTTTGGCGTGGTGACAAGCTTCGGTGGGGATGAAGATCATCCTACCATCATGCACTTTGGACAGATCTTCAGGCTCCTGAGCCTAAACTGCGTGAAACGTTAAGATGACAGGAAGAAACACACAACATTTAGAAACGCAGCTTCTGTGCTTCTCTGTATGCGTTTCTTCCTTTTGTGCAATTTACCCTTCTTTCAGTATGAACCAACTGGCCCGATAAATCTTATTGCTGTAGGTGGACACCGCTTTCTCATGGTATCACTAATTCAGACAAGGGAGAACACCAGCAAGCGCGAAACATGCGCAAACTGCCCGTCCACACGAGCTCAAGACCAGTCTGGTCACGTTGATCAAGGCTGCGGCGAGGCGTATGCAGTGGAGCACGATGGAAACAGCGCTGCCATCTGGCGGCTGTCACAGAAGTGGCGACAGCGGCTGTAAGCGCACGGGCGGAGAGTTTTACAACTGAAGCTAGTTGGGTAGAGGAGCCTTTGAAAACGAACCCTAAGCCACGAGGGTGTGGTATATTCGGTGTATGTTTTGAACTGGTCATATTAAGAGGATATATATATATATATATATATATATATATATATATATATATATATATATATATATATATAATTGCTTTCTAGGAATTCTAGCACTATACTGCTGTAGTTACGGGTTCGCCAGCTATGCAGTAAAGGATAAGAAGTGCGCACAGCAAGTGTCGGTACCCCTTTATGAATTGTCCTGCAAGGGCATATATTCTGGGGATAAAGTTTGCCTGCTACAAGGTTACAAGGTTCAGACTACATCCAATGCTTTAAAACAAAAACAAGCTAACGTGGTATAGGGAACCAGTGCTGGCTAGGAGGTGGTACAGCTGTTTCACTGTGCAATTAAAATATGCTGAAGCCATCTGGTTGGGAGGCCATGAAAATTGCACGACATTTTCAGACAAATGTGCACCTGTATCAACATTCTTTTTTTCCTGACGCTTCCAGCGTGGCCATGCTCTACCGTGGCTACAAGGCATCACAGGGAGCACATGCATGTTCTAGCATGCTGATACTGAATCTTATCAGAAGCTGGATACGTTTGCTTCAAGATGAGTGGTGAATTTGCGGAGGTGATATCGCGCAGATGTGCTACTGAAAACATTCTCCTTCGCTCACTAGGATCTGTTATGGCACTGTTGTTGACATGTGAAGTTTCAGTGGTTTTTGCCCATTGGTTGTGCTTTTTTTGTCTGCATAGTTTTAAATTGTAGGCTCACCTTACTAACTTGATATTTTGCCATTAAATGTGAACATGTCTTATACATAAGTTCTACCTATGGTTTCTGACACTGCATTTTCCACTTCCAGAAAGTGCCTATTCCCGCAAGTGTGCCCTTTCTCCAGAGCTGGCTGCTGTTGTTGGTGCTGAGGAGGTAAGACTGTCTTGTGGTCTTGGTCATTTTATAGGTTTTCTGTAGGGGTGTGTGAACATTCTAAAATTTCAAATGTTATAAAATATTATACTATAATATTTGTATTAAATTAAACTAGAAAATCGAATATATTGCTGGCTGTGCGGGAGCAAACATGTTTTAAGCGTGTTTGATATTGTGCTGAATTTTGCAATAATTTTATGCTGCTGGCGAAATTTCGCCTGTAAAACACGATTAGCCACAGGACGCCTAAAGGTCCAACCACTAGCATGCGCCGGCACACATCGTGTCTGTTGGGGAAAAAGGGCACGCAACCACTGGATAGAAGCTCTGACGCGCGCCGATGCTCGCTCTTCGGCTGCAGCGCACTGTTGCTGGATTGTTTTGTCTTCAACCGTCCAAGTCTAACCTAAAACAGCCTGCTGTAAACTGAGCTGGAAACAATAAGTTAGTGATCTGTATGCTCTTTTAGATATGAAAAGCACTTTTGATTAATGAATGTGGTCCAGCCACAACAGTTTCTTTTTACCTTTGAAGTAACAATAGTGCACAACATATCGACGTCGCCGCTCGAGCTTGCGCGTCGTCTGTCTACAAGATAAGCTTTGCAAACACCTGCACAACCATGCCATATCATATCAAAGCTGTTGTACAAATTCATTTTTGGTAACTCATTGTGCAGCCAACTATGTAAAAATTAGGCGTGCAAAGTATCACTGAAAAATATGTGTCCCGTAGTAGTGACGGTGAAAAATGATGCAGAGTCAAAACGTGGTCAAAACTGGGAGTTACAATAATTCTTTATTAGGCGAACTTGTATCCAGCAAAAGCAACACTCGTTCGCAACGATAGCGGCGAGCAAGGTCGGCGACCGTCGAAAATCTCATCTGTGCGTCAAGCACGTCAGCTTTCATATATCAGTCTTGAAAGTTCCAGCATATTCGCTGGTGCTCGCAATCTTTCCAGAAACTACTACACAATTCATGTCACGTATGCAGTCAGATTGTATAGGGTTCATCGACAACAGACAACGTACAGAACCATTGATAACATTCGCGAAACTTCCTATATGTACAGGTGCGTCCTGCGCCGAGTCATAACGTTTAACATTTAACCGCTGAAATACGGTCACCGAATACAGATAAAGTATCCGTGTCAATATAATTATGCTTGTTGGTGCAAGAAAGAAACGGGGAAAAGTGGGTTCTGACAAAATCGGCAGAAAAGTATTGAAACACCTGCAGCACTGACAAAAAAAAAATATCTGCAATAGCTTTGCGCTGTTACTCATTTTTTAAATAAAAAAAAACGTTCATTGTCTGTCTGTTGTCTGCAATGGCTAAAATTTACATAATTTGTAACTTGTGTCCTCTCAATTCTTGATTCTGTCAAATCTTGCCCATGGAGCACTTCATTTATTAGAGTGTTTTAGTTGAGCGACGTTACGGTACGCTCCGCTCCAAGTTACCCCGCTAGGCCACAGCGGAGCGGCGATTTTCACATTTTAGTATACGTTTCGCGTTGCGGAGTGGACCTTTTGTAGTTGCAGCGCCCACTGGCCAAATTCAGGGTAATGAAAGGAAATAACAATACCCATTGATCACTTTTATAAAGTAAAACGAATATATGTAACTTATTTGTTCATGAAGTATCTAGACGTATGCTTGTAATGCGTTACCGGTCCATTTTATCCAATGGAAAATGAAGTGCCATCTTGGGGAATGCGATGTGATAGCCAGCAAGTTTGCTTTTGCATCCAGTCCAATCCTTTCTGATGCCAACGGTAGCCAACGCGCTCCGCTCGGTCAGCTTTTAAGCGGACCATGTCTGTCGCTCTGCTAGCCTGCTTGCGGCTAAGCGGAGGCGCATGCGCATTCGTGCTTCCACACTGCTCAGCTGCCGAGCGGAGCGTAAAAATGCCAAACTATAAAACACTCTATTATTCTAGGTTGTTTTGAAGCATCAACACCGTATCGAGAGGCCTTCACATTGCATGGCTAGAAAAGTTTTCACTGTGTAAAGGCCATGCTCTATTGTAACTGGTTTCAACATGTCAACTCTGTCTTTCTCGCCATTGAGGGGACCCTCCACCTGAAAACTTTTTAATTCTTTGTTGATTTTGATAAACTTGCCAAGTTTATGTATTTCAATGTGCTAGTTTTAAATATACATCCAGTTATCTAGCATAGTAAATAACTTTCCAGAAATTAAAGAAATTCAGCTTTATTACGTAATTTGCATAGAGGTGAGCTATCTACCAAACTATACATGGCATGATAAATACTGACATACGAAAATGATGGGGAACTAACAAAGAGTGTAAATAAGCAAGTATGGTGTTGTAACCCAATTTTATATCAAATGAGAAACTCAAATTGCAAACTTTAGTGAGAGAAATCAATCTTCAGTCAAACCCAGCTATATCGAACTCGCAAGAAAACGGCTATCAGTTCGATATAGAGCATAATGCGATATAAGCCTGCTAAAGAATTGGATGTCATAAAAACACATACCATTTATAAAATCACTTTATTGATGAAACTAGCTTAGTTTCCCATGAAATAGTCCTGCATTTTCTTCTGCTTGGGCAATTTCGCTGCCTGTGACGCGCGTGTGTCGCTGCCTGTGTCTAAGGAGTCTGAGCAGCTGAGGACACAACCTTCCGCATATGCGCAGAAGCACCGGACTAGTGCGAGTGCACAAATCACTTCGGAGGATGCGGGCAAAGGACCGTCGTTGCTTTCCTCATTGTGCACACTCTAAAGGGATACTAAAGCTAAACACTAAATCACTTTAGTCTAATAAAGCATTGTTTAAGAACTCTGTAGGGAGTCATTTCAAAATAATAGTTTGATTATTAGATGAGAAAATGGAGGTCGAAGTATCAGTATTTGAATATTGCGCCGAAAACCCAATGCCGGGACGTCACTGACGTCAGGGGTTCCAAAGTATGTTTTCGCATTTGGGCCGCGTTGGCCGAGTATAGGTTCCCGAAACTTGCCATGTTTAATATTTGGTTCCTTTAGAACACCATGTAGTAGTCACCATGTAGTCAGTCTGTACCGCTATATATTAACCCTTTGAAGGTTTTCGCCGTACATGTACGGCAGCGGTTTTCTGTCCCGCAAGGTCTTTGCCGTACGGGTACGGTTCCGGCCCTCAGTTGGAAATTTCACGCCTTAATGACAATGCGTGCTCACCGAGAGGTGCTGCCACCTCTTAGCACTTACAAGAAGCGTTTGAAATTTGCGCTACCTTCTTGGGGAGATAAACATAACTGATTGCTAGCTTCAGCGCGTCGCTCAGACTGCGGCAACGCCCCTTTGGCGGTTTCGGTTTCGCCGCGTGATCGCAATGGAGGCGCGCGAAACGTCATTTTCTTTGTTGGCACTCTCTTGCAGGGCGGTGGAAGTTGATTTCTATCTTGATTGGCGCTGCTCTTAGCTTGTTTATCAGCGACGTTCGCGATCGCGAGGCATTCTCGCTCTCAGTGGCAACGCGCTTTCGTGGTTTCGGTTCCGCCGCATGATGGCAACGGAGGCGTGCGAAACGTGGTTTTTCTCTTTGTCGGCATGCTCTCGCAGGGGCGGCGGAAGTTGATTTCCATCTTGATTGGCACTGCTCTTAGCTTGTTTATCACCACCGCTCACGAGGTATTCTCGCTCTCCGCGGCAACGCGCTTGCGCGAGAGGCCGCATCAGACCTCTGCACAACGCAGCCGCACGCAGAGATGTCATGTGTGCACTAACACAACTCCTCACTCCAAGAGAACATACACGCATTTTAGGTGTGCAGACTGCGATAAGGCGCTGTGCGTAGACCCGTGTTTCAAGGAGTACCACGCTCGGAAATACTATTGACTATTTTGCAGTTCTGAGTGATGCCAACACCAAAATACTGTTCCTAATTATTTTTTAGTACTTATTCCCGACTTTATACATTTTGTACATTCAAGATCCACAATAAAGTAATTTGACCACCTGGGAAAGTTTTTTTCAATATAATTCGACTCTCAAAGGGTTAAGTAGGCCCTAGAAGATGCCATCAAAATCCATGACGTCACAGCGACCAGGTGTGGGAGCTTCAAGGATGCGTCGCCACCCGTCTTTCGTTCTTGCGCTTTTTCTGGCTCACTAAGCGTCTTATCGTGGTAAGAGTGGTGTTTTTAGTGTCGTAGAAAAGTAATTTACTGATGCAGAAGAAATCATTTTTCCCTTTAGTGTCCCTTTAATTTGTGCTCGGTACGATCTCGGCGATGTAGTCTTCGTTTTCAGGCTCTCCCGTGGTCGTGACAGCATCATCTGCACTCGCAAACTAGTCCACCGTTAATTCGAATGTAACGGAAATTCGGACAGCTCGCTCCAAACACCGGCAACAGCTTCGTCGCATTCATCAGAATTGAGTCATCACGGAGCACACTGAAACCGGCATGTATGAAGAACCAAAGGACCACTGAACCACTCGTGCACGGCTGTGCGTACGCATCGGGCGTCACGGGCAATGGGTCGCGAGTCTGGCCGCTTTAGCCCTAATCGTTCCGAGAGTGCTCCTCGGAATCTTGCACGCTGCTGGGACGTCCGATTTCTCATCACGTTCTACCCAATTTATGATTCCAAGCTTCACGATGAAAGGCGAATTCTGCTGCTTCATTACGGCAACACTGCGGGAGAAGGCCCACAAGGTGCAAACACAATGAAACAGAAAAGCAGCGAGACAACTCGCACTTGTTCCATTCTGCACGACGAGGGCACAAGAGCCTCTGATTGGCTGTCTGAGCAAGCGATGTGTGCGGGCCAGGATCATTTTTTGCGGGGGGGGGGGCTTGTGATGGCTTGCCTGAGGCAGCACGGTCACGGTAGGGAGAGTGGTTGGTTGGAGCTGTGCTGCCGGGATTCCCCACCACCGTGAGGGAAAGCCAACTTCTGGGGACACTTTTTTGCCACTTGACGTTCACTATACCAGGAGTCACTGCTATTTTTGTTCGATGTAAGCGTAATTTTTGCTATGTGTATTCATTGTAACTATACCGTGTTCAGAAATTGTTCAATACAGTTGAACCCGACCATATCGAACCCGTTTACTTAAAATTATTCTATATATAGAAGAATTTCTGGTCACGGTATAGTTACAATGAGTATATATATCGCAAAAATTACGCTTACATCGAACAAATATAGCAGCGACTCCTGATATATTGAACGTCAAGCAGCTAAGAAGTATCCCCAGAAGGTGGCTTTCCCTCGCGGTAGAGGCGAAACCCGGCGGCGATGCTCCATCCAACCGCTCTCTCTACCGTGACCGCGCTTGCTCAGACAGCCATTCAGAAGCTCTTGTGCTCTTGTCGTGCAAGATGGCGAAAGTGCGAGTTGTCTTGCTGCTTTTCTGGTTCATTGTGTTTGTGCCTTGTGGGCCTTCTCGCGCAGTGTTGCCTTGATGAAGCGGCAGAATTCGCCTTTTGTCATGAAACTTGAAATCATAAATCGGGTTGAACGCAACGAGAAGTCGGACGTCCCCGCAGCGTGCAAGATTCCGAGGAGCACTCTCGGCACGATCAGAGCTAAAGCGGCCAGACTTGCGACCCGGTGCTGGTTTCCGCGCTGTCCGTCATGACTGTAAATTCTGATGAATGCGATGAAAACATTGTCGGTGTTGCCGAAGTTTGGAGCGAGCTGTCCGAATTTCCGGGACATTCGAATCAATGGTGGACGAGTTTGTGAGTGCAGATGACGGTGTTGCAACCGTGGGAGAGCCCGAAAACGAAGGCTACATCGCCGACAGTGTACAGAGCACAAATTAAAGTGGGCACAATGAGGAAAGCAACGACGGTCCTTTGCCCACATCTTCCGAAGTTATTGGTGCACTCGCACTACTCCGATGCTTCTGCGTGAATGCGGAAGGTTGTGGCCTCAGCTGCTCCGACTCCTTAGGTAATGTGGAGAAGTACGTACATCGCAGGCAGCGAAATTGCCCAAGCAGAAGAAAATGCAGGACTAATTTATGCAAAACTAAGCTAGTTTCATCAATAAAGTGATTTTATAAATGGTATGTGCTTTTATGACATCCAATTATTTAGCGGGTTTATATTGACTCACTCCCCGCAGGGGCATCTGCGTCAGCAGGCGTTTGGTCTGTTGCGGCACCACGTGCCCGAGCACACGAGGGTTGTTGGACCCTCCCGCGTGTAGCCGTGCGCGGCTTAGCCGCGTCCGGGGAAAAGGGGATCCTGGGGGTTGAGCTGAGGCCGGGTGTTTGGACCTTTAAGGCCCCCGGCGGAGGCAGCACACCTCTTTGGCCTCTGCTTCACGTAGACGGCACCCCCGGACTGACCCACCCGGGGGAAATCGGCAGTCGCCTATTCCTGTCTCTCTCCCCAAACCTTCGTCTTTATCTCTCACCTTTTGACCTTTCCTGTCTTCTTCTCTCTTCCATTTACTTCCTTTCTCCACGGCGGCAAGGGTTAAGCTTGTGTGGCTATCCTACCTTGGGTACACCATATTTGGTTAAGCGACTGCGTACGGCTGGGCGTCGTGCAGGCTTGTACACAAGCTCTGCCGCGTCCCCTCGTTGGGCTCCGTGGTGGGCGGTCGGCGCTGTTGCCGAACATACTAATTTTCTATGGCAGCACAAACCTCTGTCGTCTGTGATCGGCATCTGAAAAGATGCCGCGCCGAAGTACCATTCCATTTCTCTTTTCGGAGCAACGCTCCATCTTTCCCCATGTACTATGTAGTACACAGCGAAAGCAACATGCCAGTAAGAAAACTCTCACCATTCCGTGTAGCCGAATGCCTGAAAGAAAAAATCGGACCGACGTACAAAACCTCCAAAATGTCTAGCGGGGACCTCCTCCTAGAACTGAATGATAAAGACCAAGCAGAGAAGCTCACTGACCTTACCATTATTGGCGACGCCGCAGTGACAATTTCACCACATAGAACACTGAACACAAGTCGGGGAGTGATATCTGAAGAAGACTTTATTGGATTGAGCGATGAGGAACTCCTTGAGGGTTTCCAAGAACAAAATGTGACAAAAGTACAAAGAATAGTAATCCGCAGAAACAACCAAGAAATCCCCACCAAACATGTTATACTCACCTTTGGAACAAGCGAAATACCTACTTCACTCGATGCGGGTTATGTTAAAGTCAATGTGAGACGATATATCCCAAACCCCAGACGATGTTTTAAGTGCCAAAGGTTCGGACATGCTTCACATGCGTGCCGAGGCCAAGCAACCTGTGCTAAATGCAGCTCCAGTGATCACCAATCAGACAACTGCACCTCTTCGCCACATTGTGTTAACTGTAAAGGAGATCATCCAGCTTACTCGCGGTCTTGCCCTTGCTGGAAAAAAGAAAAAGAAGTGATTGCTCTAACTTTTAAGGAAAAAATCTAGTTTTATGAAGCCAGAAAGCGGCTATCGTACCTTCCGCGAAGAAGTTATGCCGATGTACGGAGTACGGAGTTATATCCTCCGTACTGTCCATAGCTTGTTTGATATTCTACATTTATCAAACGACTTCACAACATGCAAATGGTCTGGTGTCCCATGACTAAACTAACCACTTCATTAGTTTGTCCTGCAACGCATGAAATTCTCTGGAGTGCGAAGAACGCTCGGTGCGACTTGTTGCTGCTAGCCTAACATGTGAAATAACTTAATACTTGAATGTGCTTTTGTAATCAGTCATCATTATGCTATGCAAGAACTAATTTTGTCGGCTTCCCTGGTCTCAATGATGCTGGCTAGGCTGGCTCAGATAGTAGGCTGTTGCGAACGCAGTTTTGGTTTCGTATCAGATGGCACCTACCAAGCAATTTTTGCGCATATTTTCTTATGAAAAGCGTGAAAATTGGGTGAATATTGTAATAATTTATTAGTGAGCAACCGGTTTAACTTTCAAATATTCCTAGGGCAGGCCCAGAGTAAGCATTTATGATGGGGGATGATGTGTGTTTGATGCATTCGCTGTACCCTAAAGGCCGCCAACGCGGACACTACTGCAATAGGAGTCACCACTGTGGTCGCCATTGGGGTCGGGTGCATGCATGATGATTAGCCAAGTTTGAATTATCTGGTGAAGGCTCATTTTAGCATTGAAATAACAAAAGTTTGGTCCCCAAAAAATATATGGATGCCAGCCTGTGCCGTCAGTCATGATAGAATTAACGTAAGTCTACTGTATGAGCATCTGGAGAGACTATGCTATTTAGTAGAGGTGTAAAGTACACATGACCTAAACGTAAGCTCTTCTTTCTGCAGATGGCCCGAAGTGCAGTCGTGAAGAAAATGTGGTCTATTGTTCGTGAGAGGAACCTCTTTGTAAGTTTTTCTCTTCTGCTTTGCCAATTTCAGGGGTGATGCAGCTGTGCCAATTGTACCAAAGTGCTACATTTGCGACTTGCTGCACCAAAATCGTAAAAATGCCTCAAATTGCACCCAAGCTGCTCCAAAGCACTGGGTGTCACCACCAAGGGTTCATGTTTAGGTCAGTTTTAGAGGAAAATGACAGCTAGGTAAGATATCCAAGTGTTTGTCATTGTCCTTGGGTATCTGAAGTTGCCACAGCAGTCTAGTCTCGCACTGTTACAGCATGCATACATTCCGGTACGTTCACATGCGATGCTGCGCGATCATATTAGTGCGCCTACAATAGTATGTTTCTGTTTTGTTGAGAACCTATGAGTTGCATATTTTCTCGCTTATCCCATGAGAGGTCAACACGTGTAGAACAGTAGGTGCGTGATCATTCTTGCCAGCATTGCCGGTAGACCAAACGAGCTTTCCTTGCTTGGTCACCCGGTGTTGGGAAACACCATAGTTCTATTAAATGACTTTTCATGTGACAACTTCTAATGCACATTTAAATAATTCAATCTTTTATCTTTGTACATGCGTGCGTTGTTCCGCTTACAGCAGCATGAGTACGCATTGTGAAATTTAATTGTAAACGCTTCGAATGGGCTCTGTGTCGTCTGCGATGAACACCGTAGCAGTGCTCATGTCATGTTTGAGTGTTAAGGACATTCAATTCAAAGTTATTTGAAGCACCTGTGTGGAAAGAATGTTATTGCTTTTGGGAAACACAGACTTTTTTCTTGTTTAGTGGTGAAGCGTGCTGTGGTTTAAACCACGGAAGTAGAGGAACCAAGTGTGTGGAGGTAAAGACAGGGCCGGGCTCTGGGAGTGGAATGAAATGGTGGGATACATCCAGCTGTATTAAGCTCTGTGTTCCCTTTAGTTGTGGTTCTAAGGGACGCTGTAAAGGGGCATCTAAGGGACCGTACAGTGGTTGAAATAAAGCATATTGTTTTCGCTAACGGGAATATCTTTCATGAAAAGGTGCTCTGCAATCTGAGTTTTAGCGCACCACAAGTAAATTACAGGGACAGAGGGACCGTGAAATGATTTTGACAATATTGTACAAACCTACTGAGTGGGTAGGGTAGGTTCTTCTGATCATTAAGTGACATATTTAAGCATTCCACATAAAGATGTAATTTATTATACACTTTTAAAAATGTGCATTGCTACCAGTTGCAATGGCAATGCTCCCCTGAGTTTTCAGCCCCACCGTTGCCATCTATGTAGTGGGCACACGTGACGTCAATTAGGCAAGCTATCCAATTGGTTACCCCGATAGTGCCATCTATATCTTTTCCAACTTTATGGAAAAAATGTTGTCAGTAATACTGTATTTACACAATTGTAAGTTGACTCGAATATAAGTCGACCCCCCCCCCCCCATATCGCGTGACAGGGGGGGGGGAGCATACCCGAGGGCGCATTCGATAATGAATGAAAATTTATTAGTAGCTGACATGGTCACCGGACTACTCGTCTTCACTAGTACCGCCATCGTCATCGCTGCTACGGTCCCACAGCGCGTCGTCGTCCAGCGAAATTTCACATTTGGCAAATGACCACACCACGACATCTTGTGGAACAGCAGCCCACGCCGAATGCACCCAACCACATGTAGCCGTCAGGGAGGCTCTTTTGATAGGTCCAGTTGGCGTAATTTCGCTGTCTTCTGCCGCCAGCCACTCGTTGTACTCACAGCGGAGCAAGTCCTTAAAAGGCGAAGATCCGGGCTTGTTTTATGACCATGTCGCACTTCAGTGGCAAGAACAGATCACGCATTTCAGTGACGTACGACACAAGCTTAGCCTACAGCTCCGGAAATCATCCAGACTTCGGCACGTGGGAAATTCCTCACTTGCCGTCACCGGTAAAAATTTCGCTTCGCTACAGTCGCCACTCTCGCACCACCCATTCAGAAACATCGCACTTGCGGCCCTCAGCCATCCTGAACACTGCTGTGAACGAGTGCCGAATGATTAGTGGGTCTGGAGCACTCATGACAACTGAGGAAGCATAGAAGTAGCACGTAGCTGGCAGTTAAGTGGAACGTGTCAAACTATAAAGCTAAGCCAGGCTAAGCGCAACAGGGAAAGAGAAACCCGAAAGTGCCGCCGTTCTGAGGATGCCGCCGCGAATGGAACAGTGGCACTTCCATCAACTATCGACACCCCCCCATGATTGTTGTGTGCACTGTAAAACTCTAAGAAATGTTGAAGAGAACCCTTTCGAAAAGTGAACAATCATGCGGGATAGCGAAAAGCTACGAGTAGGGCCATAGAGCAAACAAAATTGTAACCATGTTGTAGCTCCCTTTGGTCTCGCTTTTTTGGCGGCGCCATGTTTTGGTTTCGATTGTAAGTCGACCCCCCACTTCAGATTTTCAAATTTAAAAAAAAGTGGTCGACTTACAATCGTGTAAATACGGTAGTTAGAATGTTGCTTAATTGGTTCAACAAGTAACAAAAAGGAGAATGCACAACGACAATTTATCACTACACTCGAGCACTTCCAGCTCAGAGTGAGTGCCATGTGCTTGTGTTCCAACATGCTCTGTGTTTATTGTGAGCTGCGCAGTCATTGTTGGTCTCAAGGTCCCTTTCTGCAAGTACCAGAAATCACTCTGGTTGCGTTTTGAGCTGTGTACCTAGCGATTGGTGACATGTCTAGCTGTGACATGTCCCACTGCAAGGCGACAAGCGGAAGGGGCTGTAGTGAATCAGGCTCTCCATATCTGATCAGCGTCAGGATGTATGCATTTGCAGCCGTCACTTCGTGCTGGAGGATTACTACAATAGAAAGTTTTAGTGTGTCCAATATTCTGGTAAACGCAGGCGGACTAGGTGTTTTGCCAGATGGGCCGAGGCGCAAATGTGATTGGCCTGCAAGGTGCAGCCACCTGTTGGCATAGAGCTCAATCAGACAAGCCCGTAGCTGATATAGCTGTAACCAAGTGTATTCTACTTTGCTGCTGGTGTAGATTTTCGGCAGCAGTGTAATCATGAGCATGTTGTCTTTTTAAATGTTTAAAATGTTTTAGACTTGGTTACAGCAATATTAGCCCTGTGTTAGGCTGGGTAAGTGCTGCACCACCAGGTGGCCGCACCGTGCAGACCGCTCACGGTGGTGCTAAAGCCCCTTCATCATAGCAGTAACAGGATGGAGGGGCTTTAGTTTACGCCTCCGCTCATCTGTCAAAATGCCCAGGTCACCTGTGTTTACTGGAATACTGGACACGCTCAGTGCTGCGTTAGAATTCTCCCAACGCATGCTGCTTGGATAGCTCTTGGTGGGGATCAATGACTGTAGAGCCAACACAGCCCAAACATGCAAAAATCCTTTGAAATCCATTGCGTCACACTGGCATACTGGCGTTATGGTTTTGGCACGAAATTAAAAAAATTAATCTTTGAGCTGCAGTTTCTCATCTAATAATCGACCTATTATTGCAAAATAATGGCAAAAGTTTTCAAAGAATACTTTATCAGTATAAATTATTTATTGTTAAGCTTTAATGTCCCTTTAACTTGTTCTCGAGCTTCTTTGTTAACCTCCAAGTTTCTGCCCCATATGTTAGCACTAGTGGAATGCAATGATTGTACAGTTTTCTCTTCAGTGACAGTGTTAAGCTCCCAGACACGATTTGATAATGCCTGCCATATGCACTCCAATCAATTTCGTTTATTCTGTAAATTTTCTTCCAATCTGGGTCCCCTGTGAGTGATTGACCTAGATCAACAAAATTCTGCACAGTCTCTAGAAGGTGACTGGACATCATGAATTCATTTCCTTGTCAGGGGACATTACCTTTGTTTTCTGCATATTAATCTTCAACTCTACTCTAACAATTTCTCGCTTGAGTACCTTAATCATTGGTTGCAATTCAACCCCAGGGTTGCTGAACAGGAGAATGTCATCAGCAAACCAAAGGTTGCAAGATGTTCACTGTTGATCCTCACTCCTAAGCCTTCCCAGTCTAATAGCTTGAATACTTCTAAGCACGCAGTGAATGGCAATGGAGAGATTGTCTCCTTGCCTGACCCTTTTATTGATAATTTTCTACTTGTGGAGAAACAGGGTCGTGATAGAATCTTTGTAGAATCAGCTAGCCTAAGACAGGGGTAACTAGAGATGGGAGAGGCTTTCGTCCTGCAGTGGACATAAAAAAGAGGCTGCTGCTGCTGATGATGATGAAGGCACTTTTTGAAAAAATTTTGGGGGCAGTTAATCCAAAAAAAGAAAGACGTGTGAAAATTGCTCTATATTTGAAATTTGCAGCTCCATAAAAGTAATTTTTCTACGCATTAATATGCTCCAAATTTAAGATATTCTGTTCCAGAAGCAAAATTTTTCTGCTCCAAAATTGCTCCAAGAGCTGTTTCTCAGCTGTCCCACTCATGCAATTTTTCTTGCTGTTTGTAAATTTTAAAAAAAAGTTTTTTTTTTAATCTTGTATTCTGAAAGCACATTTGTCTTTTAGGACCCATCCAACAAGCAGTTTGCACTCTGTGATCCCCAACTGATGAAAGTCTTCGGTAAGCATTGCTTTTCACATGTTTCTAGGCACTAGTATTACCTTGTGTGCATTTTTTTTTTCTTGCATTTAGGATTCCACTGCAGTCAAACCTATTTATAGGTCTTCTGTAATGCTAAATGTGTTTGCTTGCTAGAAGCAGAGCTAGTTATGATTGGACTTGCTTATTAAAGGATGTACAAAAGAGCCTGCAAGCTATATTATTGTTGTTTGATCCTTTAATATAATGCACATTTACAGACAACTTCAGTAGCGATGATTTGTGAGGTTTGCCAGGCCATTTAAATGCCTGCTGTATGTAGTCTAGTTTGGAGAATATGCAGTGACCTAATGTTACTACCTTAGCTTTGAGCTTGTAAATTGATGCGTAAAGAAAGAATCCTTGAAAATAATGCACATTAAATAATGCACATTTGCAGACTACTTCAGTAGTGATTATTTGCAAGGTTCACCAGGCAAATTTAAATGCCCACTGCATATAGTCAGGTGTGCTCAATATGCAGTGACCTTCTTCTGTTGGCTTCTTGAGCGTTGAGCTTTTCGTAAATTGCTACATAAAGTCCACTACCCTACAATGAAGCGTTGGTTTCAATTAATTTTGGGTTACCATGGACATGGTCAATCTTTCTGTGAATATCTGAAGTGCTGCCATTGCCATTGTGTTGAACCTATACTAGCTCCAAACGCTTGACAGAAAAATAAAAATGGAAAGAACTCAAGGCTAGTCAAAGAGGAGATTGAAAGTGAAAAGTCAGGCAAGAGGTAACCCTGTGCAGTTGACCATATGCACCTAGAGGGTCGGGCCCTCTAGGTGCACTTGGCTAGTACTTTTTGTTCCAGTAACCAAACAAAGTCTTGAAACTGCTCTGTGCACACTCGTGAGGCCTAGAAATGCTGCCTACGCACATACAAGCCCTAGTCACTTGCCAAGCTCTCTACGCACATTTTGCATCATGTGTTTGATAGCCATGGTGCTGCACTGCAGTGCCCTCTTCATTCCGGCTAAATTGGCTTGGCAGCCCTGCCATAATAAGTGGAATGCATTTAACAGGTGTGGAAAAAGTGTTGGTGGATGACGGCTTGAATTGGTTGCTCTTAGCACCCTCCTCTTGTCGTGTGAATGCCGCACATGTTTTCCTTATTTTGCGCACGAGGCATTATGCATTTGTGAGTAAAGGCACCCATACATGAGGTTGCTGTTCACAACTTACTGAATGTATATTGGATATTGTTTGATCACTTTAATTAGATATCTAAAGACCAATGGCCTGAAGTCAAGGAGTGTTCGATTTTGGTTGTGGTCCTAACAACTAAGGTGGTTTATTACTGGACTTTGTTTTGTTAACATAGTCAGCTTTCTTTAATTTGACCTGAAGAGAACGATGAAATTGGTTTAATTATTTGGAGAGTTGAAATAAACAAGCAGCAGAAAAAATGCCGGCACAACTTCCGGTCCATTTGGTAGGACTTGCCTTATTCTAACACGCCCTAAAATCAAAGGCACACACACTTTTTACGGGTTCAAAGCAGAAAACAGATGTAGAAATGATAGTAGAGCCCCAAACAAAGTAAAAATGAACACATTCACTCTGTTGACAAAAAAAAAGAGCATGCCTTCTGTTCTGGCAATAAAGAAATTAAACCAGAAAACTTTATCTTATTTACACTTAGTGTCCATCATCGTCACTCTCAGACAGCAATTACTTGCTGTCTATAACCACAGCATGTCGTCCTCCATACGGTCCATTGCATGTTTGATATTTTACATTTATCAAACAACTCTGCAACAGTTGCAAATGAAATAGCCCACACTTATACCCCTGTCACACGGCAAATCTAATGTCATTTCCAACAAATGACATTTGTTGCGATTATTGTCATTATAACAGCGCGCTGTCATACGGTGAAAACTAATGTCATTTGAAAATGACCACAATGACGATAGTAAAAAAAAGACGCCGCAAACCCACTTTTGTCCAATAATTATTTTCCAATATGCTAAATTCCACTAGAATATGTGATCGTTGCTTTCAAACCGTAGCGTTCGATCACTAATTTGTCGACATTGCCAACGAAGTCGAGTCAAGCCAAGCCAAAGCTAAGGCAAGCAACAGGGCGAAGGGAACGATAGGCGCATCCACTACATCTGCTAAAGTGGTACGAGAAGGGCAGTTGCATGTCATCACCATTGTATGTGCATGCGGGCTCCTAATATCCTCATTCTTGGCGCGTGCCACAGGAACACACGCGCATGCTTTTGCGCCAAGTCAATTGAAGCGACCGCGGCCGCTGCTCCGGTGCGAACCAACACGACTGCTGCAGCAAAAGCTAAAGACTGTTGTCTGGTCACTGGATTGAGAGTAGTTTTCTGTATTTACGCACGTGATTGACTTCAATGTCGTTAAAGCAATAATTAGGTAATAAAATTGATAGAATAATAGTGATTTTTGTTAAAACAAAAAAAGAAGCATGTACTGTTTGCGAAAGACTGGTACACTCGTGGTGTCGAGGATACACATTCGGTTCCAAACGAATGCGAATGAGTTTGGCGAACTCATTCGTTTGTAAATGTCATTTTCGACAAATGTCATTACGTTTTACCATGTGACAGCAAACAAATGGCATTATCAGCGAATGTCATTCGTTGTAAATGACATTAGATTTGCCATGTGACAGGGGTATTAGACGACCACTTCACTAGATCATCCTGCAATGCATGTAGTTCTGTGAAACACCAAAAATGTTATGCGACTTGTTGGCACTAGCTTGCCATGTAAACTTACTGTATTTGCAAGATACTATCATATCCCCGATTGTAATGCGCGGTTGTATTATGGCCCAAATATTTAAAAAAAAAATAACTTGGTACCAATTCTACCGTGCACATCAAGTACCGAAACCTGAGTTGACGTATACAGTGTTTAAGCAGTTTTATGGAACATACAAAGGCACACAGACACACAAGCGTCTGAATCTTAGTGGCTAGTCGTTATCGAAGTCCGACGACACCTCCTTTTCTCTGTGTACTGACCACAGACAGTAATCTTCAGTTCCGTCTAACGCATTATAAATGCCACACATACGGCAAACTGAAAAATAGTGACTGAAAACCAAAGCAGTGTCCACTCATAGTGCAGCTAGTTACCTTGCATGGAGCTTTTTTTCTTTTTTTGGTAAGAATCAGTTTTGTTTTTTATTTTGAGTAGAATTAGTTAGGATTGTAACACGCATGTAAATTTGAAGGAACTTGTTATCCAAAGAAGGTGCATGCCCATGCATGCCCATAGTGTAATCGAACCACCTATGTGAGCGCATGCAAGAAAACTCTATGGTTGTGCACCCATCAGAAAAATCTAATGAGTCAGAAACTTGCAGTACTTTTCGTTCCATCGCCAACGAAATCTGATCAGTTTTTGTGAGCAAAGTCTCAAGAAAGGAAGCTCAGGCATGGCAGCATTGTTTGCATATACCAGCGCCCACTTGTGAACAGATGTAATCACACCCCTGTGAGCAGCAGATGAGCGAGCGTCTGTGCAACGAACGGAAACAGCGTGCAAAATGAAACCGAAACGGACCACTGCGAACAGTCACTGAAACGCCACCATAAAGAAGTGTTGGATTGAAAACCAAGAGACTGCAGAGGGAAAAAAAAGAATCCTTGTATCCACACAGGGTGGCAGCACTTGCTGGACTAAAAAGAGTTGAAAAATTGGCATTTTTTTAAACATACAAACGGTGCTGCAAATGTATGGCGTAAACCATTTCGGTCTTGTTCGCGGCGCTGTATGTTTATGATAATTCATTAAAGCTTCTTTCTGGGTGAGTTGGTGCATACTTGACATAAAAATTGTTACAGCGCAAACACATGCAACCACAAGTATCAAGGATGGGACACAAGTGCTGACTGTCAACTAAATTTTATCTACGGAAGACGGATACCTTATATAAGGGGAAAGGCAGAAGTGAAGGGGGAAGGGAGTGATACAATCGGGGAAAATGACATTGCGCATCGATGAACGAACGTGCCAGCAGTCAACGGAATCGGGCACAGAAAAAACAAGAAAACGAGAAAAAACCTAGAAAAAGGCGAGGGATATTAACATACAATCAAATCAGTAAGCAGTCGCTTCCAAAAAATGAAGCTCTGCAGCAAAAAGCCATACAGAAGGGGTGCTTACGCACTTGCTGCCATATTTGTGTATGTGGAACGCTTCCAAACTGACGCACGCCGTCGCGTCGGCACTCTTGCCGAGAATCTTCGTCTCTCCCAATCGAGCCTCGCATCCTGTGCATTCAATTACGTGCGCGACCAAATGTGCGTACTTGTCCTTTAAGTTACTTAAATTTCGGGCATGTTCCCCCAAGCGTTTATTATTGCAGCAGCCGGTTTGGCCGACATAAGCCTTTCCACACTAATGAACGCTTGGGGGAACATGCCCGAAATTTAAGTAACTTAAAGGATAAGTACGCACATTTAGTCGCGCACGTAATTGAATGCACAGGACGCGAGGCTCGATTGGGAGAGACGAAGATTCTCGGCAAGAGTGCCGACGCGACGGCGTGCGTCAGTTTGGAAGCGTTCCACATACACAAATATGGCAGCAAGTGCGTAAGCACCCCTTCTGTATGGCTTTTTGCTGCAGAGCTTCATTTTTTGGAAGCGACTGCTTACTGATTTGATTGTATGTTAATATCCCTCGCCTTTTTCTAGGTTTTTTCTCGTTTTCTTGTTTTTTCTGCGCCTGATTACGTTGACTGCTGGCACGTTCGTTCATCGATGCGCAATGCCATTTTCCCCGATTGTATCACTCCCTTCCCCCTTCACTTCTGCCTTTCCCCTTATATAAGGTATCCATCTTCCATACATAAAATTTAGTTGACAGTCAGCGCTTGTGTCCCGTCCTTGATACTTGTGGTTGCATGTGTTTGCGCTGTAACAATTTTTTATGTCATGTTTATGATAATGACCCTCGAAGTGTTAGTACCACCAAGACAGATGCTGCTGCTACTGGGGGTCAGGTGCGTGCATGCTGACCAGCCGAGTTCTAATTATCTTGTGAAGGGCAATTTCAGGGTCGAAATAACAAGAGTTTAGACCCATAGTAATCTATGTATGCCGACTGGGACCTTCAATTGTGATCCAAATCATCAGTTCTAAGCTGATAATACAGGTGGTTATCTACTGGACGGGGTCCCATAGCCATACTGGATCTTGTATGTAGACTCAAGTGCTGATGGTTTGTGAAACAGGCATTTTGAAATGTAATGAATGTTACTAATTTTTGCATTTGGATGGAAGATAGTGGCTCAGTTAGCATTGAATAAAAGAGAAATTGGAAGGGGCAGATGAGGGACAAAGATAGCCCAGTTCTTGATTGCTTCACTTTCTGCATTCTTTGCAATCATCAGGCAAAACCAATAATTTCAGTGTCTTGAAAGGAGGTGCCTTGTTTACAGCTCTGCTCTGCAGTGCTGTGCTCTTGGTATTCCATCTCCATAACAGTGCTACCAGTTTTCTACTGCTGGAACCAGCTAAATACAATAGAACCTTCGTATGTTTCATAAAAATTGCAGGAAAAGACAAAGGTATCCATGGAAACATATGTCACGAAGTCACTGAGAGGAGTTAAAAATGGGGCGAGAAATAAGTCAAAGGGCACTCAGTTGTGCCTTCATTAACTAAGTATGTCTCTGCTGGTACATGTTCTAGCTCTTCAATAGCAAGTGTTGCTTTTGTATAGATTGCAAGCCTGTAACCACAGTCACCACTACATCTGGCCACGGCGGCCGTATTTCGATGGGGGGCGAAGTGCGAAAACACCCATGTACTTAGCTTTAGGTGCACGTTAAGGAGCTGTTAAAAAACATGCTTCACTTCACTAAACTTCAGTTCAATTTAGACCACCCCAGCTGGTCTAAATTTCCGGGGGTCTCCCACTATGGCATGCCTCATAATCATATCGTGGTTTTGGCATGTAAAACCCCATAACTTCATTTAGTCACCACCACATGGAGTGACTGTTCGTGTGATCTTTTTTCATTGGCACATGTTGCAGTGCAATTTCTGTTCCATGCTTTAAAGGGGGCCCTGAACCACAACTCAGGCTTGGTGAAAAGAATAGTCCGTGGGTGGCGTACGCTGCTGTGAATATCTCAGCCAAGGTTTGCTGTCGTACAGAGTGCGTGGAGCTCACAAAACAGATTGCGAAGCCACCTTTCTTTCAAATGCTCTGTTTTCAACAGAAGGTCCTGTCCTCACTCTCTTCTAGACCGCACTATTTCGTCATTCCCTTAGACTGCTGCTATTGGCTGATAGCCGACATCAAGCTGTGGTCGGCTACATGGCGTAGGTGCCACCACGAGTCCACTGGCTGAGCACACTGCGGCTCGCTGAGGGCAACCGCGTTTGGCTTATGTTTAGCGTGCCGTAGGCACCAAAGGCGGAAGTCGTGGCATCTACGTTAACATCCAGACGAAATTTGAACTGGGTGCCACGGTGACATTTAGCTGTGGGCACGCCCCACTGTGCCGTAGCCTTCACAGTTCAAGGCATTGAATGAGGAACGGGAGCACAGCAGAACCAGTGTTTGATTGCCAATAACTGTGCTTCTGCTGAATGCATCGAAGTACTTTTTTGTAGCAAAGTATTTCTGAAATAGCATATTTTCACTTCAAATGCCTTTCTCCACTTCAATAAAAAAATGGTTCAGGGTCCCTTTAACAATCCAGGCAATACAAGAGCAGGCTTTTCATGCCTTCAACAATCGACTCAGTGAATGATGCATTCATTATTGTAATTTTAGTTGTATGCCATAGTGTGAAAAATATGTTGCAAGATGTAACTGTTTTGGCAACTTTCAGCAATCTAAAATGAGCTCGCTGGTCTATAAGGTGATTATGCCGATTGCAACCAGCTTGGCAGTATCTAGATGCAGGAAAGATTATGATGACTGACACAGCAGCTCATTCGGAAGATCAGTTTTCTGAAGTAAAAAGCACCAAATTTAACTCTGGCTAAGCCGCATTCTCTTCAATATCTTATGTTTCATTCTTTCTGTGATGACAACTGGGGAACGGCATTAACACTGTAAATCTTCAAGGTGCAATGTTCAATATGAGTATACCTACTCTTATAGCATGCTACTCATGATGTCATTAATTTAATTGCATCTACACACCAAAACAACGAATATTGGTGGGACTTGGTACATAAATTTACAGAACTACAGCAATTTTATTAGCTTCAAACAGTATATACACATTTGGCCAAGTCATGTTGCGACATTGCACTTTGATGTTCATTGGTCTAGAACAATATAGTTTTGTTATTAACTGATGTGGTTTCGGCGGCTAACTTGTCGGTAACAGTGTGTATACTGTTTGTTTTGTTCTTTGTACATTCTTCCCTTCAACCTCTTTTTCCAACATGCTCATTCCTGCATTTGTACATGCACCACAGGTCAGAAGCGTGTGCGCATGTTCGGGATGATGAAGTACTTGAAGAACCACATCAAGGACATCAAGTAAATGGGCCATCGGGGAAGCACGGCCATGTGCCTTGGCGGAGTACATGCTTTTGCTTCCCTCTTCCCCCTGCCTCGTCCCATCTGGCCCATCTTCCATTTTTGTTGTTGTTGTCACTCTCAGTGTGACATTTTGAGTGTTTATCAAGTGCCGGAGCAAAAACAACATGCTCACAAACACTGTGTTCTTGTTGTGGTCTTGAGAGTTGCCACAAAGAATGGGCACATTTTCTTCAAGTACGCCAGTCTGACGTACAGACGTACAGCACGCATCTTCGAAGTCATCATTGCAGTCTTGTTAATATTATTCACCTCCCATAATCACTTCAAGTTATAACATTGTTGCACACACTGGCAGCAGCATTGAAAATTCTTGAACGACGTAATTTTCTTTCATGGGTAATGCATTTTTTTAATTCATTTTACTCCTGCCCTTTCCTCAACATGCAATCATTGCTGCTTGAAAAACAGTAGAGCAGGAACATATTGCACAGCCAGTGTAATGGATTGAAGTTATGGCTGGCTAAATAATGCTCTAATGGTAGTGCTACGTCTGCGTGTTTGTGCTGGGATTTTGTGTGCAAGTGTTCAAAAGTATTTTGCTTTGTTCGAGTGTTTATTATTATAGGTTTCTTTTTCTTTTTTTTCTTTTTTTTTGAGAGAGAGAGAGTTCCAATGTTGGTCATGCAACATAGTTGCTTTGTAAAGAAGTTAAATGTATTGTTTCCCAGAAATTTTTTATGGCCCTTTAGCATCTGGACAAAATGCTGTTACTATCAACTGTTCTCGAAGAACAGAGGTCTATGTACCATTTTTGGAGCATAATAAAATGCGCCTTGCAAATGGCGCTGTTTTTCCCAGTGCTCTTGCTCATTTGTCCTACAAAAGGGACTGACCTTGCAGGTTACAAGTGGAGTTAATTTTGTGTAAAGGATGAGAAGCTGAGGCATACACCTAGAATGCCTATTGCTAGGGACTGACATGAAGCCCAACAGACAAAATGTCTAACTTGCCCACAGAAGTTTTGCAATGTGAAAGCCTTATTTTCTTGCAGCCTGTGCACAGAGCCTGAAATTAAGGCTGGTGGTTTATAGCTTGCACCGATAAGTTCACTGCCTCTATGAACAGCTTTTGCACATGACAGACTTGCTGCCACTTAAAAGACTGCGGACACAAAAGTGTTGTATCTCGCATTCTTTAGCTTAATCACATAGCCATTGACCCTCTAACTACAGTTTTGTGACAGTATTCCTTTAAGGTGACCGTTTCAAAATGCCCAACAGACATAGTGCGGCTTCTTGGTGTAGGTAGTGGTGCAGTAGATAGAGCGAGTTATGAGGAAGGAAGTCTAAGGAGATGTATGCAAAAATGCTAGAATAAAAAACATCTATAGCGTAAGCATATTGGCGCACTAGGAGGGTCCTGCTACCCACAGGCAGCAGGCTGACGCTAGAGCTCACCTGATTAAATCAAGCAGGCTAGGTTACTGTCACCGCCCCATTTCGAAGTGTATGCCAATTATCATCATCATAGGCTGTGTTGACAAGTTGTGCCGGTCAGCCAAGCCGCACAGTGACATGCACTTCGTATAAACCATGCTTTCGCTCTGCACTTCTCCGCATTCCATATGATGCTAAGAACAAAAAACAGTGCAAGAAATTGGACAAGGATAATAGTGTTTTTGTCTCATTGTTGACCCGTTTCTTACGATCTTTTTATGCTAAGCTTCTGTCAGAATGCGCAGCGCCCTTCCTCGTCAGCTTCTCTCCCCTATTATCCCGTCGTCTAAAGCTTTCGACATGGTGATCACAATGCGGCTTCGACCTACTGCAGTGGCCCATGCATTAGTGATAGCACGTGAACTTTGTGCACGTTTCGTGTGGCTGATCGCCCTTCGTCACACGTGTGCTTCCGTATGCACGAAGTTCTTTTATATCGATTTAGTTTTGCCCTGTGGTGGCCGACTCTTCTTCCACCCATGTAGCAATCCGTTGGCACTTGTTTTGTGTTATGTCACGCTGAGCCATCTAACCATGTCGTTGCTGCTCGCCTCATGCTGTTCAAGTTGCGCTTCGTAAGCAATAAGAAAAATGCATTGCAGACTACTTGAATTTGTTAATTTTGTTGCCATTTGTTGATTCAACCAAATTTTGCAATGGGCGCATTAATGGAAGTCAACTAATTCATGATTTATTGCACGTTCGAGAAATTGGGGCGTTCATATCGTGATTCCGAAGTCGGTGGCTATATTGAGGTAAAAAGAAAAAAAGGAAATGTTGTGTTGGCAGTTTTTTGAAGGAGTCCAGCACATATTTTTGAAGTAGAAAATCGATCAACCCGCTACGGTAGCTTAGTGGCTATGGCGTTGGCTGCTGGGCACGAGGTCGCTAGTTCAACCCTGGCCGTAGCAACCGCTTTCTGATGTGGGCGGACTGTAGCAGAATTCCTCTTTTGTGCTTGCCTAAGAAAACTGGGTGCCGTCTAGCGCCGCCGCCGCGAAGCCTGTGCATGGCCTCCGACATGCATGGCGTGCCTGTGCGTGCGAACACTGAGAAACGCGTCATGCGGCAGCCAGGCTCGTGCATCTCTCTGGACATGCTGCGCCATCTAGTGACAATGCCGAGAAGTCTGCGCGTCATCCAAACGTGAAGCATGGCGCGCCAATGCTTGGGAAGGCTGAAGGTTGTTCCCTCGCTTGCTGCACACTCAGTGACCCATACTCAATGACCCGAGCTGGCAAACGGTTCATTGAAGAGCATCACATACCCAGTCCATTCATAGAGCTGCTCGCCAATGATCTGGCATGAAAGGCGTTCATTGAAAAGTGGCATATGCCCAGTGCATTTGTGGTACAGCCTGCTAGGAACCCTTGTAACGTGGGTTCGATTGCGCTCAGCGTCGGAGAAAATAAGAGGATGTTTTTTTTTGTCATTGAAGAGCGGCACACACCTCTTGGCATATCGTACTAATATATTATTAAGAAGGCATTAATCATACGTTACTGAGAACCCTAAGAATGCTGACGCTATAAAACGCTGGTGTACCATGCATTGGGTGTCCATTAAGAAACCCCAGGTTTGTCCCAAGAGCACGTGTGAGACCCTACACATCCTGAAAATTTGTTCCAAGCGGATACATCTAGCGAACTCGTCGCTTGCAATGCGTAAATTGCAGTATGTGCCATAAAGTAATTAGTGATTTTTGTTAATTGCTCGATTATGCATTTCGATTTCTCGTGTAAGTGATGTCCATCTCAGATTAATCCAGCTCAATCTCTGGAATTTTCCTATCTGCCACAAGTGATTTTTTAAAATTCTGTATGGTCTGAAAAAAAAAAAAAAAAGCCACCCTCTGTAAGTTAGTGAATGACTACAGCTTCACACCACCCAGGAGGTTCCAAAAGTTCCCAAGCGACAGCTCCCATATCCGCCTAACGAAGGCCGGGTAAATCCACAGCCAATCTTGCTTTATGGAAAGGCGAACAGGAGCCTGTGCAGAATTTAAATGCATTTTCACTGTTTGCACATCCAAAATTTAGAGATAGGGCAAGTAGAATATAAAACCTTACTGTGGGCAGGAGAACCACTCTTTCAGCTGACATGTGGACTTCATTGTCGACAGAGAAATTTGTATTCTTGACACGGAGGCACGTTCCAAGCATGTTCAGTAGATAAGGAAGCGCTGCAGCGGATGATACCCGAGACTCGCTGGATACCATTGCTTTGACGCCTGTGGTAAGATGGCATCTCCGGCTTCACTTTCTTTTGAGGTACTAAAGTCTGCATGGAATTCTGTCTCTACTGCAGAAATATATGTCAGACTTGTTTTCCTTTTCACCTTTCTTGCGCTTGACTCGGAAATGGTTCTGTGATGCACTTGCCAGAAGCAAACGGGTGTCCGTGACCTAGTGTTGCGACTTGATCGGTTTTTCCACCGTTGAAACCAATTTTTCCTGCACGGAGTCAGCACCAAGTTCGACCCATGCATCGGCACGCCATTTGCTGGTTTTCAGATTCACCCTAAATTGACACATTATAACTTGCATTACAAGCGTTTGTTAGTATAGGGCGTTTAAGACTGCAAACGAATAAATTGCCGCAAGCTGATTCAATCATAGTTCCTGAAACCGCTCACCGTCGTGAAAGTGTTTTGTTATTCCCAGGGATGTGAGGGCTCGGGAAAAAAAAAATTTTGGAGGAGGAAAACCTTTTCTTTTTCTCATTTTCTTTCCGCTGCGCATTAAGAGCGGGAAAATAACAATCCAGATGTACTGAATAAAATGCAGTGCATTGATGTGAATCATGCGCAGTTAGGTTGATGTCACTTAGGGGGCATAATCATTCAGGTGACATGTTGATTCATACAATTTGTGTAACATTTTTGATGGCGGTGATGTGCTGCATCTCCATCGTTTGTTACTCTGAAAGGCAACCTCGACATGCGTCTCATGTCGCAGGACATAGGATCCGAACTGTTGCGGATTAGAAACTGCAGGAAAGACAGTCCTAGTAATACTCTCTTTTGTAATGATCGAGAAAAAATCTGTTTTGAAAGCCACATTAGATGCCTTGTCTAGCCTGTTGATGGATATTCGAGTCTATACGCAGAACACCGTTTGCTGTTGCCTTAACTTGGGATACTGAGCACGTGAGCCAATAGGTTGGCAGTTCAGTGCAGCATTTCCGAGTAGCTATTCTGTGTTTGTGTTTCTTTATGTCAAAGCAAGGTGCACCATTCTGTAGTAGTCCCATCTGGTTTTTTACCCTACAGTGACACAGAAGTGCACACCCTCCCTTATCACCGTTCCATTTTTATAACTTATTCCAGCAGTAGCTCTTCTTTGCAATGGAGCAGCTTGACCTGGGTTTCTGCCTCATTCAACTAAGGAAAGCCTCCACAGAAGTTCCTTCTTTTCCATGGCTCTCAATTTCGATGCAAGCCTTTATGCTGCCATATTCTAAAGTTGTAGGCTGTCTGACTGCCCAACTGGAAATAATGCACTTCTGGAGCAAGAATTTGGAGGTGCTGCTTAGGACAAATAGGCTAACTCGCTATAGATTTTACGTAAGGCTGACGATTTTAACTGTTATTAAAGGTGCACTAACGCAAATTGTTTGGCAGTGTTAGTACATTACACTTCACAAATTGCAAGAAGGAAACTTTTACCGTGAGGAGAAGCAAGGCAAAATAAAAGAAAAAATAAAACCAAAAATGGAACTCGGGTTGCGGCGCTTCTTTGAAGTTTCTCATGCTAGCTCATCCAGACGTCATGGATTTTTATACGGCGTTTGCGTGGACCTATAGTTGATGTTTTTCATTAAGGAAGGACTATAATTTACTGTGCGTTTTAAATAAGGCTCAACCTAAAGAGTTTTGAGATCTCTCCTGCCGTCAAAAACAGTCCAAATACGATAAGAAAACTTGAAATTCGTGACGGCATGTTTACGGGATGGTTCTGAGGTTTTTTTTAAAAAAAAAAGCGGTTGAATACTTTTACAATTGTTGACACGTTTCAAGCGGGTCGCAGAAGAGCATATACTTACGGCTGCTCCTTTACCACCCTTCCGTACGTTTAAAGGCTTCAGAAGAACTTCAGCTTGGCCTAGTTGGTGTTTACTGCATATCATATTGACCGCAAATAAGGATGGGGACAGCGGGACAAAACACATAAACAACACGGGCGGTAATAACGAACACACAACACCGCCCGTGTTGTTTATGTGTTCTCTCCCGCTGTCCCCGTCTTTATTTGCAGTCAATATGATATGCATCTAAAGGCGCCCACACGTTTGACAAAATATTTTTTTCATGGTAAACTCCCAACACATAATTGACCACGTTGCATCCGCAGTCCGAAAAACAACTTCTATTAGTGGCAGACAGTACGTCAGCCTCTGCCCCCCTCATAGAGTAAAGGAGCACAGCTTTCATGGCCGCTTGACGAGAATTCGGGAAACACCAATAATCTCCGAGCGAATAAAGAACTGGGTTATTTGTTTTATTAATGTCAACATCTTGGCCACAAGTTTTCAAAACAAGTCTTTGCGTGTACCCTCGTCTGCTGGTATTTTTACTTCCGTATGCTAAGAATGCAATATGCTTGGGATATTTTTGCAGTCTTTCCAAAATTTCCGGGAAAAAAAGTATTTTGTTCACTCTCTCTTTTTTAAGCCTTCAGAATTTCCGGAAATTTTTCATTTCTATGTATAGTTATTCCAATTGAGTTGCTTCCTCCTCCGGAGCGTCCTTCGAGTCCAAGCGGACACTCGTCTCCGATACGTGTTTGCGGCGGCCACCCGCGGTTGCCGCTTGTCTCGTTAGACACGTGAGCAAAACGGAAGCATATTGTTCGTTCACCTGGCCGCCACAGAACCCCGCATACTACGGAAAGGCGTTCAGCAAGCTTGATAGAGACCGACGGGTAAAGTCTATGGCCGCCGGCTTTTCCCGCTGGTCTGTTAAGAACACATTAACGTGTGCGAAATTTTATGCAACGCATTTATCTATTTTTCGTTTTTTTTCTTCTATTTTTGCATACAGTACTTGTCGCAAAAAGCGCGCCTCCTTCCCACGTCGGTGCCGGTTCGTTATTTCTGTCTTGGAGTTCTTTTTCATTTTTTTTTCCTTTTGTCTTTCCTCGTCCTTTTATTTCTTCTTTATATTTCTTTCTTTCCTTATTTCCTGTCCCTTTATTTTTGTTTCCTTCTTGCTTTCCTCTTTCGTTCCATTTTTCCTTCTCGATAGAGGCGGCAACTCCACGCCGTGGCTCGGCGAGGGAAAAGAAACGCCGAGCGAGGTTCGCTGCTTGCTGGATTTGCTCGCGTTGCTAGGGGATACGGTGGACGGTAAGCAGGGCGTATTTGAACGTAACAATGTTCTGCGCTACTATAGAAGGTACCAAGGAGCCAGGGGTGGTTTCCTGCTTAAGGTTACCGAGATTTTTGCTACGGAACTGGTTTGTGGAATCGCGTTGTCCGTCAGTTAACCGGGCGTCGGGACCACGCCTGGAATATAAAGCACGCCGCACTATTGTGCTCCGCACATTCAACTGCGAATTCTTTGAAAGCAACACTAAAGGGAAACATCTTTCCTTTAAAAAGGATAAATAAAGCTGTTGCTACGGCTGCTAAAGATAACTGAAATCGGTTATTTATTTGTACACATATCAGTACTACCAGCTGACTGCCCAGCCTCGCACACAAGCAATGTTGCTTATGCGGGCTGGATCTGTAACCATGACATGACTGGATGTAATAAAGATTATTATTATTATTATTATTATTATAGTTAAGATTAATAACATCTTAACTGATTTCATGTTTTTCTTATTCTTTAAAAACTGCATTTTCGTCAATTTCACGTTAATGGTTTGATTTTTCGAAGAGAAAGGTCCAAGTTGCCTTTCTCGAATTTCGCGCCGACACCCCAGAGCAGGTCCGTCACGTAAGTTATTTAAGAGTATCTTTTTTTTTTTTTCGTATTCGGTCAGTTGCGGCTCAGTAAATGTCCTTGCAGCTTGCCTAGTCATTGGCTCTTTTGGCATCTGTGCGGTCCATATTTACCTATAAAAATTTAATTAGTCTCGAGCAGGCACCGTCAAAATCCAGGACGACGCGGCGAGCTAGTGCGGGAATTGCAAGGCGGCGTCGCCACCGGCGCTTTTCGTTCTCATGTCCTTTCAGGCTTCTCCCGCGGTGGGCTTTTAATTGGTATTCTATGGAAGGACATCATTTACTAATACAGCTCAAGTTACGTTTCTCTTTAGCGTTCCTTTAAGGTGCACCGAAATTTCGGTAAATTGGCATTTTCGCGTTTCACCTCGCGAAAGTGAAACTATCCTTGAAAGCGATCGACCGAGAATATGCGCCCGTGTGAAGAAGTTTTACCAACTTGAGTCGGGTTTTATGCATGGGCTGTTTATTCACTCGTATATTTTTTTATTATTATTATTATGAAAGGCGAGGTGAAATTGAGCGACGAAGCTTCGGGAACCGCCAAGCCATTAGAGGAAGAATGTTACGTTAACACATTGCAAAAGTAATTCGGTATACAATCCGCGATGAGTTAATACTGCTTTTGACGACAGTTATGTTTTTGTTTGTTGTTCTTCGAGCACGTTAGTACGCCAGCCAATCGTGATGCTGGTTGGTCGTATTATTAGCGAAGGTCGATGGCTAACGGCTCCTATAGGAACGAAAAGCTGCGTGAATTCGACCTGTCTCTGACGTGCCCACAGTTTACCCCATGGTAGTCCGCTTTTAGGATTGTCGTGAAAGGCATTTGTTCGAGGTATCAGCGTAGGTCATTTTCTCACCGCACCAGAAATCAAAGTTGGCGGTGGCATGTTTCCTCTCTTATCTCTTGCATGTTAACGCTCCGCGCCAAAACATCGCTCTTGGCGCACTCGCCTTGCGACGGTGGCAGCGGAAAATTCCAGAGCATCTGACGACGTCATGTCGGCACTTTCACTCCCTGCCCCGCTCAGACAAAAACGCCATTTCACTCTTTCCACACCGAGGGCTCTGGGCCAGATTTCAGGGATCATCCGATCTGCAAGGTGGTAATCTCTTGTCATTGTGCTGTGAGTGTGTGTGTACCCCCCCACGCGTCTACGCCTCTACTCCGATGTCGGCAGTTATCCGAAGTCCTGACAACAAACTGCACGCCTTTGCCTCTTTATGATAAGTGCCTTAGGGCCGGAGCATCAATCGTCCGCTCCGCCACGACGGGGCCGTCATTCGTGCTGGTGCGTAGATATTGCACGTTATATCAGGCGTGTTTACAACGGTCGCTTCTATAGCCAAGTGCGGGTCTCGTTACCCCTGCGTTCCGCGCTGTAAACACATCTCGCCGCACAATCGGCCGTCTTGGCGTATCATCTTGGCGTGTGGCCATTACGCAAAAAAGGGGGAACAGTCTCCTTCAGGTGTCATTCAGTGCGGATGTGGGCTCACGTAAGTGAGGGCTGTGGCTGTGCGCAGCGCGGACAGTCTAAATACGAAGTCGCGGTTTGTTAATACTGCCATGCTTTGCTGTAAAAAAAGAAGAAAAATAAATGCAGATATCATGCACTGTGGGAATCGATTTAAGCGAAGCTTTCTGTGTTGGTTGCCTTGATTGGCGATAATGAGCGGTGATGTTGACGGTGAAAGCTTAATCTCTAACACGAGAGTGGTGAGTTGATGTTAAACGTTACCTTGCGAACCACTGCTGTTTGCGTATTACACAGAACATACAGGGAGAGGTGTTTGCTTGAGCATTGTCATTGTCTCACACGGCACATCTTATCGTGGCAGAAGTATTAAACTTGAATTTGATTATGGTTCTGTACGTGCCAAAACCACAATCGGATTATGAGGCACGCCGTAGTGGCGGACTCCGGATTAATTTTGACACCCGTGATGTTCTTTAACGTGTCCCAAAATCGAAGTGCACGTGCGTTATTCTGTTTCGCCCCCGTCGAAATGCGGCTGCCGCGGTCGGGACCAAGCCGTGACCTCTATACTCCGTTCCATACATAGCAGTCAACGCTGTGGAAGCTACGCAAGAAGTTCGGTGAAGAAACGTTATCAGTCTGCGCGTTCCGTCCGCGCTGCGTTGCGCGCCAAGAGCCTTCGCTCGCGCGAGCATGCACGTGAGGCTTCTCGCGACGTGCTGCACACAAAGAAACCCATAAAGAACAACAAAAATAAAAATGATCTAAAGCAAGGCATTAGCAGCCGTATACCACAGTGCGTTTATTTCTCAGGATTAAAATTTGTTTCATTTAATATTGAGTCTATATAAATAGTTGCGCACAAGTGCGGTCAAAAAAACATCGAACTATATACAAGTGCGAGCGAAGCCACTGCAAGGAGTCTCTCTAGCCTCCACAGCGTCGGCTGTTATGTATGGAACAGAGTATGGCAGTGCCATAGCCGCAAAGCTACCGCGGCGGGCACAGACGTATTCATTTGACGGTCGACCGCTTCCGTGTGCCAGACAGCAGCAGCTGCAGTGAGAAAGCTGAAGGAAGAGGCAAAGAAAGTTTCGCTTTAAAAGTGGCACTTGTACATTTATGCGATCTCATGTACAAAGGGTTTGTTTTGTTTACAAAAGCCTGTTTCTTTAACGACGCGTGGGCGAGAGCGACGCCTGACCTTTTCAGGTGGGAGCGGAAAAGCTGAAAGCAAAGAAGCGCTTGAGGCGCCCGTGAAGACTCATTTCGAGAAGCGCATACGCACACAGCGTATGTCCATCATGACGCGTGCTACCGCTTCTGTCGTGAACTTGTTGCCCCAAGACAGCAGCGAAGAACCAAATGCCGTTGCTCCTTCGTATATTGTGTTCGGCTAATTACCACAACGCGTCTGTCTATTTTTATGTTTTATTTCATCTTACGTTTTGTAGCTCAATGTCCTGGCTGCTACCTTTGCAATCGAGAAATAAAACCATTTTGTCCTATTCACAATGTAAGCCGCGTGGAGCTTTTCTTGCGCGAGACACGCGCCGCCCCAGTGGTGCTATCACAGGCACTTCCCGCGCCCGCTTCTTGGGCCCACGACGCTGCAATGGAACGGCACAGGCCACGCGAGGTGCGTTTTGGCGTGAAAAAGGCTCCATGTGGGCCAGGCTTTGCTTCCTACAGAAGCGGCGCCCGCTTGCTTTTCACGACGCGTCAGCAGTAGCTGGCGCATTCCTTGCGGCCACTGGAAACGCCAAGCCCGTTCCGGACAGCGCTGCAGAGACGGGCGGATCTAGTTTCTTGATCGGTCATTTGGGAGCGCTGAGATAGTGGCGCTATCACGCGCTAGTTTCTGTATTTCGAGGCCTTTCTTTAAAGGCTTGTACAAGAAGCTCCATGAACGTTAATTTGTTGGCAACACTTCAGACGGCCATGTTTAAATGTGATCTACAACTTTCGTATTGAGACTTTCTTGGTGAAGCCAATATTTAAAAGGTTAGGAAAGGTATAGGTAATTAGTTATACTAATTGACTGACTTTGCAAAGCGAAAAAATATATACCACAGACTAGGCCGCGCGATTCTCAACACTACTGAGTTAGTTTCAGTCCCCTAGCACACTCCGTCGTTTTTAAAACATTGGTTACCTTTAGCTGGGAAACCCTGTTAACCATGCCTAAAGAAGCCGCAAATGTCACAAGCAAGAAACAAATACAACGAGATCAGTTCCAAAGTTCACATATGTTAAACATCAGCAGCCACATGTGTGTTAGAGAATAATAAAAAATAAAACTTACAGTCGTAACTTTTTCGCACAAGCAAGTCAAATATGACCGGTGGGGGAAGAATTTTATGGCTAAACCTGCAACCAAAGGTCATTGGTGACGCTATGTATTCAAACGCAGTAGTGTGTGTCTTTATCATTCAAACTAGGGCGTTTTCGCACTGGCTGTTGAAATCGTTCATCAGACTCGCGAGCTCGGCCCGCACTGGCAACGGCGAGGCAGTTTCACCGTTTGCACGCGTGCTCTGCTACTAAGCCACCTTCAACGGGGGAAAAAGGGGGGGGGGGGGAAACAAGCAGGGAAACTGTTTTTCGCTAGCACATAGGAAGTGAGTAATGATACATGACCGAAATTAACAGCAGTCGTACGTCCTCCTTCGAAGAAGGGGTGGTTCGGTCGCGAGTCGCTACTGACATTCAGCGCGTTGGTTGCGATGTGCGCTCGCACTGTTCGGGGCACCGTGCCAGCATTCACGTGACACCACGGGAGGCGTTCCGTATCATTTGGCCCCTTGCTTCTTGCAGGGTCCCCGAGTCGCAGCTTTCCTCTCGAAAAGAAGCGCGTGTCGCTGCTGATGACAGCGGGAAAACAGAGTCCACTGAGTGCCGCGTGCCCATCAGATACGATTTTAAAAAAAATAAGACCCTGAGGTTTTACGTGAAATTAAATTCTGGGGTTTTACATGCCAAAACCACGATTTGATTATGAGGTACGCCGAAGTGAGGGGCTCCAGGTTAATTTTGAGCACCTGGAGCTCTTTAACGTGACCCTAAATATAAGTACACAAGTGTTTTTCTTTCCTTCTTTTTTTTTTTCTGTCTCGGCGGCGGCGGACACTGAACCCGCGACCGCGAACTCAGCGCCACAGCCACTAAGCTACGGCGGCGGGTAGTTTCGATTTTAAAGCAAGAGAAATACTGCGATTTAAATTCCGGTGGCCCGCATGCTTTGTGTATGTTTCCGATATGAAGAAACTCTGCTCGCCCACTTTCGAGCTATCCTAACCTTATCTAACCCAACCTGACCAACCTAACCTAACTTCTAGGAACAGTGTCCAAGAGAAAAGTACACATATACGTTAGTCAGCAAATGTTGCTATACATGGTGTCTCAGCTAACTTTAGCCAGAGTTTAAAAATATGCGAATGCCGCGTAGCTGGACAGAACCAAGGTAATGTTGTTTTCCGTCGCTTAGGGATGCTCAAGTTATTTTTCATTCTGCCTAATTAGATAATTAGTCCTAATCAATCAACTTCTAAAACATTATAATTAGATGAAAAGTGCCAAAGAGAAAATTGTAGAGCGACATGAAAAACTGCCGATACAGCTTTCTGTTGCTCAATGCGTGCTCCGTCAAAGTGTTTTTCCGAGCGCGAAAGAAGCCCGCAAATGCACGCGAAATTGCCGCACGACTAACCGCTCGAGGCAGTGTGCGTGTATTCGCGGGCTCCTTTCACGCTTGGAAAAACACTTTTACGTAGCGCGTATTGAGCAACAGAAAGCTGTATCGGCAGTTTTTCATGTCGCTCTATAATTTTCTCATTGACACTTTTCATCTAATTATAATGTTTGAAAAGTTGACTAATTGATACTAACTATCTTATTAGGCAGAATGAAAAAAAGCTATTTGAGTATCTCCAAGCGACGGCAAACAACATTGCCTTGGTTCTGTGCAGCTACGTGGCATTCGCATATTTTTTAAACTCTGTCTAAAGTTAGCTGGGATACCCTGTATAAATAACATCACGGTACATCAGTTTACAACCACCGGCGCTGATAAAACCGTAAGATTTATTAGCCTTCTTGTTAAATGTTTTTGTTTTTCAATATTGGTGCTCTTGCCTGCGGCGCTGTGTATACGCGCATGATTTACTGTCTTGTTTTCATTGCGCAAACCCGATTCGCTAAGTGGCGATCGTTGAGAAAGAAAGCGCACATTAAATGTCGCTTGGGGATGGTTGCTCCACGGCGGCTCCCTTGCGTTGTACACCGTTAGCTGTGTCAATCTGCTTACGCAGCCCACAAGAACAACAAAGAGGGAAAAAGTAGACGCGACGCTCGAATCTCTTTTATATGTCACCGCGCCTCATGTTTCAACCTCTCCAGTTTCTAACCGCAGCCGCAATGGAGACGAGCGTTGCCACGGCAGCGGCGGGATAGTCGCTGTTGCTGCCCCAAGTGGAGGGCGAATGAGGCGTGCGTCATACTGATGCATTCCGTTCTCGGCGATGTTTTCAGCCAACGTCGATACGTTTTTCGGTATTCTTTAAACAAGTAATAATAATAATAATATGTGGGGTTTTACGTGCCAAAACCACTTTCTGATTATGAGGCACGCCGTAGTGGAGGACTCCGGAAATTTTGACCACCTGGGGTTCTTTAACGTGCACCTAAATCTAAGCACACGGATGTTTTCGCATTTCGCCCCCATCGAAATGCGGCCGCCGTGGCCGGGATTCGATCCCGCGACCTCGTGCTCAGCAGCCCAACACCATAGCCACTGAGCAACCACGGCGGGTCTCTTTAAACAAGAGCTTTCTGATTATTACAGTTTCGTTAACACGACTTCGGTAGCTAGAAGCAGAGGACACTGACTGTATCATTACACTAGCCTGCATTCTAGAATTATCAGCGAGCCTATCTTGTAAGTGGAAGCAGCGACAAAATCATGCCGAATTAATTTTTCGAGTTTGGCTCAGATCGAATGAAATCAGTGCAACTCACCCCCCACCACTACCCTTCAAACACACATAAAAAGAAAAAAAAACACTATTACAGAATAGGTGACAAGCGCAGGCAATTGTAAAGAGAGATACATATGCACATACGTACGTGCAGTCTCTATCAAAAGTTTCTAAGCCGCCGTATGTCATTGGACCTATTGTTGGGCTTGGAACGTGGCCCCCTGAAGAACTTTCGCTGCATCAATTTTCGAGAGGACGACGAGGAACGGTGCCTCTCGCTCTCCCAAGCGTTGGAGCGGCATGCGTGAATCCTTGTACATTGTGACGCTCGGCGCGCTCCGGTTCCAACTGCCGAAGAATATGAATGGCTGTATACGTGAAAGCTTGCCAGCTGGTGAGGGCGTTATGCGTCGCGAGTGTATCAGCGCTTCTAGTTAGGCCAGTCAGCACTAGCAGGCTGTTTCGACGCATGGCAAAGAACTGTCGCGACAACTTTCAGGCAACTTAAAATGTGCTATGGGGAGGGTATCAATAGTGCACTGAATGTAAAACCGCGTCGTTCGATTCGATGAACAGCGAACGCGCTTGTCGGTATCGGCGTTCCCGAAGTGTGTACTTTTGTTTAGCGTGCACAATTCATACCAATAAGTTTTTCTCGATCTCGAGTCCCTCGGCTTCCCCGACTGATCGCCTGCGAAGCCTCACAAACACGTGAGATACTTCTAGTTTTGCCTTTAGCTGTATCTCCAAAGATACCCGTACGCCCGGCAGCGACAGCAAGTGGTCATTGCTGCAGCTTCGACGCACTGCTGTTATCGGCTGAAAGGGTTCTCGAAACCATAGTTAAGAGCGATCGGTGCGCTGCCAAAAATAAACCGGCCATATCGCCACCTAAGCGCGCACGAAAAACAATAGACGGTTGGAGTATTTCGCTCACTTATGCACCACCTTCGACGACTGCATGTGGCTCGCGAACGCACTTGCAAGATTTTTGTTTGTTTGTTTGCACAGTCGAATGGCCTAGCGGTCAGTTTCTCCGCGTTTCTACAGCGGAACGTTCGATCATTGTAGCATTTAGGCTTTGTAGCGTTTACATGTATAGGGAATCTGCGAACCGTATACTGCGCTAACTGTCGTATTTGTTCCCACGATGGGCGCGCTAACAGCAAGATAGAACGTTGCGATGCCCTCCTTTCTGTTGGCACGCTCACAAACGTTTGCGTCATGCCGATGATTAGGCGGGACTGCACGTGTATACTCAGCATAAGGTAAATACGCTTTGGCAAATCGAAAGTTGTCCTTTCGTCTGTGGCGGCACTTGTCATATAAATTAGGGCTTGTTGTGTGCAGGTCAGAGGCAATTATTGTTGGTTGAAGCGCTATCCTGAGTGAAAAAAAACCCTTCTTTTCTCGCGCCCTTTATATATACTCGTAACGCGTCCAACAAGCAACAACAAAATCCCGTTAACACAAACGCAGCCCATACACACCGAGAAAAGGGGGGAAATGCTACTCGGCCGAAGGATAGAAACAAAAATGTACACGATGTTTAGACAAATAATCAGTTATTGCGCAATTTCGTCGATCAACGCTTTGACAAATATTGTTTGTACGGAAGACGCTGAGTTGGTGAGAGTGAACATGTTCTTGAGAGAAGTTTGTGACAACCAAAGTCGGAGTGCTTTGTTATAACCTTCTGTGGCACATAAAAACGAGAAAAAAAAAAACGCGTGGGAACAGGAAGGTCTGCGGATTAAATTATTTTGCGATTTCCATCAGAACTACCGACATCTGACTTCAACCGTCTAAAGCTCAGGGAAGGTACGATGTGTTAGCTGAACGGAGTCATGCCTTTTTGCCGAAGCGGTGTTTAAGATGGTTATAATATTTTTCTGGCGCGTTTTCAGTTCTTTGAAAGATGTTTAGCGGGACTTCCTTCTTTGTTCTTTGTCCGCTCTTGTGAGACAAGCGTGACACGTACTTATGTCACTGATAGAGCGAAGGGACGCCTCGTTAGCCGAAAATCTTTTGTCAAGCGCGCACTCTGCAAAGCCCCGAATCTGTCAGAGCAATTCAGCGACGCGGAACACATTCCTGGCGAGAACACGCATAAAAAAAAGCGGGAAATGGACGTATACGCGCGCAGACGCAAACAAGCGCTCAAAAAAGAAAATAAGAAAGATGAGATGAATAATGGGAGACATGCCAGATCGCAGACAACTGTGCGACAGGATGTTTTCCGCGCGCACTTGAAGACCGCGCACGAGCGCTGGCCCGCGTCGGTATACCGCAGCGCTCGGTTAAACACTCGCGCCTGTTCGCACGTCGGCCTCGGGAAATCGCGGGTCCTTCGGGCGGCCCACTGCGCGTGTACTAAATACGACGCATTACGCAACGTACAGGCGACGTTGGCTGCCGAAAGCGCGCTCTCGACTACGTTGCTCTGAAGCTCTCGCGACCTTCATGGCATAGCTTGGCGCCTGTGAAGTCAACGGCCGACTCCGCGGTGCCGTTATTCGCCGAGGAGGCAAAGACACGAGCCCTTGTACCGGAATGGGGGTCGTTCAACGCATAAACGGGCGATCGATCGACCCGCTTCGCATTCGTTAAACTCTGTTTCAAGTTGCTTGTCCGGTTCGTCGTTCACAACGGCGAATGTCTGCGAGAGCGTGTTGCCTCGGCGCAGAGGTGTACGCGTAACCCACGAGGCATGAAGCCGTGATTTTACAGAAGCAGCCCTGCTCGTCATGTCGATGCCGCGACAAGGAAAAGAAAACAGAAATAAAGGAAAGAAAGAAAGGAAAAATGTGGCACTTCCACTCCACGATTATATCATTGCGGTTTTGACATTTCGGATCAATTCGCAATGGTTTTGAGGTATTTACGGCTAATGCGGGAAACCTACGTCCTTGTGACGCATGTCCCGTACTGGAAGAAAGTCCAAAGCAACATGCATCAAACAGGGCTCAACGAATATTCATCTTAGTGTGCGGTGAGTTGTAGAACAGTGCAGCTTTCTTACAGCAGAGCGCCACAACCTTTGCCGCAGTTCAGCAGCGTGCTATGGAGGAGGCAACGATAATAAACGTCAACAGGCGTATAGATAATTTCGGAGAAGGGTCGTGCGTTGTCATCACGGGCGTTTCGGTGATGGTCGTTTTCGAGCGCACACCGACAGATTTTTGAAGTGTTCGAAAGTTAATCGTGTGAAAAAAAAATCGAGAAAACTGTACAGTCCTTTAAATTAGAGAGATGTTCACAGGAGGATGACGACTTGAAGGGACTACAGCGGCTGATAAAGGAATGTCGCTGGAGCCAATGTTTCGAGAACTCCCTTTATCGAAAAGCTGGCTCTTTATTCAAACACTGTTAATCACTGTGCAGTCATCTGTGTGGCGATCGTGCCACGTTTCACGTTTGGCGGGAACCGGCACCGATGGAAGAACAGCGGCAGCTGTCCACAGTACGAACGATCACAATTGCGTAGCTTTCTTTAAAAGGCTCTCTGATTGGATCAGTTCGTTCATGTGCTGGCACAGTCTGCTACGCGTGTGACTGCAGTGTTAAAGGGCATAACGCCACGCCGGTGCCTGAGACGTCGAACACCGCAACACGCTTAGGAAGCAATTTTCTTATCGCGCAGATAAATAATTGAAGCCAAGTTTCGGTCGAGATAAACGGGTTCTTAAATATTGCAGGAAAGTTGGCAGTTCGTGAACGAGGAGATTATACACGCTGAAAGCTTACTCAAGGGGGCTATTCGTACGCCCTGCACACACACACGCGACGCACGCCTGGAACGTTCGCGCGCGAGTACCTGCAGCCCCCCTTGCAACACCCGGGCGGACCTCGAACACTTAGTCTGGGTCTGCCCGATGTATTCTGGCCCCAGGCAAAGGGCCCTTGCTTCGCTCCCAACGGAATGGCGACCCACCTCCTTACAGACCTGGGCGCTACCGCGACACTGCATGCAGTGCTGCGACCGCCAACGAGCTCTGGCGGTCACTGTACTAATTCCTGGACGATCCTAAGGCTCCAGCCACTGGGACCAGGCTTCATCTCGAGCCTACCAGCGAAAGCACCAGACTCTATGATGTAGATAATTAAGTCCCCCACTGTTTCCCTTACCTTCTCACTCCCGCCACTTCCCAAGCGAATTCACTGCAGCCCTTAAGGACAAAAAATGTGAATAAAGACGTGTAAACAACAACACATGCACACATACAGACACACACATACATGCACGCACGCACGAACACACGCGTGTGTGTGCGTGTGGCAGGCTGCTGAGCATGTGGTTGAGGGTTCGATTCACGGCCGTGGCGGCGCGCATATTAATGCGCGCGCGAAAGCATACCGAAAGCATGGCATATTCACATTTACTTTAAAGTATCCTAGGTCGTCAAAATTAATCCGGAGTCATCCACTACGGCGTTCCTCCTTATCCAGTGTGGATCTTGAGATATAAAGCGCCCTTAGTTAACGTCACGGTTTCTCGATTAAGACTAGAATTGTGAGGAATGTAGCGTGTGCAGCTTGGACTGCGGTATTTATAGTATCCGCATTTGAAGGTGAAGCTCTTTTCAAAAAGATTCATGCAAATGAGGCGAAACCTGGACTATCCTTGCCCGTTCTCGCTTTTTGAACCGTCTGTGATTTGCACTGCTGCCGCGTACAGCATGTTGTATACAGTGCAGTTGACGCTATACGCGCGGATACAAATTCCTTCGTGGAAACAGGGTTCCTCGATTTGAAACGCAATGTCGAAGCTGGTGCTAGTTTGTGTTTTGCTTCTGTCAACTTTTTAACGTGCATTTCTTCGTTCTGTTGCGGCAAAGCCGTCTCAGAGGCACCCGAGGAATAGTACGCTGCCACATTTCCCCGCCAGCGGTGCTGAATGGCTGCCGGCGCGTCACCAACAAAAAGAATCCGGTGGGATCTCGAGGAACAATCTGTCAATCACATACTCCGATGCACCGATCCACGTCAGTGATGCATGCGGCTGACGTCGCGCCGCCGGCGTTGCAGGCGCTCGTGTTTCAGTCGGCCGTGTGGGAGTTAATAATAAGCATACTACTGTGCGCGCGTTGCACAGCTCGCAGATACAGCGACCGAATTGAGAGCAAACAGCGTTACCCCCATCATCTCCCCTCTCCCTCTTACGGTGTATCACCTCCGATCGGAGACTGCAGTCGATATTCTGCTCAGCCGAGCGTGAAATGAGCTCCCGCGTTGTGGCAGGCCGCGCCTGAAGTTATTTCCGACAGAAGCTCTCTTCGCGCTGGAATCTGCTGACGTTTGGAATGGCGTAACTGAAATGCGCAATACATAGGCCTTTCGATTGCGCACGAGTCATGCTCTATTACAGGTAGATCCGAGGCGTATAGACAGAGGCCACGTGCACTTTGATTTATTATTTAGATTCTTGCAGCCACCACTGGCGACGAAGGGTTTTTCTCGAGGAAAGGCGCCTAAAGGCAATTGCTAACGAGCTGTCAGTGACTTAATGACTGAATACGACCTTGTACAGCGATGAAAGATGCAGCGACTTGCAGCGTTAGAATGAAATGTCCCTGGAACTTTCGATGGATACATGATCTGCCGCTCTGCTCCCCGAACAGTGAACTCAAGTGCGTGGGTGGACCAATGTCAGACCTCCTTGGCTTAGCCCATGATAGAGACAACGTGCCCGGCATTGCATACTCACTGCACATGCTGACTGTGCTGCCAGCGCAACACTGTTTTGACATGCAAGCAGATAATAGTTCGTTCGCAAATGGCACCGAGATAAAAGGAAAACGTTGACAAATACAACTGAAATGTCAGCTTCCTCAGCTCTAAATTCATTCTCGTACGTAATGAAAAAAATCAATCAATCAATCAATCAATCAATCAATCAATCAATCAATCAATCAAAATAAAGTGTTCTATATGACCACAGAAACGAAATCAAAGTGCCACCTAGAAAAGCGGTATATAGTGGTCTGACGCCAACGACGACGATCCCAGCCGTCAAAAACACGACAGCTCACAGGTCCTGCACCCGTGATCCACTCCTGGGTGCATGCGGACTGAGAGCATTTTCTTTTCTGGTGATTTTGTCTGCCCAGGAAATATGAGCACGGTACCCGCACAGTACTCATCTCTGTAAAAAAAGAAAAAGAAAGAAAAAAGCGGAAGTGGAAGGAGTGGTCCCGTAACCGGCTCGCAGGGAGTGCGAAGCCTCCCTTTCCGCGTGCGACACTTCTGGCTCGTGCGTCGCGCCCTGTGGTCTAGCGGTTGCCAGAGGATAGGCCGCTTTGGTATTCCTAGTACCCGTCCACGCGCGCTTTCGGGTCACTTCGAGTGCACTGCAGGCCCGGCCGGCTGGCGAGTGGCTGTGCGTGGCCACTGCTGTTCGCGGAGAGGCTCCTGACTGCTAACTGTCTGTGTATATACAGTGTACACCGAGCGTGGCAGGGAGGGGCTATTGTGGCAGGACTCCTTATCGGCACGCCGCACAATGGCATCTCGAGGGTCCCAGAGAGGCCGCCGCCGAGGCAGTTGCGGCGCCAGGCGACCCTACATTCGGGACCTGCGTTGTTTCTCCACGTCGAGGCGTAGTCCTGGCTCGCGCCCCATGGCGCGCTGTGTACTCTGCACTTCGGTTGCAGGGAATCTCCTCGGATCTCGGTGCTTGCTGATCCCAGTAAAATGTAGAGCGGGATGGTTGCGGGTGCGTGACTCTGGTTGATACATCAGCAGTAGACGGCAAGTGGACGCTTAAATAATGAAATAACAGGCGTGAAAATGTGAATGCACAGCCTAAAGGCGGAAGACGAGTTGAGTGAGCAGATATCTTTGTTCGCAATAACTGTTTGTCGTTTAGCCGGTCGCCTTCGTTAATAGTACGTCAATTTATTTATTTATTTTGCAAGAACCGTCGGGTGTTACAGAAGGTTTCATGATTGGTCAGCGCGCATCCCTTGCGAACAGCTATAGCATATAAAACTCTTCGTGAATACGGCCCAAGATTCTTAAATTGGTGCACGGTAAACGCTGCACAAATACACATAACGTCGGTATATCTTATCAGAGGAAGGCAAAACACGTGCATGGACATTTCCCTTGTAGGAGCTGCTGGCGAGATAATAAAATAATTTTAGTATGGAAATTTACATGAACATAAAATAAGCGAATCCGAGTCCGTTCACCAAGGTTACACAGAGAACGTACAGGTTAAGTCATGTCCTATATAGAGTTGAGGAACGCCTGGACAAGGCAAGCGCTGGTTCTAGTTTGTCCATAGTCGACTACATCGACCAGTTCTGGCGGCGCCGTGGTTAACACTACGATTAGTAGTTAACGGCGCTGTGGTTAACAATATTACGAGAGGAATAACATTACGGTGGAAGACTTCACATGTCACGGCGTCTATAACTGCAGAATTCACAGCTCTGCGCGATGCAGTTCAGTTCATTGTCACAGATATCCTTGAAGTAGGGGCCTTGTTTGGCGACTCAAAGCCGGATTTACAATGTATGCAATTGGTTCTCCGACGTGGTGCTCATGACCAGTTGACGCATGAAATCGTCGCACATCGCTACCACGCGAGGTTGCCTGGTCATTGCGGAATCGCCGAAAATTATTACGCAGACAAGCGAATTTCACATGAAGAAGACCACACCTTCCCATCCCACTCGGACAGAGACGCTGGGAGGCCACTTGACCAGCTAGTACGTACAATGTCGTTACCAGAGTGGAACGTCCCAAATATAAGGCGCACCATACTGCGCGAACAAAGCTCTTCGCTGTAACTCTGACTACCACCTGGACTTCAGAGACCTGAGGCATTGCTTCTGTGTCGACTGTGGTGAGTTGCCTCCACGAAGGCTTGCACAACATTAATTGGAATGACTTTTCGGTTGTGAAAAGAAAATAGACGGGAATGGTAAAGGCGGTGCAAAAAAGGACGCAGACAGAAGAGAATGGAAAAGTACAAGGCTATCCTTCTCTGCCCTCAGTCTGTGCCCTTATTCGCGCTGCCTTTACCAATCGACTCCTCTGAATACGTAACAGCATGCCAAACTTTCGGTGCTTTTGAGAACACGTATTGTGCCATTGTCCTTGATTTGATATACAATCACTATCCAACGCATTGCGATGACAGGACGATAGGCCTTTCTCCGTACAGGCGCTGCTGGAACACCGCCTCTATTGCTTGACGGCCCATGAGGCAGTGCAGGCAGTTTTGAGGTTCTTCAGTGCCAGCGGGGCCTGTGCGAATGTCTGTGACTACGTGGAGATGTCCACACGCGTGTACACATTCACCCCCTCCCCCTATCTGTCTCCTTCCTATTCCCCTGTTCCCATTCCCCAGCATAGGGTAACCAACCAGACGCTCTCCTAGTTAACATGCTTGTCTTCTCCGTTTGTTTTCTTCTCCTCCCTTGCATGCATACTGCATGGATATTTCGCGACTTTGTCATTGGCGAAGAACGCACTTTGTTCTTTTTAATTGCCTTTTCTGGGTACTATGTTAATTTCGTTTGGTCTGCCTTGCAGCGGTCGTTTCCGGTTATCAAATGTTATCAGTAAGAACCGATTTATTTGCTACTGTGGATTTGAACTGCATCAAGTAAATGACGACAGGTTTATGTGTTTTGTCTTAAAACTCGGTAATACATAAGCAATAACACTCGCTATGGATGTACATACGTTTCGGAGTTTCTAAGCAGTTCTAAGCAGGAAGCTCTGAAAACGGTCTAATGGTAGAACTGAGGCATTCAATTAATGTAGTTGTGGTGGTCTAACAAACGTTTGACATCCCATTCAGTTCGAGGAGGTTATCTGAAAGAATTCAGTCAAAGTACCGATTTGGGCGAGTGGGTTATGCATTGCGAAATGTTCTCTTTTTATTTTTTTGTTTGCGCTATCAGACACGGACATAAAAATGAACACCTAAAGCGCTTCGCGTGTCCTGTACCCCTTTTCTATGTCCGCGTCTGTGAGTGAGTGAAGTAACTTTATTTTGGTCCAGAGAAGACGCGTCTGTCAGCGCAAAATCTATTTCGCATTTCGCTATCTGAAAGTAGCCACAAGCATATTCGAAATCAACTTATTAAAAGACCAGAAAATTCCCGTACTGATCATTCCCACTCCCATTGAATTACCACACTGAAGCCTTTCGCAGATGTGCTACTAAGATCGTACGCGCTACTAAAATCCCGGCCGCGGCGCCCTCATTTCGATGGGGGCGAAATGCAAGAAACGCCTGTGTACCGTGCATTGGGCGCACTTTCAAGAACCCCAGGTGGTCGATATTAATTCGCAGTCTCCCACTAGGGCGTGCCTACTAATGAGATCGTGGTTTTTGGCGCGCAAAATACCACAATTTTGAATGGGCTGCTAAACACCTGGAAACGCTTGGGCACGCTCGAAAGTGTCGCGGCATCCAGCGAAGATGTCTCGGAGGTTCCGGCTTAGGACGCGTTGTTGGCACCTCTTTGTTTATTGTCCCTAACAGCCATCCATTAATGACGCTATTGGGGTGTATAACATAAGAGATTATTATACGACTGCGAAGCAGGAATAACGTGAATAAGCACCTCGCAAACATGCAAAGATAGAAGCGAACACTTTCCATTTATGATGGCCCCTATCACACATGGCAAAACGCACGTAACGCTGTTTTTACGGCGGAATCTGTAGATTATCGTAAACCAATCGCAGGAGAGAGGTTTCTCAAGTGCAATATTACGCCATAAATTGTTCTTCAGTTAGTTTTTTTCTATTTTTGCTTGCAGCAATATACATTAAGTGTACTTTCGCACTGTCTGTCTCAAGTGTAATATCATGCCCCTCGTCCCCCCCCCCCCCCCCCCATACACACACACATGCACGCGACTGACGTACATTGTTGGGAAAGTTGGGGCTTAGTTTAAATAAATGAAGGTGAACGATAATCGACGAGGGCAAAGCCGAGAAGAGAGAGTACGACCGCTCATTGTCCTTTCTGTGCTTTGCCCCCATCAGTTTCGGGCTCGGCTTTATACTTATTTAAACAGTGCATGCTTAAAGAGGTCCGCGATATGCAGTACATTACAAGTAAAGCCTTAAGTGCTAGTACGTTCCGAAATATCACTTTTTTTTGAAACAGCCGGCTCTACTGCACAACATTTCGATTACTCGGAAGGGCTTCAATTTTTTTTTTTCGCCCACTGCGGTGGATTAGGGCCTATGACGTTGTGCGGCTGTGCAGGAGGTCGCGGGATCAAATCTCGGCCGCGGCGGCCGCATTTCGGCGGGGGCGAAATGCAAGAACGTCCGTGTATCACGCACTTGGGACACGTTCAAGATCCCCTGGTAGTCCAAATTATTCCGGAATCCTCCCCACCTCGGCGTGCCTCATAATAAAATCGTGATTTTGGCGCGTAAAACTCCTGAATTCATTCAATTTTTCAGCGTACATGTTCGAAGTCCACACGTGCTGATGAACGCGTTTGTTTTTATATTTCTAAGGATCTGCTATAAAAGCAAAAGAAAAAGCCTATCTCGCCCCTTTTTTATCTCTGACAGAAAGCTGCTGTGTCGAGGACGCTGTCGTTCGCAAAAGAAACAAAAAAAAAAAAAGCTTTTCCTTGTTATCGAGTTTTCCTGGAAACTGTGTGTTTACCAACCCTTTGTTCCCTGCTGTTTCTCTTCAGATTATAGTGAGCAAATGTTGAACTTAGATTCGATAGGAGCGACTGTATCTCTCTGAATTTATCTTTCTTTGTTGCGCAGCATCTTCTATATCTCAAAAGTGGAGCGACAACAACATACTTCGCGCTGGCAGTTTCTTTCTTTCTTTCTTTCTTTCTTTCTTTCTTTCTTTCTTTCTTTCTTTCTTTCTTTCTTTGCATTGCATTGCTTATTAAGTTATGTGTAAAGGGCCTCTGGATGCGGCGCACCGTGAACCGCCTTGCTCGATCGTGAGTGCCCACGTAAGCTGTCGAGTGGTGGAAAGGAGGAAGGAAGAGAAGGAAGGAAGAGAAGGAAAGCAAATTGGCATGCAAAATTACTAGTCCTTTTCTGAGGCTACTTCTTCCTTTTACGTACGCACGCCCTCAAAGACCTCCAGCGCACATGTATACCTAGCCCTGCTGAATGTCTTGTCGCATAATGGCGGCAGTGTGAGTGCAGTACACTTTAAAGGGAACGCTCAAATGTGGGGCTCTCATATTGCCGGCGCTATAGGTTCAAGTGGCTGCTGAAGCAATGCCACCGGGATCGAAGGGAGTCCGAGTTACCAACCACAAGTTATCAGCTGCAAATCAAGCCGATTGTACTCTTGTGAGAGTATAGAAATCCTGATATGCTCTGCATCCAGGTGTGCCCTTTAACAGTGAGAATGCAGTACAAATGCTCAATGCGCGTGGATCAGAAAAGGAGGGATTGGAGGAACTCGCGTGTTCTCACATACGAAGGCGTATACGCATGGTGGCTCGACCCGACTGACGACGTTGCGGGCCAGCCCGATTTCTGACTCGACCCATTCTCGCGTCAAGTTCAAGTAAACGAAGCTCCCTCCACCGCTGCATACCCTTTTCGCGCTCCCGTATTGTCTGTGTTTGTCTGTGTCGCGTGCTGTATATATATATATATATATATATATATATATATATATATATATATATATATATATATATATATATATATATATATATATATATATATATATATATATATATATATATATATATATATATATATATATATACCGGAATTGCCTGGCGGCACTTTTGTGCAAAGGCGCGAGCGTTGGGAACGCATTAATAAATCTGCATCACGATGGCCGTAGGCTGGTCTCTTGAATGCGTGTATGTTCGAAAAGAAGCGGAAATGCTAATTTCACTAGTACCTTTAGCGATTTAAATTGCTATTGGTTTAAATTGCGGGTATGGTTTTACGCAGCGCTTTCGCGGAGGCGGCAAAAACTTTCTATAGGAGACCACGCGTCAGCAGAGGTATACATGCTTGTAGCGCTCACTCATGCTGAGAACATGGGTGCTCAGCGCTCGTGTGCCTGGAAGCCTATGGGGCCCAAGGCGTCGGCAGAGCGTTATCGACTGCTTCAATTGTCTACGATGGCGTGGGGGACCAGTCTCACTTTGGCATCGTCGCGAAGCGTTATTTCTGCATGGATTGATTGCGGATCGACATAACAGATTCACGCTCCGTTGTGACAGCTGTTCACTTCGCGCCGAAATAGCATTTGGCGTCGAAATAGCAAATAGCGAAGTAGCGTCGAAATAGCAGGTGTTAAACATTTTAAATTTACTTCTATTGGGTTTTTACGTGCCACGATGTGGCTTTTGAGGCACGCCGGGGGTGATACCGGGTTAATTTTGACCACCTGCAGGGGGTTCTTTAACGCGCACCTAAATCTAAGTTCAAAAGCGTTTTTGTTGTTTTTTTGCATTCCACCCGCATCGGGATGCGGCAGCCGCGGTCGGGATCGAAGCCGCAACCTCTAGCTCAGCAGCGAAACGCCATATATATATATATATATATATATATATATATATATATATATATATATATCAGCTTCCACGGCGCTTGGATCGGGGTGTAAGGCTGGTCTCTTGAATGCGTGTATGTTCGAAAAGAAGCGGAAATGCTAATTTCACTAGTACCTTTAGCGATTTAAATTGCTATTTGGCAATTTGTAGGTATGGTAGAATATTCAAAATTTTGATTAAGAATCGAGTACTTTCGCTTGAAATTTAAGTGTTAGAAATTTAATATTCGATATTTACGCATTCTTTTTTTCATTACGAACGAATATCCGAGGTTTCTGTATACAATTTTTGGAGGCCGCTTGCCACAGAAAAATATTCAGTGCACATGTGGTGTGCTGGCCACTTGCTTACTAGTAAGCTATTCAATCGAAGCTAAGCTATTCAGTCGAAGCGACTGTGATACAGCTGCCTACTTCGCCACTATATAAGTAATGTTTACACACAGTGCAGGAAAAGTGAATAGTAGCACAAGTGGCAGTTCTAAGCGTATTTTGCCTGTTGGAGTTGCCTTCTTCTTGTTAGTGAGCGCGCAGTGCGTGGGGTTAGACGTGGACGCTAATCGGCGTTAATTCCCGTGGCCACAATGTTTAGCATCGTAATGCTCCATTAAACAAGGAGTCAGCACAAAAATGAAACACAGACGCCCGCCTTGAGGTTCGTGCCCCTGGATTCTATGACGTCACTGATTTCGACAGCGTCTACTCATGTCCAGTTAATCGTTCGCCGGCAAAAGGCGGCGGCGTCATTGCATTTTAAAGCAGCTCTATATACTCATGCTGTCAACAGCGTTGAAAGGCCCATAAGCCTGAATATCCTTTGCGCGTGATCGTCTCAGAGAAGGCATCGTGGCAGCTCCAAGTAGAACGGTTCCTGCAAGGGCACCTGAAGCAACTACCAATCGAAGATCCCTTCATGGTGAGGTGCTTTGATGACGTTATCTTAGAGCTGCAAGATGGTCTGGGATCTGTCGCCACAGCTTTCTGACTAGACGTTGAAGGCTTATATTATACTGTGACGCGTGAAGGTATTCTATGTGCTGTTCGTGAAAAAATTGACGAAATGGGTGAACTGAAATTCCAGAAGTTAGTATGCATGAACTGCGACAATTTTTTAACGTTGTTAGAATTTTACTTGGATTCGGCTGCCATTAGTCACAATGGCTCTTATTACATTCAACGCACAGGAATCTGTATTGGTTCGTCAATAGCCCCAACATTATGTGATATTGTTTTAGCGTCCTTTGACAACCGTGTTAATGCGGAACGAACTGGGAAATCAATCATTCGTGTATTTAGGTATGTTGACGACTATCTAATAGTCCTTAACAATTCAGCTGTTCTGTGTCTTGACGATGCTGTAGAAAATTGTCTAAAGATTTTCACCAAGTTTTCCCAGGGGCTCAAGTTTACTTTTGAACTGCTCAATGACAACTGTATTATGTTTCTAGATCTTAAAATTTTATTTTCGTCAGATGACTAAGTATGCTGAAGATACAACCCAATATCGAAGAAAAGTGTTTTGCTTTTCGATAGCGCACATACGAAATTGATAAAGAGAAGCATAGCGACCACACGCCTTCATAATGCGTTCCATAAGTCATGTGTTCACCAAATTGAGCATAGTGTGTCTAGCCAAGTAGACAGACTGAAACATGCAGGTTTTCCTGTGTGTCATTTCATCTGTCTGTGGAACATTGCTTAAAAAAAGGAAAACGGGGAAGATTGGGACAAAAGACATGTACATGTAATTCCATACCTACATAAATTTTCACATAATTCGAAAGAGGTCGCGAACCGACACGATGTCAATCTAGTTTTTTTCAGCGCCTTGTAATATCAGCAGTGTGTAATCTTCAAAACAAGAAGCACCAGAAACGCATGCAACGTCATACTAATCACCGGACCAATTACACCGAATGCACTTGAGATGTTGCAATGTGTATCAGATACCCTTATAGATTGTGGACGTGTTCATATGGGACAAACGGGCCAGTGCTTCAACGACAGGGCTACACAGCACAACAATGATGTTAGAAAAGGACACGGCACTCACTTGGCTGAGCATTGCAAAAAGTGCGCATGCACGCCCACGTTTGGTGACACAACTTTCTCGAGGAAAGAAAACACAAAAACAGAACGCGAAAAAGTTGAGGCACATTTTATGAGGAAAGCAGGCGACAAATGCGTCAGCTGGTCCGTCTTTGGTTTTGCAAGAAGTGACGTTTGTTTCGAGGTATCTAGGCACATGAATTGATTGACCATAAAATTGTGTGTATGATGCGATTCATTTACAGTCTTGTGTGTGTACAATGATGAGTGCATGATGTACCTGATGCCCAGAGCATAAATAGATGACCGTTTATAGTAAGCGCCAATTGGAAGTAGTGCCAGTCCTGTCGTATGTGTTCCTTTCGTTTTTCGTCTTTAGCGGGTTTTATGAAAACTGTTGAAACAGTTAATATCTTTGAGAGGTGGAACCAGGTTAGAAATACAAGTGTATAAAGTTTGATAACGAATAATCTTTACTTTGTTGAAAACTAAGTAGAGTTGGCACTATAGTGGCCAGAAATTGCAGTATGCACAGGGGAAAAAGAAAATTACTGATGCAGGATTTTAAGCCACATGCTTTGCCCATACGACCAGCATGCGAGAACAGGCGCTCGGAAGGTACAGTTTTGCTGGAATCGACATGAATTCCATCGCTATGTCAAATACATCCTCAAAACCGGCGCGAATGCTGTGCCACGTCTTTAGTGAACTGGGAGTGGCAGCACGATCAACGACTGGGTTTCTATGTAGTATGCCGTGGATTGTGAGGACATTTCGAGCCTCCGGCTTCGGGCGGCGGGGGGGGGGGGGGGGGGGGGGGGGGGGGTAGTGGCGTGTGATGCTCGTTAAAAAAAAATTATGGTCTTTTACGCGCCAAAACCACTTTCTGATTATGAGGCCCGCCGTAGAGGAAGACTCGGGAAATTTCGACCACCTGGCGTTCTTTAACGTACACCTAAATCTAACTACACGTGTGTTTCCGCGTTTCGCCCCCATCAAAATGCGGCCGCCGTGGCTGGGATTCGATCCCGCGACCTCGTGCTCAGCAGACTAATACCATAGCCACTGAGCAACCACGGAGGATGTGATGCTCGTCTCGGCATTTCTCGGGACTCGCAAAGAACAGTCGACAATCGCTCTACCACAGCCGCACACTCACTGCTCGTGCTCCGGCATTCTAGTGCGATTTCAAAAAAATTTCACGCCACTCCTGTCAAACTGTAGAAAGTGATTAATCGAACATGCCTAATCGATTAAGTCGATTAAATGAAAGGTGGATGTCGATGACGACTAATCGTTTTGCGGGATACTTTTACTCGAATAATAGCTCATCGATGTTACCAATCCCTATTCCAGTATGATATTCAGCCTTTCCCCGGCAAACGCACCCAGGTACGCGGGTCCGATCCCAGCAGCTGCGACCGCATTTATAACGGGGGCGAAATGCAAGACTACTCGTGTACATTAATTTAAGTTCACGTTGAAAATCCCCAGGTGGCCAACATTATAATCCTATTGTGGCTTTAGGACATAAAGCCCCAGAATTTAATTTTAAATTGTATCCGACTAAATTAATGAAAATAGAGATTACTATGTTACCATGTTAAGGCAATGCCAAAAGTTAATAAGCGAAACATCCAATCTATAATAAATGAGTATTACGCTTGCTAACATAATGGAAGCGGTGAGAACTATCTGCGTAAAAGGAGACGGATGTTTTCAGTATACTTGCTGAGTAAAAGGCACTAAAGGAAAGGCAGACGTCATCCTCACCATACAGTCATCGATTGCCCTGCTTACAACCTTCAGCTCGTTGCAGCTCGCATGTTTCTGTTACGGCTCACGCGTTTTGGTGATGCGTATAAGATGGCTCACCTGGCAGGAGCTCTTAGATGTTCTGAAAGTGGGTGTGTTTTGCTTCTTGTCGAAATCACGTCGCTACTGTCAAAAGGTTATTGCAGATTTTATCATTTAGGTCCACACCAGTATAATCACGGTTCGTTTGCCTCGTCAGCGCTCATGTAAAATTAGACACGCGCATAAACACATGAGGTAATGCGCGATTGGGCAGAACTCGTGGACTTCTCGCTATATATATGACTGTGGCGGGCGTCCTGGAACTGGTGGACTTATCGCGATGCGTCTTAGGCGCCGTGAAAGAATTTCCGTGCCTTGCCTTTAACGATATAACTAGTTCTTTTTATGGGCTCCAACAATAAATAACGTAGCTGATAGTGACTATGGTAGACGGGGTACAACCTCTGTAAGGCAACTATTTATTGCTCTGCTGAGCGTATACACTGCTTCGTTGCACACTAGGGTAACCAACAGCAAACTGCTATGTCTTACGTGCGAAGCAAGCATTGCTAAACGCAGTGTTACGAAGACCAAAAAAGAAAAGAAAAGGTTGCCACGGCTGTCACATCCGTGTAACAGCATTTACACATGCTTGAGTCCTTGTAGCGAATAATTTTTTTTACGAGCTTCATTTTATTACACCCAGCTTAGCCCGTTTTTTTTTTTTTTTTTTTTTTTTAATGAGATGTGGCTCTTCAAGCAAGGAGGCTGTCGAGCCTGCCCCAACTGGCTATAGTGAGGACCAACCCGTGAGACCTGGCGTAAAAGAGGGCCGGTAACGCCCTTTCTTTAGGCAGCGGACCATTCATATAGTAAGTACATTCCGGGAGTTAAGGATCTGTTTGTAAACACATTGAACCTGTATATCATTAATATATGTGGCACGTTGTCCGTAAGTAAAAGCTGAACCGTTACAATGCCGCCTTGAGAAAATGCTTGAAAGCAGTTTTAGACACGCGAATATGCAACGCGGTAACCACATAAGCACGCATATTGTGAAAGCGATGTGCGCCGACCAATGCAAACGAGATCAAGCATATACCATCTGCGTGGCACGCGCGTCCGCAAACCAGTGCGTTACAAGGAAAGAAGAATACACATTCTTGCCCGCGGTCGTTCAGCCGTTGAGTGTCACACATCGCATGGCCAGCTTCGCAGCATCCGTGTCTTGCCCGTCTGTAGCCTAAGTGCATGTCTCCATTAAAGTGACGCGGCGGTTAAGCTTAGTTGCCAGTTTTCATTATGGCCCCCGCCTCTCTCGTTTATTTAATGCTTGTCTCGAACAGGACCTTGTCGTTCCAACAGCTCGAGACTAGAAAGGGTAATGGGCCCTGGGAGACCAGGGAAGCGTCGTCGACCGGCTGAAGGACGTGGCCGGATGACCCGCGCGGGGTCTCTTCCCCGGCACCGTCGAATGGGCTCGCGTCGCCTGCACGCATCGTCTGCCACGTGCACGCGCGACGGGCGCGCTGTGCGAGCTTGCCAGGGACCATCGCGGCTGACCGCGCGCGGTGGACAGCGGCCAAGCGCGGCCGTAAATTCCTACGGCAGAGCGTCGCCGCGCGCAGTCATGCGATCCGACAGTCATCCAGCGCGCCGCGTGTCGCGACGCGACCCGACGGCAGCCACGACGAGCGGCGTGGCCATCGCGGCCGCGCCGCCGCGCTCGGAGCGGCCGGTCGGCAAATCCTTGTGCGCTGCCGGGAGAACCGGTTAATGCCCCGCGATCGCGGCGCAGCGCAAATGAGCTGCAGCCGTGCACGGCCGGCGAGAGCGGCATTGCTGTGCGGAAGGAGCGCGTCTCGCGCCCGCGTGTAATGAAGTGCGGCCCTGCCGAACCGCACCCTCGTTGCAGCGTCGAGCCCCGCGATCCCGGAGACAACCGCACGCCGCATTTCTTTTACTTCTTCTTCTTTTTCCGCATTGCAATGTACGGAAGAAGGAGGGCGACACGGCGAGAGAGGCGCAAAGTCACTTCATCTTGCGGCTGCGCGCGCGCGGCCATTCGGACGCGTTAATTAAAGAGCCCAGGGTGTGCGTTATCTGCAAATCCGTGGATGTATAGCGCAGGCCTCTTTCGTTTCTTTCCTCACCAAAGTTCAGAACGCGCGCATTGGCTGACACGTCAAGCTAAGAGTTATTTTCCATTAATGGCGCTTGCGAAAAAGAAAGAAAGAAAGAAAGAAAGAAGGAAAGAAAGACAGAAAAAATAAGGCGATGAAGAAAAAGAAACTGCAGAGGCACTGACTGTGGCCAAATTAGGTACGTAATCACGACGGCCATTCTCCTTCGCCTTAATGGAGTCGAACAAGAATCCCTGAAGGAAGAATGCTGTGCACGGGGGAAGGGAATAAGGGAATACGTCTTCTTGCAACGGTCATCCTGCGGGCGCGGCGTACACTTGAAAATATAAATCAGTTCACTCACTTTGTCTGTGTACCCACAGGGAGGTTGAGAAGTAAATAACGTGTCAGTGGTCATTACGAAAATTAGCAGCAACGAACGGGAAAGAAAAAAAGAAAACGCGAAGGAAACGACAATATTCCATTTAGCATTAAACTGGGAAATGCCACCATGTGAAAGACGAGACACTTGGCAGCCACCAAACGCAAGAATAATTGGCTATAGCGACTACAATTTTCTCAATCTCCGTTTGTGTGCAGGGGGATCTAGCGTGCATTATACTTGGATAGTCAATGCAAACCTAAATGACAATAAACCTGGAGGAGAGTGCAATATTTACGGCATTCCAGTCCGCCGTTACACTGAAATATTTATTAAGACTGTGCAGGCATGCTCTCTGGATACCTGCAGTCTTAATGGAACTTAAGAGAATATATAGATACAGACATTTCACTGGAATGGATGTCGTGAATGCTTCCTCTAGACGCAATCAAGTGAGCGATTATTTTTTGTAACCGTCGCGGTGGCTCAGAGGCTATGGTTGCGCTGCTTAACATGAGGTGGCGTTATGATGGAACTAAAATGCAAAAAAAAAAAAACACGCTCGTGTACCGTGCTTTGGGTTAACGATAAAGATCAGCTGGCCCAAAATTAATCCGGAGCGCTTCACTACGGCATCCCTCATAACCCATTGTGCAATACCGCGACGTTCAACTCCAAAGTTTAACTATTTTCGAAAAGAAAATTCACCCATTTGAACCTCGTCGAGCACGACGTGAATAAAAGCGATGCGCTTTTCTTTACAGACAGCCCATTTTTGTCAATCGCGCCACGAAACTGCCAGAACAATTGCCATTTCGAGCTTGCACACGAAGAAGAGGACAGCACGTAAGCACGAGCGTCAGCAACCGTGTTCCGGCGCTTCGAACACGCGAGTTCTGCTCTGCCATTGCAGATCTACGTTGTTGCCGATATGCAAAACGCGGCACCGATAGCCGGGCAGCCCTTAGGAGGGTCCCCTCGACGGCCCGGGCTGCCAGCTTGGCCGCCGCCTCCGACCGGCGGTTCTCCTGCGCGAGGCTCCAGCCCCGGGCGACTTCGCACGCCTTCGCCGCTCAGGCCCTCTATAGACGTGCGCTCCGGCTCGCCGCCGCGTCCACCACTGGTAGTACCAGGGGTGCCGGTTACGCCCTCGCCGCACTTGCGGGCTGCCCCACCCGCTGGCGTTCAGCTACCGTCCGGCTCGTCGCCGGCTCGGCCGATCCCCGTGAATCAGAATGTTCCTCCACCTCCGAAGCCTGGTGCCTCGCCGTCGGCGGGTCTGCCGACAGTAGCACCGCTCGCCGGACCGCCTGCAGCCGAAGCAGCACCGCAAGTCGTGCCACCGTCGGCAACATCTGTGCCTGCAGTTCAGCCAGTGCTGCCATCGCTAGAGCCTGATACTGCCACAGGCGCACCTTCGGGTGTTCTGCGTACTCCACCGAGCGCTGCGCCCCAAGCTCCGGCACCAGCAGCGACTACTTTTCCACCCGCCGAAGGCTCGGGTTTTCCAGCAGCGGCAAGCGATAACTTGGTTCCTGCGCTGTCTGCTGACAGCGGCGTGTCTCCCAGCGCATCTGGTGCCTCGGCCACGTCTGCTGGCGCTAAATCGAGTGAAACGAGGGCTCCAAACGGTTTGGGCGGTGACGCACTCATCCTCAACAAACTGACTGAAATTCAAGACCTGCTGACGAAAAATGCCGCCGAAGCGGCCGAAGGCAATCAAGCTGGTCTAGATCTGAGAGCCAGGAACAACAAGGTCGCATTTTCGATTGCCGCTCAATCTTTACCGTTCCTGCAGTCCACAGAAACAAGAAACTGCGCTCAAGTTGGTGAACCTCAGCGGAGTGGCAACGGTGTCGGACCATCCTTTGCTTTCACTTACGCACCACCTCCGCTGTCTACGCAGAACGTGCCACGACCAGACAGAATAGACGAACTCCCTGTGAGGTTCGCCTATGCTCCCGTATATACGTCTCCGCCGGGAAATACTTCCAGGCCACCAGTCATCGCAAGTACCGTTCCACTAACATTCGCTTACGGGCCGACGCTGTCATCTTTGGGACACGGTGTTAATCAGTCCTCGAGGACAATGGAAGGCCAACAAGGGCCGCAAACTGCTACTGCATCAAATGTCGCTGGACCGAGTATGACAAGAGATGTTCCGCTTGCATTCGCTTACGCACCTGCAACAGCGATGGGACAAAGTAACCCAGCAAACTTGCAATCACCAGGAACCGAAGTTCCATTCAACTTTGCCTACGGTCATTCTATGTCATTTGCGCAGAGAGAAAGTAACAATCCTCAAAGAGCAACAGGCGCCAGTGCACGAAGGCTCGATCTCCCGCCAGTTCACGTCTTGAATGAAGCAAGGACAAATGAACTTCCTATGACTTTTGGATATACGCCGGCGTCATCTGGACATAACAATGATGCGCCGTTACCAACAGCCACGCCGAGGCAGATGCCACTCCCACGCTACAGGTTCGCGTTCGGACCGCCATTTTCAGACCGGACGGACGCATCGAAGAAGTACTGGTCTTCTCTGTGCGCGGAAACCCCGGTAACCCAGGCGCAACCACCCACGCATTTTCCGCCTACCACTGTGACCATACTGACAACGCCAGACCCACCACCCATGCCTCCGCCTGAAAAGCCTGCAACAGAAAAGAAAAGTCGCGCAACGCCCCCAGAGCCACGTTTATCGCGCGAAAAAGTTTACGTCGAGGAAACCGAGGAACACGCCAGCACTGAAGAGAGCTACAAGGGGCGGCGGCGCTTCATCAGAGACCGGCACTTTAGGCAGACTGATGAAGAAGATGAGGAAGATAACGGTGATGAGGATAGTGAAGACGAAGATGAGGACGAAGAAGGTGAGGACGAAGATTACGACTACAACGCATTCAAAGGACGGGCTAGTCGCAATCGTCGTCGCTCATACCAGCGTAGGCTGCAGCCAAAGGCCGAGAGACGACAGCCCACAGCAGCTCCCCTGATGATGGGAAGACACTTGGAGCCGCCTGCACCAGCGACTGGTACATACGGAGCGCCGTACTATATGCACCACCGGGCTCAGGCACCCATGGCGAACTTCTACCAGCCGAGTCCAGCGATGGGAGCCATGTTCCCTCCACCAGACGGCTACCAGCCTCCGGCCCCGATGATGCAGCCTCCTCCACCCATGCCTGCCTATCCTCAGGAACAACCTCGCATGTGGACAAACTACCAGCAGTGGCCGCAGCCAACCAGCGCGCCGCCGGAGAGCAGCTTCCCGGAGATTGGCATTGTACACAGGGAGGAGCGGATCGAGTACGAATGCGCCTCGGGCCAGACGTGCCAGGTGCGAACCGACAACCGCACGACTGTCTCGGCTGACTCCGGCGTCGTGAACAGGACACCCGCACAGGAACACGCTGCCCACGGCGACGGGCGAGTTCCCTGTCTGTCTAGGCAGCCAGCAAGGAGCGAAATCACCGCCCTACCAGAGACAGTGACAAAAACTCCAGAGAAAGAAAAGCGGCTGCAGTTGACTCCCAATGTAGCTTTGAAGATTGCCAGGGATGTGGAAGAAAACAACGTGACCGCCCCTCCGGGGGACAAGAGAAAAGAAGTTGAAATCAAGATTACAGAACAAGTTGTAATAGCAATGAAGGACGACGACGAAACAGAAATGGCCGAGGAAAACACTGCGGGAAGTTGCACACAGTTGAGAGTCGAAACTCCAGCCGTCGTCGTTGAGGCTAGAAGTGAGATTGAGCTTCAAGCAGAAAGTGCTTCTATGCCGGTCGCACAGAAAGGAGGCGGCAAATCTCCGGGTAAGAAAACTCAGCGAAGCCGCCCTGAACAGCGAACGGGATCCCGCGGTACATCGTGTTGCAGAACACTGAGTCCCTGCTTCCAAAATATATGTCAGTCGAAGCCCGCGAATACGGGTCAGGAACAGCCGTCGTTCTTCAGCTGGATAATGAACTCTTGCGCTATGAATGTGCCTACAGACTCGTCCGAATCGTCAGACTCGTCGGAGTCTTCGGAAGGCTCGTACGAGCTACCGGTAAAGCACAAAAAGTCATTGCCACTTGTCAAGCGCAAGCGCGGTCAAGATGCACGGCTTCAGCGATTAATAAAGCTAGAGAGACTGCTTAGAGAGAAGATGGCGAAAAATCCTGAGCTCCGTAAGATGCTGCCGGAAGAAGTGTTCCTCACCAAGGACGAGACGGCGCGAATACAGGAGCGCCAGGAGCGTGAAGCCACGGCTGCTGCTGTTCAGCAGCGAGACGAAGCGGCCCAGACGATGGACGCAGCGCAGGCCGACATAAACAGGCTGCTGCAACTCGAAGCAGACCTCAAGGCAGAACTGGCCAAGCTGCAATGCGCACGAAGGGAGCCGCTTTCCAGCAGGGCAATGGTCGAGGATGGCCGTGAAAAACTCAAGAGCATCGCTGAGGCTACTCTTATTGACCGCGCCGTTTTCGAGACACCGAAAAAAGAGCGAGTTACGATGCGGGATTTAGCGGTGGGTGTTCATTATGACGTCATGGAGTCTCCAGGTCCTCCTCCTCCGTCACCGGAGCCTGGATGGCAATCGATGCTGTCTCGGCCCCAGATTTTGAACATTTGTGAAGCAAAAGGCACACAAGCGTCTCTTATTGTTGAGAGCAGCACCGTTTCTGAAGAAGTCAGCGAGCGAGGGCTGTATTTTGTCGGGAGCAGAATGAAGAAGGATGGTGGAGTAGAAATTCTGTTATCTACTCAACATAAAAGGGAAGCAAACCGTGGGGACCGTACAGCCACTACACTGCACCGAAGTTCGTCACTTATTCGGTCCTACAACGACCGCAATGATAAAGAGCGGCGTGAACACATTTCGCGCCCAAGGCGAAAACGGCAAAAGACCGGCTCTTCGAGAGCTGGCACACCTGAGAGGCATGTGCCGCTCTTTAAGGACAAGGCGTCGCAGACGACAGACACAAAGGCAGAAAAGGTGGCGGCACGAGTAACGGCAAAAGAGCGTAAGGCAGATGCATACAATGAAGTAAGCTTTTCTACTGAGGACAGCAGCGATATGCAAAAGTTCACATACGCACGCAAGGAAAAATCCAGCGTTTCAAGAAGCAAGCGCGCCCGAGACGACTCTAGTGACAGCAGTGGTTCTTACGAAGAGGGAGAGTCTCGACGCAATTCGCTCTGGCCTCGACTTTCTTCAGTGAAGATTACAACGCGACCACCAGCCCGCGTCCACCTTTTCAACAAAGGCTCGAAGCGGTTTTCAACTCGTGCGCCTGCGTCAAGCAAGGTTTCAAACCGCCTTCCGTCCGCCAAAGCAACTACAAGATCATCGACCCGGGCAGCGACAACAATTAGTTCTAGCTCAAACGCATCATCGTTGCTTCAGAGAAGGCGTAGCCGGTCTGGAAATCCGACATCCCGGTGCAGTTACTACGAAAATGCAAAGGCATCTCGCTCGGTATCGCCGCTGCAAAGCGTGCGGCAGTCACGTTGCACCTGGCAGCAGCACAATGAGTCGACACGACGCAAGCAATCATGCAGTACTGTCCTGCAAATGCACACCGCTAACATGCCATCCGACCAGCTGGCACAAATTTGCCCACGACACTTACGCGAGTTTCATCGCGTGGCCCTGGAGCCACACCTCTTGGAAGGGGAGGAGAAGAGCCGGATGCAAAGCCAGAACTGGAATCAACCTCCGCAGTGGTTTGACAAGACGAACAACGCCCGTGCTCGCAATGCCACTCCACAGCACGATGGCAAGCAAGAGGATATGAAACTATGGAAAGATCAGGTATACTTATGTTATCAACAGAACACCGACACCGGGCAAGGAGACCTTTCAGCGGCAATGGCTTCGAGACTGGTTGAAGTACCCGACCGCCAAGCTGCCGCAGTAGTAAATCAGCCATTGTTTGTGCCTGACCACATGGCTGCGCCTGGACCACTCGAAGCTGTAGAAGTGAGAACACCTTCGGAATCTGCGAAACCGGCCACTGTCAAAGTCAATGAGAACAGCGAACCAGAACAGGAGAGGTCTGGAACAACCAGTTCCAATATGACGTCTCGTACTGCCGGAAAGTCGAGCTACGGTACACCTGCACAGAGCCTTCCTTCCTGCTCCTCACTTAAGTCAAGAGAGCCACGCGTAAAGCGCCTGCATGATCCTCAGCTGCGTCGAAGCCGGACAGACGCTGTCGTCTACTTCTTGTTGTTGCTGGCCGCCCTGTTTTGTCTCTTCGCAGTTGTGGATCTTTTTGCAGGCAAGGATACAAGTGGTGGATTTGAGGTCACCATTAAGAAAACTGTTTCTACGGCAATAACTACACGCAAACATGCACCTGTACTGCAACATTCTCATCGAGGTGTTTCCCCATGTCACGATTTCTACAGTTTCACATGTTTCAGGCCAGCTTCACGAGTTGCAACAGACGTAGCTGTGGTTAGAAGACTGGAGAAGACTCTATTGCAGCAACACGATTCTCCACTCAGACCGCTCTGGGAGGAGTGCGTGAACGCTTCGTCACGACCAGACGCCTGGGCACAGTTTCGGCAGCTTTTGACGACAGTCTCTCTCGAAGGTTGGCCCTTCAGCAAGACCGCCCCAGCAAGGCCGCCGGCTGCAGTGTGGGAAGCCGCGGCGCTCTTACTACGGCTTCTTGGCCTGCCAGCTTTGGCGTCGCTTTCCATACGAGACCACCCGAACCACCAGGGCAAGTTCATCGTAGCCCTGGAGCCACCCCAGCTGCTCATCAATGTTAGCGCGGCTGCTCACAACTGGAGTGTTCTGTGGCACACGCGAGCAGCGGGCTCGGTTATGTCTGCCTTTGGTCTTGACGAGTCTGGCGCCGCGAGTGACGTCACAGTCCTGGAGCGCCGGCTTGCCGTCTTGGCGGAACCACCGCCTACTGAGACGTCGGGCTTAGTCGACAACATGGCAGTGCTTTTCCGGTTCCGGCACTTTGTGGCACAGGCACTTAACCGCCTCGTGCACGTGTCGGACTCGACTGAGCTCTGGCTGCGTCAGCCATCATTTGTGCAGGGACTTCTACGCCTGCTGGACGAGTCGCCTCCTCAAATACCACTCAACTACCTCGGCTTCCGGCTACTGGTGCGCGTGGCGCCTTTCTTGCCAGCGGTACCGGGAGGTGTTGGCTCACTGCTGGCATTGCACCTGGCGCACGGCCGACCGCTCGAGCTGGATACGGAGCACGCCTGCCTGCGGCTGACAATGCAAGCCCAGCCGCACCTAGGTCTTCTGGCCGTGTACAAGGGAGGACGCGAGCTCTACGACCGGCTGCAGCGGCTCGATTTCGCCGGACGCCTGCGGGCTGCAGTCGAAGCGCGCCTACAGCAGTCCACAGGCCTTTTGGACGCAGCAACGCGCGCCCAAGCCCTGCGGCGGCTGCGGCGTCTCCAAGTGCGCGCCTTCTTCCCGGACTGGGTGCGTTCCCCACCCAGTGAGCAGCCGCTGTCGAGCCACGGCCTGGCAGCCTTCGTCGAGGCAAGCTCGCGCATGACCGCACTGCGCCAGGGCGTGCGCCCTGAGGCGCGCTGGATGGGCTCGCCCCTGGATGGCCACTGCTCCCGGGGCTCGCGCAGCCTTTACGTGCCGGCATCGCTCGCCGAACCATCTATTGCAAGGCTCAGCGCCCGCGCCAGCGCCTGCCTCCTGCGGGCACTGCTCTTGGACACGCCCCCGTCGCTGTTGCGGCGCTGCTTCACATCAGCAGAGGTATTCATCGATGCGGCCGCCCTACCAGTAGCCTGGGAGCTGTTTCAGGCGACGCACCGGGGGACGCCTCGGAACAACTCGGCTGCCGACCTCTTCTTCCCTCATTTCTCAGCCGACCTGTGCCAGTGGCGTAGCCGGGTCATTCTTCCCTTGAGCAGCTCGTCTGAATTCCGAAAGACATTTAACTGCAGCGGGGACGATGCGATGGCTAAGCTCCGCGCATGCGCGGTATGGGGTTCGTGAACTCGGGCAGTCTAGTCTCTTTATTGCACATTCGTGTTTCTGGACCACTGCCACTCGGAAGAGGTTATTTGTTGATGGGAGATGTGTTGCCCCTTGTTATTACAAGTGCTTTGTTACACAAATGTGCCTCTGTTTTCTTCGCACACTACGTGCATCGCAAGCCTCGGCTTCCTTGGTGGCTTTGCAGCGATTAGTAAGTGATGATGTCTTACATACCGTATAGCTATACACAATGCGATATCAGGGACGCTGTACTCGAGGCTGGGAATTATTTGGTCACGCGGGGTTCCTAAACGTACACACATTTTAGCGTACTACGTTTTAACATACTGCCATCGCGGGAATCTGGCCGCTGCAGCTGGCGTTGCTGGCAGCGCGGGTGGTGGCGACTCATGGCGTGGTGGGAGGTTGCTGTAAAAACAACTACTCGTAAGCAGCAACGAGTGGGAGGAAAGTTACAGGTGAACGTGCATAACCTTCCATCACATGGAGTTTATCTGTGGGCGCGGTAGCTTCTCGACCCGTTTCTGTGCTTGCGTCTTTTACCGTTCCTACATAGAAAGCACAAAACCAAGCGGAAGGCGCCACTTGGAAGGTTGATTCCGTGCTCGATTTACATAGGTCAAGAACTTGGGCTCAAATGCGGTCTAGAGCTAGGCACCAGTGGTTTCGGCATGCAAAATCACATACTTGTATTTTATTTTTTTATTTAGTATCCTCGTTCCCAAAAAGTCAGTAACTGCTTGTCACAAAGTTAACTAAAATTCTAGAAAGGACAGTTAGCAACGGCGCCGGTAGTTGCATTTACGACCCAAAGGAGTTGGTTCATATGATTAGTACAGGTAGTCGGTTTGCGAACTATAGATAGTAATGACACCGGAGTATACAGTGGCATATGCTACCCTATTAAATTAGTTAGGCCTGTTTTGTTTACATGCGACACTTCCATTGACAAGAAGTAATGATGTCGCTTAATTATGTTCTAAAGGTATTATAAACACGTATGCGAAAAAAAAAGCACAACGAGGACCGCATTGCCGCACAGTTTCGCGACAGTTATAACACAATCAAATAATGGCACCTAAGAGCCGAGATAGGAAACTTAGATCGCGTGTAATAAACTGCACTGTACAGATAGGAACAAACGACAAAGGGGACCAACGCATCACACATATACAATGATCGGGATGGTATACGCTACGTGTCTCCGAGAGCCACTATATATGAGTATATATAGCCATAACCTTTACGAGCATATGTTATACCGGTAGGCACCTATGTTATTGCATAAATAAAAGAGTGATGCAACTATATTTTGTTTAGCGTACAGCCTGCGCATATTTTCACCACAGCGCATCACATAATTAATAATCCAACATCATGACAGAAACTATAGTTGATTATAGTTCATATACCGGGTGTTCCGTTTAACTTGGACCAAGATTTAAGTAAAACCCAAGAGCTCTAGAGAAATCGTACTGGCTGCATAGTAGCGGCAGTCGTGTGTAATTACAGCCAGTATTTCTTTTTTCATCATTAAGTATTAATTCCTTTTAATTAGTTAACTATTTAATTATTGCTTGAATCGCAAACATGTCAATTACAAAGTTGTAGGGCACCTTCAATAACCTCTGAATCAAATATTTATTTCGGGCTAAAGTGTGCCTGGTTGCTTTTTCCAAGAAAATAGCAAAAGCCCGCGAAATACGCGAAATATGAAATAGATGCGCGATCGCGCGCCGCTACTCAAGCGCCTCCAATACCCGCCGTGGTTGCTCAGTGGCTATGGTGTTGGGCTGATGAGCACGAGGTCGCGGGATTGAATCCCGGCCACGGCGGCCGCATTTCGATGGGGGCGAAATGCGAAAACACCCGTGTGCTTAGATTTAGGTGCACGTTAAAGAACCCCAGGAGGTCAAAATTTCCGGAGTCCTTCACTACGGCGTGCCTCATAATCAGAAAGTGGTTTTGGCACGTAAAACCCCAAATATTATTATTCAAGCGCCTCCAAGCAACATTTGAAATATATACGGCTGCATATGGCTGCATTCGTTTATCGGCGCGTCCTATAAGGCTTCGTCATGTAGGATGGCTCGAGAGGTTTCGCGACCTAACTAGCGTGGTGCGATAAGCGTCAGCATCTGCGGCTGCAGAAATCTTGTGCTCGACCTTCGCGTATCGTGAAACAAGACTACGAAAGAAATTCAATTAATGTTTTAAAAAACGGTGTGTAAGAGAACATGAAAAAAAGAAGAAAGGCAGCTCTCGAAAGAACATAAAAGAGCTACTCAGGAGTTTATTTCAATAAAAAGTAAACCAAAAGCACGTAAGGCGTCTCAGCCGCCCGCAAAGAAACATCCAAAGGTGCAAATGGTTTAGCCATTTACCCTTTCTGTCTCTTGAACTCCGGAAAAGAGGCAAAACAAAGCAGCTTTTTTTACCTATTTCTATCTTTGTCGCAAGCTTTTTTTTATTTAAGGATAGGGTGGACATCATGAAGATGCGTTAGTCACATTTTACACCAGTTTCGAGCGGTTACTTTCAACTGCCACTTATAGCACGTGCTCGAACAGGTCACCGTCTGAAGCAATACAGTGCTTGCTTCTTTTCAACACATGTGTTGTTGCAACTCTGACCAACGACGTTGGAACCTCGCTGCAGGCTATGCTTATTTTTGCCTTTAGAGCATCCGGTGTGGTAGTTTCGCTGCTATACACGCGACCTTTCACGTAACCACACAAGAACAAGTCCAGCGGTGTCATGTCCGGTGACCTTGAAGGCCAGGGTACAGGTCTGTGCCGGCCAATCCACTGTCCAGGAAAAAGTTTGTCGAGCCACGCTCAAGACTGACTACTATACTATTCGCAGGGGCACCATGGTGCTGGAACCGGATGTTCCGAAGGTGCTCAAGTGGAACGTTGCAACAGGCGTCACATCCTTCACAGGACCCTCGAGGATGTCATTGACGTAGCGTTGCGTCGTTAGTGTGTTGTCAAAAAAGGTAGGCCCGACGACGTTGCCATCAAAAATACCGCACCACACATTAAACGACCACTGGTATTGGTGTCGCGTTTGTGCCAGCCAGTGGGGATTCATATCACTCCAGTAGTGCGCGTTGTGAAGATTAACTTGTGCGTTTCTATAGAAGTTAGCCTCATTTGTCCAAAGCACGGGAAAATCACATTTTCACATTTCGTGAAAAACCAATTGGCAAAGTCAAACCTCTTTTCAAAATCTCGGTCTTTAAGTTTTTGATGAAGATGTACATGGCACGGGTGCATATGACCCTTTTTTAACAATCCTCCACACTGATGACCTTGAGGTTCTGGCCTCTGCACTGGCGTCGTGCAGCTACCGTGAGGTTTAGCAGCAAAGAATGCCAAAACATGCGTTTCCGCTTCTTGAAATACCGTCGCTGTGCTGTGTCGTTTTCTTGGGAAGCTACCCGTCTCGCAAAGGACTTCGTACGTTCTAAGCACTGTTGACGGACTATAGGACGTCCTCCACAACGCCACATCCGGAATAGCTTGACTGCCTTCGTCTTGCTGCCGTGCGCCGCCCCCAGAGCCAGGATCATTGCATACAGCCTTCTGATCATTCGGTACCACTGGCGTGGTACCGTTGATATCTCCCGTTATTATCTACACACTGACACGTCAAGGAAAAATGATTTACGTAATCGGCAAGAGCGTACATACGCTGGCCGCACAGATCCGCCGAAACGCAATTAGATGGACATAGCCTGCGCAATGTTTGTTTCTACTGCTAAAGGGAACAAAAGGAACATACGCTCCGGGAGCGCCTATCTACAGAACAAGATGAGTGCGCAAAATTACTCCCAAGTGCGCCGTCACGGTTTCCCCTCTTCGAAATACTCCCTCACCCCCCTTCCCCCCGGCGGCTCTACTACGCTTATCAATGCGTCAGCGGCGTGTTTCATGACGCCGCGACGATCACATAGCGTGAAGCTAGCTCTGTATTGAGCTGCCGGCGCTAGTAAAGCCGTGTATCCGTGGCTATTCGCTTGGGAGCGCTTGAGTAGCGGCGCGAACTTGGACCATGATTTAAGAAAACCAAAAGCCAAGAGCTCTAGAGAAATCGTACGGACTGCATAGTAGCCGAGTCGTATGTGCTTAACGCCAGTATATTTCTCATCACGAAGTATCAATTGATTAATTGATTTTAATTAGTGAACTTTTTAATTATTGCTTGAATCGCAAACATATCAATTACAAAGTTGTAGGGCACCTCAAATAACCTCCGAATCAAGCATTTGTTTCGTGTTCAGCTTTGGCTCGTTGGTCTTTCCGAGAAAATACAAACGCGCGCGAAACATTCAAAATAAGAAATAGATGCGCACTTAACTGGGACACCCGGTATATAATGCACGAGAAGAAAAGTGTAACAAGACGGTTGCGGAAAGACGCTTTATTCCCGTAAACCCAAGATTATGTAGCCGCCGTGCAAGGCGACGTACAACGCTGTGCTTGCGCGTGTGCATGACTGTGTACAACGTCATACCTACGTCACATTTCCCTTTCTTTCCTTTTTTTAGCCAGTTTACAGACTTCAATATAATTGTAGCTCTGGATATCTTTTTGGTGGATGGCGCTCCTGTTGGTCGCTGGTTCTGATTGGTACTGGTTGCTGATTCGATTGTGTTGGTGGAGCCGTAACAGCAGCTCAGGGGCCAGCTGCTAGCGAATCTTGCACGATGGGTGTTTGCGATGGTCTGATGTGTTCTCGTGTGCGTTGGAACTGACGTCCACCATCGCTTTCGAGCACGTACGAGCGTGGGCTGTCAGCTTTTCTGAGGACTGTAGCGGGCGACCACGCTCTTGTGGGCACATTATACACCGTGACCCTGGCACCCAGTGGTAGCTCTGGTAGAAAAAAAATTATAGGGCTTAACGTGCCAAAACCACGTTCTGATTATTAGGCACGTCGTAGTGGAGGACTGTGGTAATTTCTACCACCTGGGGTTCTTTAACGTGCGCCTAAATCTAAGTACACGGGTGTTTTCGCATTTCGCCCCCCATCGAAATGCGGCCACCGCAGCCGGGATTCGATCCCGCGACCTCGTGCTCGGCAGCCCAACACCATAGCCGCTCAGCAACCGCGGCGGGTAGCTCTGGTAGAGGCTTGGAACCTCTGTTGTCGAAGGTGCGTTGCTGACGGCGGATGTCCAGAAGCCGCTGTTGGACGTCCTTTGGGTGCACCGTCTGAGGCAGCCGGAACCGGTAGAAGCACCTTGGTCAGCCGCCCCATGAGCCGTTGCGAAGGAGAGTTTAAGCACTGATCACGCGGAGAGTTCCGCCACTCGAGTAATGCGGCACAGAAGTCTATACCGAGCCAAAAGGACACTTCTTTAATAGTTTCTTAGCCTCATGCACTGCTCGCTCGGCCATGCCAGTTGAGCGGGCATGGTATGGACTTGATTGAACATGATTTGATCCAATCTTACGAAGTCTTGAAACCGCTGGCTGCTGAACGGTGGGCCATTGTCGGTGCAGAGACGGTAGAGCCCCGATTTCAAAGAAAAAAAAGGAGTAGAAGTCAACGACAGCCACGTACTCACTACCGTTGTGGTAGCAAAGATCTGCGCCAATGACTTCCCACGGTAAACTTGGCGTTTCATGGCTGTGTAACGGCAATCGGATATTTCTAGGCTTATACCGCTCGCATAATTGACAGCGTCTTGCTGTTTCTTTTATGTCGCCATTGATGCCTGGCCAGAAAATTGAGAGACGTGCGCGTGCCTTCATCTTTTCTGCTCCCACGTGCGCAGCATGCAAACAAGAAAGAATGTCACCGCGCATCTTGGTAGAGATAACGAAGCGGTGGCTGCGCAGAACCATGCCATGTTCCGTGTGTAGTTCATCTCGGAATTTCCAGTAGCTCCGGAATGACGTCATACTTGAGGTCAAGCCAACTTGCGCTTGCATATTGGCAAAGTTGCTGCATGGTCGGGTCTTTCTCAGTTTCTTGCAAAACTTGATTCAGGCGCTTGTCTGAAACTGGAAGATTAACCACTGCATTGACGTGAAAGTGTTCTCCGTATTGACTCAAAACTGTACTTCTTGGGAAGCTAGATAACGCGTCGGCAATAAAAATATGTTTCCCTGGCATGTATTTCACTGTTAGGCGATAGCGTTGCAGGTTGACGCGCATGCGCTGAAGGCGAAGTGGGCACCGATATAATGGTTTCTTAAAAAATCATCTCTAGTGGTTTGTGATCAGACCATGATCAGACTACTCTGTGACCTTCAGTTGCCCAAACAAATAGTCCTAGAATTTTTCGCAACCACGAACCATCGCTAGCATTTCTTTTTCTATCTCCACATATCTCGTGCGTTTTCGAGACAGAGCGCGATGAGTATGCTAGTGGGTGACCGTTTTGAATGATCCCAGCGCCGATACCGTTTTGACTTGCGTCTACCGATAACGTGATAGGCTGGTTTTTCTGGTAGTATGCCAAAACTGGACCTTTTGCCAGTATCTCACGAAGAGCTCTGAAACTTTATTCCAGTAAAACCAAGATTATATAGCTGCCGTGCAAGGGGGCGTAAACGCTATGCTTGCGCGTGTGTGCATGACTCTGCATAACGTCATCCCTACGTCCAAAAAAGTAGCCGAGGGGCTCGATTTTTATTAATCGTATAAGAAGCCAAGAAAGATACGAAGTGACAACATAGGGGAAATGTGTGTGTGTATATATATATATATATATATATATATATATATATATATATATATATATATATATATATATATATATATATATATATATATATACTTTCTTGAAACATCGTTTGCAACGAACGCCACGCGAGCATCGTCGACGGCTGGTCTGTTGCTCGAACAGCAGCTGATCAAGCACAGCCTTCGACCCGCGCGCAGTCGCGCTGCCCGGCGTAGGACGGTAGGCGCACGTGGCCCCAGTCTTGTCGGTGGCAGCGTGGACAGCCCGCGTTCTGCTAAAGCGAACAACCGACGAAGGCGGGACGCATCGCGGCGCTGGAATGCGCCGACGCTATGAGAACAGAAAAAAAAAGAAAGAGCAGATTTCTTGCAGATAGCATTGTCGCAGTAGCGGAGTGCCTAATGGTAAAAGAGGCACTGCGCGGCAAGAGTCCGCAGTGCGTGCCGACGCTACCATTTGTCCTGTCTGGGTGTTCGTATTTCAAGCGCCCGTTGCGCAACATGCGGCCAGCCGCAATCGGCGTCTTGACGCCATTCATCCTCGCTTGTTTGATTAGAGATGTTCTCGCTCGCCCCAGCTATACTCTGCGATAAGGGTTATACGCTGCGGTATTAGAGTCATTGTGATCGGCAACAGGCTTCGCTGTTGGAGTGCGGAAGGCCGTAGAGTCATTACGCAAGATCAGTGATGCACTCGGCTTCCAGTGCATTCAACTAGCAATTGTGAGACTCAGTTTCTATTTCTGGTTATTGTGGCTGCTTTGCTTTCTCGTGGAAATTCGATTGCGGTGCGAAGATGGCGACGTATACGATAACGTTGACCTGCACCAAGGGGTCCCTCTTTGCCGTATCTTCTAAGACGAAATACATTAGGGAAATTGTTGTTGAGAAAGTTCGGAATGCTGCCAATTTGTTTCGAGACCTGTGCTGCGTGATATTCAACTCATTTCTCGAATGCGACCTCCCTAAGTGCATGGTTCGAAACTTCCCAACGATGCAATAACCGCATCGACTTAACGAGGCCCTGTTCATAGGCATCTCCATAAGTTCTGCATCGGGTACGATGCTTTTGTTTGGCGAACAAACGGCACAAGTGTTGCGTTCAGAGAACGTCTCGGCGTGACACTAACTTGGCGCTTAGTGCACATCATTGTCGTGAGAGCAGTCGATAAAGAATTCGGAATTCTGCGGTGCTACGTGTAAAAGCCACGACTGGATTATGAGGCACGCCGTAGTGAGGGACTCCGGATTAACGTTGACGACCGGGGATCTTTAACGTGCCCATAATGTACGGGACACGGACATTTCATTTCGCTTCCATCGAAATGCGGCCGCCGCTGCCGGGATTCGATCCCGCGACCTCACGCTTATGTTTAGCAGCGCAACGCCACGTATAGCGGCTAAGCCACCGCGGCGGGTGTAGTCAATAAGGAAATGATCACTGTCATATGCCAGAGAAGCTAGCACGCACATTTTACGACTACTCATCGTACACACACGCGAGCGGCTGACACCGACTTCTCTAGTATCAAGTCAGACCATTTTGAAACCTTGGCTTCCCACAGGATGTGCAGTATTGAGAGCACGGGCCATGTTGCAATTTTAACTTGTCGCAGTGTTGACCATCGACACATTCACATTGCTGTTACCATCTCCATCACCCTTTCGATCCCTTTCCACTGTGCCAAGTGAAGCGTAGCTATCTAGAGCGCAGTGGTTCAGACTTATGTCTCCTTTCTTTGGCAAAAATGAGCGCGATTTTCGTTAAAAGAAGTGGCGATGTATGTGCAGTTGGGAAACTTGCAGTGTTGTATTCCGTCATTTGTCCGGCATTTATGTATTTACGTTTTGTTTGTCGGTGGCTAACTTAACTGAATTTTCACAATGTTTCACAGATTTGCTTCTCCAAGCGCTGCGTTATCCGCTGTGGCCTTTCTCGGCTCAGCACAAGGTCGTGGTTTTGATACCCAGGCCTGCACCCCGCATATTAATGGGGTCGGAGTGTAAAATGCAGGTGTAGTAAAAAGTTTGTGCGAATTAATTAATTAATTTATTAATTAATATTGCTTCTCCGGGCGCTTAATAAATAACGAAGTTTGGAATGAAATGCAGATCATCAAGAGCAGAACATGTCTCTGCCTGCAGTACTGTCAGTTTGTCACTGCCATTAGCAGCTTCGCGAAATTTAAGCTGACTACGACTGCCGCGAGCACCACGGCAGCCCACCGCCGATGTGGGGTTCATCCCTGCACATGAGGAGGCCCGGGCAGCTGGCGAATCGGTACGGCTTGCCCTTCTTCTCTTTTCAGTTAAGTCGTGTTCCATTTCGCGAAATTGACCACTTCGCATGTAGCGGTCATGCCCCTGTCGCACGCCTTCGAAATTAGGCCTGCTAACGTAACACGTATACGTAACAGAAATCAGCCGCGCGGAAAGCGCCCGGCTTGACAACGTCAGGAATGCTGCAAAATGAAACTGTTTAGGCGGGCTAGGCAGTGAGGCACGAAAAGCCGCGGCGTTTAATCGAGTGCTCACGGCGGCGGCGCAGTTTTGCCGCACTGCCCGCGAGCGGCAGCTGCCCGCGCCGTGCCTCCGAATGACTGACAGTTGACGAGGCTCCGTCGAAGAGTGGCAGTGGTACGCGTCGAGTGGGCACCCGACTGCTGCCCTCGTCTCGGGGAAGTTGTTCGTCGATCCAGGCCAGCAGGGAACACCGCCCCTTTGAGGCGGGGGCGCGCCGCGGCTGCTACCGCACCTCGTGCATTCTTCTTCACATGGCTCCCGTAATCAGATTCCTGGGCGGCGCGTCAAAAGCGACGCGGAATGCAAGGGGCACAACGAGTGCACGGCAAACGTCGCAGCGCCGCACGTGTGGACATGCACGAGGTTGAACGACCGCCGGAGGGCCGAGGCGGTCGACCAAACAGCGGGTCCACCGAAGTCGGGGCGCTCGCTGAAGCGTGCTGGCTCGAGTGTAATCGAACGAGTCCTGGAGGGATGGCGCGCGCAGCTTCCTGTGTGCACAAGTGATGGACCAGGAGACTCGCAGTGCGCCTGTTTGCGCTCCCGACGGAGACGCCTGTCGATACTTATTGCACAGCATCGTCACACGGCTTAAATGGTCTGTCGTGCGTGCCTTTCGTGCTCATTAAGTAATTTGAGTCACGCAGCAGCGATACGACGAACGAACCTGCAACTGGGGGAGAACTGAGACAGGCCTGGGCAACTACGGCATGCGTCATAACCAGAAAGTGGTTTTGGCGGCACTTAAAACCCCATAATTTTTCCCCATTCACTGCGAGCACGTATGCCCGGCGAAATTTAGGCGCTGACGCGCTTATATAGGTATTAAAGGTGCTGATGAACTAAAAGCTAAATCAAAAAAAGAAAAAGACAATTTGGCGACTTTTGTGCCTGTCATCAGTTGACCTTAAACGACAAAAAACACACAGACATGCTCACATTACCACTGTGCAAGTATCAAAAGAGTGAATTGAGCTAGGGAGAGATTGAATGAATATATTTTCCCGAAGGGCTAGGTGCTTAAAGGGACACTAAAGGTTAATATTAAGTCAACGTGGACTGTTGAAATACAATCCCAGAAGCCTCGAAGAAGAGACTTATTTTAAGAGAAAATGCGTTCTGAAGCGTCCGCGTACCTCTAGCGCAGTTCAAATCACCCGCCCTGCGATCGAGGAGTATTGACGTCATGGTCTCATAGTGACGTTGCGCCGTCGGTGAGTAAAACGGCTCCCGCAGACGGCGCTACGGCTTTTCTGCACAAAACGCAAACGCGCGGCCAGAACAGAGCCAAGACAGAGCCGACAGTAGTGCGAAAGCGGAACTGTGGTGGCTAGCGGAAGGGAAAGCGCACGACGATAAGCTGGTTCTTTATTTTATGACGCCAACTTCGACGCTCGTTGCAATGGATGACCCTGACAAAGACACATTAGCTCGCGATGCTGGGCTCGAGTTCAGCGATTTAAGCACTGATGAACGTGACCTGCTGTTGAGGGCTCGCGCTGCCGGCGTCGTTGCGTACTACTACGACGACGGCCTGCTCTGAAAGGCACTTCACGCGACTTCAGTAAGTCGGCGTTGAACTCGTAATCCTCTGGACGAAAGTGCAGCGAGCACACTACGTGATTTTTCGGCTCTTTGCCAGCGCGCTGTGGCAGAGGTACGGCACTTAAACACTTCGAACGGAGAGGTTCAGTCGTTGGCACAGAGTGATAAGTAACATTGGATTCGCCGCTGCAACTGCCCTTGGCCAAGTTCCGCGGACCGTTCGCGCATCCCACGACATCGCATGGACGTGGCATTCTCGCTGCTTGTTCCAAATGCAAGTTTCGCGAGCCAGCAGGACCACCGCAGCACGACGCGATAAAGAACTGAAACTCCGAAGCGCGTGCGGCGCAAAGTCGAGCGCGCAGAGTCGAGCGAAAACAAAACCTTTCGATCACCCATACTATTCAAGGGTAACGTCAAAATGTTACTTTTTTCTGAGAATCGAATAGAAGTAGACAAGTAGCATTTTCTTCCGTCTTATAATCTAATGAAATTATCTTTTTAATACGAATAGTTGAGTACTAGTGACATAAATTATGACGAGTGCTTTCGTCATCGGGCTAGTACCGGAATGTCGCTGGGGGGTCTCAAATCGTGTCATGCATTTACCTCAATTTCTCGGTTACTAAAGCTCTGTTTGCGATTATATTGACGCCTTAGACGTTCTAAAGCATTGCTTTATCACTTTAACTTGACTTTCTGGTAACCTTTAGTGTCCCTTTAAGGCCTGCTTCAGAAAGGGGCATTACAGGGACGAGGGTACTGTATATCTCACCGCGGTGCATTGCTTGAGGACCTGCGCACCGCAGCTCCTTCGGTAGCGTGTTGCTGATGACGGGTGTAGTAGAATTCATTCGCTTGCGTCGTTCTTGCGGACATTATTCCTTTCGCCGTCGCGGTTGATCCGTGGCTCTGCAGTGAAAGAGGAAAAATTGCAGTCGAAGTTATGGGGTGGGTGCGGTGTGATCGCTGTCGCTTTATTGCCGGGGCTTCCGCGTGTCTGGGTACGCGCAGATCACCCAGACACGGAGTTTTTGGCACGGAGGTTTCATATCATGAGCCGCAGTTTACGATCTTGTTTGCGGCTGCGAAAGTGTCTTAGTGCTTTCCGAGAGTCTGTGCAGACGTTGAGCCTGCTTTTACCCCTTGTGGGCACCTCTTTCTGGCCCATTGTATATCAGCTTAAATTGCTTCGAATTCCCCTTTTTGGAAGTCGTTTCACCGGGACATATATACAGGGTGTTTCAGCAAACACTCAAAAATTTTTAAAGGCTGCCTCTGGCAGATAGCAGACTTGTAGTTCATGCGCTGGTCTACTCGAAGAGGCGGACACTACTTGCACGAAAAATTGAAATGCGAAATCGACTAATTAATTTTTAACTTATTACCTTATGACCCATATTGAAGTTTACAAATTCTAGCCGTGTAGTTCGCAAGGCGGATCCACTTGGAACGAGAATTCTCAGGAGGGGACACCAGTTTCGAGATATTAATTCCCGAACTTCGCGGATATATATATATATATATATATATATATATATATATATATATATATATATATATATATATATATCAGAAGAACTTCAGATGAATAAGAATGGGCTGGGGTGCGTTTGGCAGGCATTCTCAGATCATGAACAGCAGGTTGCCATTATCCCTCAAGAGAAAAGTGTATGATAGCTGTGTCTTACCAGTACTCACCTACGGGGCAGAAACCTGGAGGCTTACGAAAAGGGTTCTGCTCAAATTGAGGACGACGCAACGAGCTATGGAAAGAAGAATGATGGGTGTAACGTTAAGGGATAAGAAAAGAGCAGATTGGGTGAGGGAACAAACGCGATGTAATGACATCTTAGTTGAAATCAAGAAAAAAAATGGGGGGGGGGCATGGGCAGGACATGTAATTAGGAGGGAAGATAACCGATGGTCATTAAGGGTTACGGACTGGATTCCAAGGGAAGGGAAGCGTAGCAGGGGGCGGCAGAATGTTAGGTGGGCGGATGAGATTAAGGAGTTTGCAGGGACGATATGGCCACAATTAGTACATGACCGGGGTTGTTGGAGAAGTATGGGAGAGGCCTTTGCCCTGCAGTGGGCGTAACCAGGCTGATGATGATGATGATGATGATGATGATGACGACGATGACGACGACGACGACGACGATGATGATGATGTTGATGATGATGATGTATACAATTCAAGGAGAAGTTCTGTGGGTCCGGTGCATAGGTAGTTGAAGAAACGAAGGAGCACACTTACGTAAATAAAAAAAATGCAATTTTCGTAAGTGTGCTCCTTAGTTTCTTCAACACACACACACACACACACACACACACACACACACACACACACACACACACACACACATATATATATATATATATATATATATATATATATATATATATATATATATATATATATATATATATATATATATATATATATATATATATATATATATATATATATGACTAAGAACAATCGGGCCCCTCGGTTAGCCCGCTTTCTTCTCGTTTATGTATATACAGGATGTTTCAGCTAACTTGCGCCAACTATTAAAGACACACAAGCGCTACGCGTGTCAAATTGCCGTAATATTGGAGCCATATGGAGCCCGCGAATGCACGCAAAATTGACATGCGACTGGCCGCTCGAGGCACTTTGCGTGTATATTGCGGGCTACTTTCACGCTCGGAAAAACACTTTGATGTAGCACGTATTGAGCGACAGAAATCTGTAGCGGGAGCTTGTCATGCTCCTCAACAATATTCTCCTTGGCCCTTTTCATCTAAATATCATATTTGAGAAGTTGATTAATTAATTAAGACTAATCATGAAATTAGGCGGAATGCAAGAAGATAATCTGAGTATCACCAAGCGACGGCAAACATTACCTTGGTTCTGTCCAGCTACGTGGCATTTGCGTATCTTCAAATCTTGGTGCGTGTTATTTCGGACACCCCTGTATATATACCCCACATAAGGTATGCATTTCGCTAATTTCAGTAATAACTGCTATAGCGACGTGAACAGCCCACGTACCATTGCAGCTCTTCCACTACGTGGGCTTCCATTACCATTACGTGGGCTTTTTTCTTTTTTCATTCCTTTTGACCGGCGAATGCGTCCAGCGTGTCGTCCTGCCGCCGCCCCCGTCGTTGAACCTCCGGGTCACACATTACGAGGTTGAAGAGCACCGGCGAGATCACCATCGCACCTAGCGGCGTCCCAATGCCATTCTCGAAGGTGGTTATAGGTTGTGTTGCACCGCTTCTGATTTCGTACGCATGGTCGTGTGGGAAGGCTTTGATTGTCTTCAAGCCGACTTCTGGGCCAAGATAAGTCTTTGAGCGCTTCCAATAGTGCCATGGTGTCTAACAGCATCAAACGCTCCCTCCAGATACACCTAGTAGTATTTCTGACCTCTTGTGCATTGCTTATTGGCAATTCTGCGGAAGAGGTGAGCGAGAATGAACTTCCGTGACGAATACGGCTGAGTAGCCTAATCAGAGGGGGCATCAATAAATGAGGAATGCGGGGTAAAAAAATAAATACATAAAGCCTTGATTAGCTGTTAAATTATTTCTTATCGACTGGATATATGAATAGCAGCACAGTGGAATTGTTCGCAAAGCATATGCACACGATATGCAACCGTGGCATACGTTCTCAACAGAACTGCTGGAAAGCGTTTCTTTTCTTACAGGTGGTGGCCCATGCAGCATCATGTACTAAGATTTAACAAAAAAAGAATGAAATGAATTGTATGTTTTTAGCAGCCTAGTTTACCTATCTTCTACTTGGTTAACTAGTTCGCGTAGAGGAAATAACTAACTTTTTATTGCTATATTTGCGGCAAATACGTCAACGCGAGGTTTTAGCACTTATTCGGAAACATCTTTTATGTGGCTATTCTCTCTCTCTCTCTTTTTCTTGCGTTTCAAAAGAAAGCCCACCGATTTTTTTTCTTTTTTAAAGCCCGCCCGGCTTGTCATTCACGCGCCACGGCAGCGCAGCTGTAAAACATGCTGCGAACAAACTCTACTCGTCCAGTAGCCAGTTTCGCTCGCAGATATGACATCCCGCCTTTGTTCGAGATGCACAGAAGCTACATCGATGTCCTCCTCGTTTGGGCTGGCCTTACGCACCAAGTAGATAGCTCGCGCTAAGATTTTTAATATCGCTTTTCTCTCGCACGTTGCTTGTATTGCCGTCACAAACAGCGTGTTTGACAGCAGCGCTGCTCTGGTGCGCAGTTCTTTGTTATTGTTTTATGTTATTTCTCACGTTCGATGGATCTTTTTTTTTTCTCTTAGACGCGATAAATAGGAGCCAATAAGAGAGAACGCGTCGCAGAAAAATTGAAGTGCATGTTTTCGAATGTGCTCTCAAACGCAGTGTACGTTCGCCGTAAACGTAATAATTAAAAAGTCGATTGAAGTAATCATTGCCAATTACAAGATTAAGTATAACACGAAAATATTGAAAAAAAAAAGTCTTCAGAAGCTACTAAAAACATTCCGTTGTATCCGCAAAAAGGAAAAAAAAAAACGAAAAAGAAACTGAAGAGAATGTCTTAGGGCAAAACAATGAAACCCTCCTTACCTCAGTAAGGAAGCCTTCATTGCAGTGAGGCCACCTTATGTCATTCTAAAAGCTTCCTTACTGAGGGGCCCTCAGCGAAGGCTTCCTTGGTGCTTCCTCAGCGTAACTCCGAAGCTACCTTTATGCACCCTTACGCCGCTCCTGACCCTGAACGAACGCTTCACCTCACTGCGTATCAACGTGACGTTTGCTTGCGCATGCGCGCTGTCGCCCGCCTGCGGAGTAGCGCGAGCACGGTACGTCTTGCCGGGCATGTTCCTTTCAGTGGCACGTTCGGCATGAGTAGCGTTCCTAGGCATTGCCGGGCGTTGCAGGATGCCGGCGGCGCCAGCGTTGCTGGAGCCCATCAAGTTCTCCGCTATAAGGTGGCACTTTTTTACGTTTAGTAAACAAAACTAGAAGAAAGCGTGCACGCGTCTGTATATTAGCACTTCAATTTAAAAATTATGCGACGATACAACATCTTTTTATTGAATAATTGTGTTCGCGTAAAGCTTTTAAGAGATCCTCTCGAACCCCGGCATGCGGCAACCGTTTCATACGTGAGGACGGGCTAAAGGAACTTTCAGAGTACGCTTGCTTCCTCCGTGGGCCCTTCGCTGCCTCACGTAATGTTAGGAAACGGTCGAAGGAAAGGAACGTTTCATTGTTTGGACCTTATGTTTTTTTTTTTTCCAGATTTTGGTGCATGATCACTCGTACAGCTTGTGCACGTGCAGCCCAAAAGTGCCCCGTTAATGCTCTCCCTCTCCTGCGAAAAGGCAAAAAAAAAAAAAAAAAAAACGAGAGGGAGAAAGAACGTAATAATAAAGAAATGAAAACAAACAAACAAACAACCCGGACGGATACCGAAAAAGTGAAAACAAAACAATGGTGTCCTGCTAAATAACAATATCTATTTATTTTTTATTTTTGTAAAGAGTCTGCAGAGGATGTAGCGCGGATGTACAAGGTGAAATCATATTTTCGGAGAGTGCCATCAATGTAATTGGAGATTTTCATCCCTGTACGATTGTAATTTATCAATTAACTAATTTAATCTGGACTTATAAACAGCCTGTGGTGCGACAGAAGAGAAATGTACGAATGGAAAAGTTTTAAGGGCGGGTCTCTTGAACCATACTTTGTCATGCCTGCCAATCAGGTTACATCATCATTTTTTTTCATGGCATTTATTACAACTAACAAAACTGGTGGATGTACAGGAACTATATACTGTATTCTGTGCACCAGTTATTCGTATTCAAGGAGAGAAAAACGAGCAGTACATAGATAGAAAATTAACACAACACCAAGCAACCATTCATCGCACTGAAAGCTAAAAAGGAGGTAAAGCTAAACACCTAATCAAAGGTGGATGCCAATCAGGCTGACTACCATGTTGATCATAAATGTATCTCTAAGTGCATAATCATCCTACTGAATTGCACCTTTTAGGAAACTATTGCTTCTGCTTTTCGGTCTTGCATACTAATTTCCCATAAGCTATGCATCCCTGAGTAAAAGCATGTCAAATGGTACGTCATCACACGGTGCAAACAGATATTGGATATCGTGAAAAGTTAAATCAAACTCTTTCCGCAAGCTTCTATGGAGAAAATCCAAGAATAAAATGGCATTATTCCAGTCATTAAAACTGTGTTAATGATACAGTTACACAGTGCGCGTCAGGGAAACATTGACGAAATGCGAGCGCTAAAAGCAGCAACAGGCATCCGTTGTGATTTTGACTATGCGCGAGCACCGATGAACATCTCTCATATGTGAGCCTACGAGGAGGGTATTGATCCTTCTCAAGATCCACGATCGTCTTCGAAATCATTTTAATGCCTGCAATTTTGCGTTTCCCGAGAAAGCCGTACATACGTTGTACTTAACCGTTGCCAGGTTCGTTATAACTAGTGCGTTTTCATTATTGTTTGTGCTACTTCCACTTCGTTTTTCTCTTTAGCTTTCGTCATTTTGTTCGCACTTACCACAGGCTCCTTAGCCAATTCCTAGCAGTGGGTAAGGGCCATATTTTGCGGAGAAAGCGAGCAGGTAACAGCACAAGAAAAGTGTGATTTCTCTGCCCTAACTCAGTTTTTTCGAAAACGCCAGTCATTCCGATAAAGTCTTGTCCATCGCTGTCGCATGACCGCAGCGTGTCGCCCGTTCCAGTTGGCGTTTTCTCGGTCCTCCCGGCAGCCCCTGCGAGTGCACAGGTGCCAAGACCAAGTTTTCTGCTACCGTTGTCTGCTACTGATTCGTCTGCTGCTGTCAGCTTTTATTAAACGATGTGAAGATGCCGTGAAATGGTTGTACTCGGTTTACTTACAGCGTCATTACTATAGTCACCTCTTAGCTGCCTTAGATGACAGTCAACAGGGGGTCGATGAAACCTGCCCGAGTTCTTAAAATTATGTTTAATCAAGAACTCGCCGTTGAAACTATCAAAACAAAAGAGGACAAAAGCATCAGTTGATGCACAATTCAAGAGGGCCGAAAGTTGGTGTTATGGAAACAGAAGTAATCAATGGAAACTTTTAGAAAACAGCACGTTTTGACAAGACAACAGTAGTGCGCTCGGGTTTCTCATATTTCCGGGTAGGTATTATAGGTATGCTACCAAAGTAACATGCAAGCTGGCGCACTGGAGCACCGTGTAGGTATCTGAGTGTGCGCTATCTTCATTTATTGCTTGTTTTAGTATAGCGCCACTGGAGTTCGAGTTGCTTTCGCCGCATGCAAACGCCGTGGATGGCGACGAAGCGCTCGTGCCCTGGAGCCAGCATCGGCAGAGTATCACCATTGTTGCCGGTGCCACGCAGCCAGGCGCGAGCAGCGTGGGCTCGGAGCTCGCGGTCACCGCCGCACGCGAAGTACGATGCCGACTCGAACCGAAGAAGCGGTGGCCGTTCAGCGCAAGTCCCCGCGTTAAGCGCTGCGGAGGCCCAACAAAGGTCAGTGGCCTCGGTAGACCTCCGCAGGGTTTGCCTCTGACTCCTCCCTTACGACGTTCGCGACCGCGCCGCACTACTTTCGAGAAACATGGCCGCTCCTGGTGGACCGCCCCGGGCTCCACCCCCGGGTTTTCCCCCGGGCCCGCCGGGGATGCCACCGGGCGGCTCCCCCGGCGTGCGGCCCGGTTTCCCGCTGCGGCCCACCGGACTGACGCCTCCCGGTGCCTCGCCTGGTCGGGGTCTACTACCTCCCGGTGGCTCCCCTGGCCGGGGTTTTCCGCCAGGCGGCTCCCCTGGCCGGGGTTTTCCGCTCGGAGGACCCCCTGGAAGAGGTCTGCCTCCTGGTGGCTCGCCTGGAAGGGGTCTGCCTCCTGGTGGCTCGCCTGGAAGGGGTTTGCCCCCTGGTGGCTCGCCCCTGCGACCCGGCTTCCCGCCAGGTCCACCGACGGGCCTCACGCCTCCCCGTCCGCCGGGCTTCTTTCCGCCACCCCCGCCGCCCCCGCCGGGGCTTGAGGCACCGCCCGAGGGTGGCGCACTGCCGCCGCCGCCTCCGCCGCCGCCGGCCGCGCCGGCCGCGCCCGCCGGCTCCGCCGACCCCGACCGAGAAGCGCTCGTTAAGAGATCCAAAGAGGAGCTGCAGCAGCTCATCGCCAAAAAGCTCGAGGCTTGGGACAAACTGGCGCTGTCCAAGGAGAACGAGGAACGAATCGACGCTTTGCGGAAGTTCATGACAATTAACAAGGACGAAGTCGAACTTGCGGGCAAGGTAGGTCCGAAAGACAAGCTCGTTGAGATGATGGACACAAGACTAAAGCTGGCAAAAGAGACCATAGATGAGATAAATGCCGAGATAAAGAAAGAAACTGCCGATAGGCTCAAGACTCTTGACAAATGGGAGAAAGGTGCCATTCAAGATATCAAGAAACTTAACCGAATGGAGTCGGAGCTGGCTATGCGTTTGTCGAAAAGAGGACGGCGCCTTGAGCCTAGATCATCAATGGGCCAGATGGACGATACGGAAGGAGACATGGATGACATGGACAGAGGCTGGGACCGTGGACGCGAGAGGGATATGGATCGGAGTCGAGATCGGTATCGTGACCGAGACCGCGACCGAGACCGCGACCGAGACCGCGACCGAGACCGTGACAAAGACCGTGATAGAGACCATGACAGAGACAGCGACAAGGACCACGATAGGGACCGTGACAGGGACCGTGACCGCGACCGTGACAGGGACCACGAGGACCGCGACAGAGATCGTGACAGGGACCGCGACAGAGACCGTGACAGGGACCGCGACAGAGATCGTGACAGAGACCGAGATCGCGACAGGTCACGAGACCGGGGTAGAGATGGTGATAAGAGACGCCAGAGCGACGTAGACCGACAAAAAGGGAAAGACAAGGAGGGAAAGGAAGCAACTGAGAAGCAGAAGAAAGAGTCAGAAGAAAAAGTAAAGGGAAAAGTGCAACGAGTGAGCATGATAGAACTTGAGACAGGGGATTCACAGGTGTGTGATGACAACCTGCTGAAGTTGCACGAGCTAGAATTTAGAATTGCCAATGACATGCTCAAAGGTAAATACAAAGGCAAGAAAGGCCGCGAACTTACTTCGAAAGAACTCAAGGAAAAACTACGCAGGCTGTGTGACCTGGAAGTTCAGATTGCAGATGAACTATTCGGCCAGGAATCCGAAGCATCAGGAACTATGGATGTTGAAGGCACCATCACGAAGGCTACCCTCAAGCGCTCGCCCGGCGAGAGGGAAAGACGAGGCAGCCGTGACGTTGATCGAGATTCAGACAGAAGAGACTACTACGAACGCAGGGACTACTATGATCGTCGTGACTATCCACCAGAATACGTGGATCAGTACGGCGGTCAAATGGATTTTAATGCTCCGGCGGAGTTCCGTGCTGACTTCAGGCAGATGACAACAACGATGCCACCGCCGACGCAGCCCATGCCTCCGATGCAACCTATGCCTCCGATGCAACCGATGCCTCAGATGCAACCGATGCAACCGATGCAACCGATGCCACAGATGCAGCCTTTGCCACAGCCACCACCCGTAGTACCTCAGCCAATGACACAAACAGTAATTCAACGAAGTGGTCCGGGACCTACCCTGGGAGCAGTTGAAGAAATTGGTAACGACTTGGTTCGCCACCAGGAAAATATCGAAGTGTCCGGTGAATCTGGTGTTCAGGTAATCAAGCACACCACGCACTCGGAGTTAATCCGCTGCGGATCGGCGGAGCCTCACGCCATGCAGATTCCATCCAAGCCAGCTTTTTCTGTTGAGAGCATTGATCCCGGGCGAAAACCCATCGTGGCTACTTTCGAGCAGGTAGCTGACGATCAGCAGACTGTCGTGAAGCTCAAGACTGCCATCGACATTGAGATTATACCACAAGGCGCCAAGCAGCCTATGTCCATGGCAGAGAAGACTGAGGTACTGACGCGCTCTAAAGCTGAAGAGACCGAGGAGGAGGAACCACCACCTCCCCCTCCAAAGAAAAAGCGCTCCAAGGAAGCTCAGCGGGCACGTTCCCCGAGCGCAGTCCGGTCGCCGAGCCCTCCCGTGATCGAAGAAGAGGATGAGGACGATGACGATGAACCGTCGGGGCCGCGCATCCCGGAGCTAGCCGACCGCCGCGTGACCACTGATGACGAAATTCCGCCGGGACCGTCCTTCTGGCAGTGGATCTGCCAAAGCATATACTCTCCCCGAGGAGGAGCTCGTTGCAACGTGACCGCCGAACGGCAAGACCGGCCAATGCCCCAGAATCGGGGCCGATCGCGGAGTCGGGACCGCGATGAGAGGGTCCGCGAGAAAGAGGAAGAGTTGCGCCAGCTGATCGACAGCGTCATCAAGGTTTCTCAGGATGTCATCCTCGCACGGCGCGCCATTGAGCTCGGCGGCGTCGGCGAGGACCGTTGCTTGGGCAACATGCTGGAAGCCGAGGGCAAGTTGCGCAACTTAATCGACCTGGAGATGAGACTAGCAAATGAACTCTCCAACTTCAGAAACTCTGACATGGTAGCCAACGAAGAGTCGCGTATAAGCGTACTCAACGCTGAAGAGAAAATCCGTCAGTTGATCGACGTCGAGTCTCGTCTAGCGGAAGGCTTCGTAGCCGAGCGCAAGTCCTCAGTCAAGTCCAAAATCTCCGATGCCATGTCTGAAGGCGCCCTGCGCAGCTTCGCCTTTGAAGAAACAGCTCACGGCACAGAAGTGCGTGGGATGCCGAAGAATGTGCCGAAGAAGCCTCGCAAGCTACTACCTCATATGCTTCCAGACAGTGCACCCGGACGGAAGTCCAAGGCCGCTGACGATGAGAGCCGAAAATGCCGGCGCAAGAAGGGTGCTGACACGGACGACGACAATGAGCCGGACGAGCGGCGCAGCTCGCGACCGGCGCGGCCCAGGTCCCGGCGGCGGGATGACGCGGTGGAGGAGGACGATATGCGGACGCCGCGCCGCAAGATCCGGGAGCAGGACATCGACTTGGTACCGAGACGACCCAAGCCGAGAAGTCGATTGCTGCCGGTCGAAGACGACGGAAACGACTATTCACGCGAGTGGCTGCGCAAACGCTCCTCCAAGACTCGCAATGCCGACGAGGACGAAGATTCCTCCTGGGTGCGACGAGGCAGTCCAGCGCCCCGCAGACGCCGGGACCAGGACCGGTCACCCAAGAGGCGTGGGAGCCCGAACAAGTCGACGCACAGGCAGCTGATCAAGGTCCAGGAAGGCGTACCCGTAAAAATCAGCCTCAGCGGAAAGGTAAGAGTCGCACCTTGGCAGCCCCTGCCAGTACGAATACTCGAGTTTCTGATTACACTGCAGTTTCTCTACCACGCATCAGGCTCTGTTCACTTCAGTTACTCAGCGTAGTCTCAATTTCCATGCGGGCGTTTTTATGGTAGGCATGCACTATTAATGATAAACTGCGACCTCGTGTTCCGGATCGAGTGAAATCACCTCCTTGCTTCCTTTTATTGTTCTGAGGCTATCGTATCCTTTTGCCAATACCTTAATATAAAATCTCGTTAAACCAGGTACTTGGGTTCCCCCAACCGAAACATTCCAGGAAGCGAGGTGGTCGTAGTCAATCTTAATATTTAGAAGAAAAATGAAAGCAAAAATGTCAAATAACATTAAAAAAAAACTTCACAGGCAAGGTTTCTTAAGCGTATAGAGGCAAGCAGATGAGGTTGAATCCGATAAAACGTTTACTACTTGAAGTACCTTCTTATTGTCTTGAGGAACAATTTCAGCGCTTTCTGGCCCATAAGAAGTGTGGTGAGAGCCTTCGCTTCGATTAAATTTTCTCCGACGGAGTTTTACCTGCCCTTAAAGGAGCGCTTTTGAAGTAAGACTCGTGAAGTGAACACGGCTCGGTTCACTGCAGTCCCATAATTTTTTATAGCAAGGCTATTAGGCCGTTGTCCGTATATTCATGATATTCGGTATTACAGACTGCAGTGTTCACAGCCATGTGACTGCCAAATCAATTTGGCTTCTTCGAGTGGTCTTTTCGGAGCGTTCCAACGAATCTGCGCAATTGCATAATACAAGGTTTAGGCTGCATTTGGCGAATAAGCCGACCACTAATAGCGCACAATTAGTGCTTCAGCATTCATACTGGAGCTCTGACATTGTTTCACAATCAACCTTCATTGCTGCCTTAAAGACCTCTGTATAGCGCTGTCAAAGCGCTCTCAATGGACCACTCGAAGATTTCGTCGGCCTTACGCGCACTTGATCGATGCATTTTCGGGCACATATTGTGCTCGAGCGGGCTAACTGCTGCGGTGATACGCAAAATCGTACGCCGAGCTAGTTGTCCGTACACATGTAGAGGTTACCGTAAACTCTCTCCACGAAGAAAGAGTTTAGCTAAATCGTTCCGTTATCGCGGTGATATAACTGGCCGCAGGTGTGGAATGCAAACTCACGTCTTCGCATTCACATTATCATCTGCTTTCATTTTCATTTATTTATAATTTCTTTATTTCAATTAAGACCTTCAAGTAATTATCCTAACGCTGTCCTTCGTATCATTGTTTGTTGGCTCCTTCTAATACGACTACTAAAGATTGGGCCCCTCGATTGCCTTTCTTCTCATATACTATGTGGGCTCGATTTTTGTTAATCATGACCGTATAAAGCCAACAGACAATGAAGCCAAGGAAAGCATAGGGAAAATTAGCTGTGGTTGAAAATGAAATGTAGCAAATAATAAAAAAAATGGAAATGAAAATACACGAAAAGATACCTGGCCGCCGGTGGGAGCCGAGCCCACGACCTCCGCATTACGCGGAGGTTGTTGACGTCTTACGTGGCACCATTGTGCAAGAAGAAAATGTTCCACATCCGCCCATCATGGCTCTAAGTGGCTCTGGCTGACACTGCCAGGGCTAGATCTAGTAAGCATAATTTGTACCCGAGCTAGTGGACAAATTGATAGCCGTCGATGCGTAGCACAATTGGTAGCCTTGGCTTAGTTGTAAAACGCCAGCCTCGGCTACAGGAGATAGTGGGTTCGATTCCCACAGTCGCCGGGCACCCACCGGTTCTCATATGGGCACATGTGTACCCCCGCCTGGCGTTTGGCTTTCTTCAGGAGTGATACGCTTGGGAAAGGAGCCTGCTCCTAAAATTCCCGTCGACACACTCACAGAAACAAAAAAAGTGATTGGCTCGCTCCCACGGCGGCCATTTCCCATGTTTCCATTTCCCTTCGGGTTGGAGACAAGTACCCCTTTCCAAGCGACGAGGTCCCATAATGGCCGAGCACCAGGCCGGGAGCGCGCTTGTACCTATTTTACCGGCAGGCACCCGGCGACAGCACTTGCCTCCCACAGCCGCGGCGGATGCTCTTCAAGTCTGTGGCTGGACAACCAGGCGTCCAGAGACAACTCGCGAAATCTCTATTGCGCCCCCTATTCGAGATGTTAACCCCCGAGAGCCGAGCGCCAGGCCAGGGAACATGTCTACCAATCAGAAAGAAACCCACCAAATGCATCGCGTGGACAATATTAGAATACGAGAGCGAACAGATACGTTCCCGCCCACAAAGCCGACAACGGGGAACTCTTCGGCAGTCCAGCACGTAGCGTAAAAAAATTGTATTTTCAGTGTCAACGAAATATGATGATACGATTTCGGTAACAGCAAATGCAGTCAAATGGACTGTATTTAGCAGCGATCCATAATTTTCATTCTTTTCTTACCGTCAGTCGCGCCGAGAGCCCGACACCAGTAAATAATGGCAACCCTGTGGTATCTGTGCTGGTGAGAAATGGCGAAAAGAGTGGCAGTATAAATAGATCGTTGCTAAATACGGCTCCAGGTACGTATTATTAATGGTACTGGACAACATTTGTATCTCTAACTGTAGTCCATAAAAAAGACGCCTTTTAGTGCTATTGTTCTTTTTTTCCTGGGGGTAGGAGGGAATGGGTAGGGCGTCCAAATTTCCTTTAAATTGAAAATTTCCTTTAAATTGAAAACATTACGGCTCTGACTGGATACTATGTTGCCGAACATAATCAAGATGTTTTCTTTCTTTCTTTCGCTCATGTGTCCAGGCTAGTTGCAGAGGGTTAGCACTTCAAGTGTGCGCCCGTTGAGCGCAGGCTAAGAGCGCGCATGCCTCACATTCTAGTATTTGTTACTCGGTATTATAAAGGCCGAGCGGAGTAGGTTGTTAACTTAACGAGGCCCCATCGTAAACTTATAAAGCGCCTTCTTCTTATAAAGCACCCAAAATGTATAAAGCACCTTCTAGAGAGCGTTTTACGTCATATTTTAATAGTGTTGCTTTTTCTAGAAGAGAGAGGAGAAATTTAAATGTCTCGTCGCCATGATGCCAACAGGCGATCTTCAATGCCGACAGACACTTTCCCTTAGTCTCGACTATAGCGTCCGCAAGCGACATTCCTTCAGAGGGACCACATCACATTTGAGTCGCAAGTACCGCCTGCATTTTTACAGCGAAGCTCTATATGGCTAGGGCATTGCCGTCGTCCGCGAACAACCCGCGAACTGGCTCGTTGGCGCCCCTCCGCGCAACCGCGCGGACGCGCTCGTGCCAGTGCCCACGCGTTCATCGTCGTCGTCTCCTACAGCTGGCTCTGTTGCCGCTCATTGCTTAAGGGGCTGTGAACCATTCATTAGGAGGAGGAAACTATCAACGTCATCACCATCATCATCATCATCATCAACTGTCATGGTCAGTAATGGCTCGAGCATTGTCGTCTTCTTCCACAGCTGGCTCGAACAAGCTCGTGCTTGCGCTCGCGCGTTCATCGTCTATAGACTTCTTCCGCAGCTGGCTCCGTTGCCGCTCATCGCAGAATTTCGTTTCTCTTCTGTCGTCGTAATTGGGGGGGGGGGGGGGGCGTTAAAATGTTTATTTACGGTTGTATGAACCATTGCTTAAGGGGGTATGAGCCATTCGTTGCCTTGCGTGATGGACGCATTTAATAACAGAGGTGATACGAGAATGTGTGTGCATACCTATTGCCACGATGACCACCGATCAGGACAATAAATATGCTCGTACGTTTGTTCAACATTCTATATCACCTCTGTGTCGTGTGCTAGCCACCCTCACAGAGTGTAATGGCTCATGATCTTTTTTTTTTTAAGGAAGCATTCTTTGCCTCGTTAGAGGCGCACTTTGCGGTTGGTAGGTGGGTAGGTTCCTGTCTCGCCTCACTTCGGGCCTTTTCAATGAAAATTAATGCGTGACCGATGGTGGGATTGAAACTTCGTCTTCCAGCACAGCAACCATAACCATAACCTACCATAGCCATAACTAACCATAGGATCACGACTTTGTTTCTCTGTTGCCTTTCTTAGATCATGGTCGCACGCATACTTCACTGGTACCAAAGCCGAATGAAGTATGCGAAAAAAGCTCTTTGAGACAGCTGGCGCGTGCGTCGCGTGTAGTTTCCCGAATTCTACCCTTGTGGCAGCTAGCGCTTTGAGAAGTTGTGTGATTAGCCCGATTCACACAGCCGTCATTCGGCCCGTCCCGTCACGGCAACGGCATCCGTCAGGAGAGAGCGGTTGGTTCGGGACGCCAAGAGCTTCGGACAACACCGCCAGCGACCCGTTCTTTAGGAGAAACCAGATAGGAAACGGTATCTCCTGACGGACGCCAAGCTGTCGGTGACGGAGCGGATGACGGCTGTGCAGACCAAACCCGCCTTCGGGAGCGGTCCAAATTCCCTAGTCCTTTCCTTACAGCAACTAACGCTACGTGAGAGGTTGTGAGACATTGTACCGCTTTCGTGATCGGCCCATATCGAACAGGTTTTCTTCGTGTCGAACAGTTCTTCACATTTCTTTCTAACATTTCGAACTCATATCGAACATTTCTTTGCCGCGGAGCACAAACACCATCGTCGTTTTGACATCTTATAATTATGAGGCACGCCGTAGTGAAAAACTGCGGATTAATTCTGACGACCTGGAGTTCGTTAACGTGCGTTTTCGCATTTCGCCCCCATGGGAATGTGGCCGCCGCGGCCGGTATATCATGATCCCGCTCTCTCGGGCTTAGCTGCGCAACGCCAAAGCGATGGCGCCACTATGGCGGGTGACATAGACCACATGGCATATGCGCAGATACGCACTATTGTATAGCACTTAGTCACAGATGACGCCACATTTCATGTTTGTCTCCCTTACACCCGTCCAGTATACCTTGAGAACCCAACGATCGGCATGTTGTAAACTTGCGTCTAACGGCCGCAGTGGAATTTTAGCCCTAGCTATCATACGATGATTACGATCAGACATACGTTTTGTGTTTCATGAATGTGTTTCGATTTCTCGTGCTAGTAATGTCTGCCTCTTCTAATAATCCAGTTCAAGGACAAGAATTATGCTTTCTGCCACCGGCGGTATTTAAATATTCTGTTTGACGTAGTAGTTCTGCGGAAACCCGCAAGGTGGAGAGAAGTAATGAATAAAGGGAGAATCAGACATCCACCAGTTCGTAGCGATTGCTACAAAGGAAACCCATACGGGTTCCTCGAAAGAAAAGCCTCATAGTTGAAGAAAAATTCGTCCTGGTCCGGGACTCGAACCCGGGACCACCGCCTTTCCGGGGCAGCCGCTCTACCATCTGAGCTAACCAGGCGGCTAGCAGATGGCAGGGCGAAGTCGAATTTGTCGACAACACGAAGCAAAGGCAAGGGTTTGACGTAGTAGTTCTGCGGAAACCCGCAAGGTGGAGAGAAGTAATGAATAAAGGGAAAATCAGACATCCACCAGTTCGTAGCGTATGGGTTTCCCGTATGGGTTTCCTTTGTAGCAATCGCTACGAACTGGTGGATGTCTGATTTTCCCTTTATTCATTACTTCTCTCCACCTTGCGGGTTTCCGCAGAACTACTACGTCAAACCCTTGCCTTTGCTTCGTGTTGTCGACAAATTCGACTTCGCCCTGCCATCTGCTAGCCGCCTGGTTAGCTCAGATGGTAGAGCGGCTGCCCCGGAAAGGCGGTGGTCCCGGGTTCGAGTCCCGGACCAGGACGAATTTTTCTTCAACTATGAGGCTTTTCTTTCGAGGAACCCGTATGGGTTTCCTTTGTAGCAATCGCTACGAACTGGTGGATGTCTGATTCTCCCTTTATTCATTAAATATTCTGTGAAACTTAAAAATGATCGTTCTCTATATCGGAGCTATTTGTTCGGCGTTCGTTGGCAGCAAGAGTCCGGAGTACCCTTGCTACAGACGAGTTCCAAACAGTGCCTCGACCCCATGCAGGGCATCGAGTAAGTCCAGAGTACCGTCCAGCATATATCGTCAATGCACATATACTGGCAGGCTGCGGCGATGAGAGAGGGGGACCTTCTTAACATTTGCGACTGCTTGTAGTACGACCACTGTGCACATGTCGCACAGATATAAAACGCGTGTCCAAAATCATTTTCCACGAACTGCATTAAGGTCGGTGCTTGGACGGTTGAGCGGCATTTTGTCGTACGGTAGAACATCCGGTGTCGAGCATATGCAGGCTTCGACACCGACCCGCTGAGAAGAAACAAAACTGGAGAAAAACAGACGAATCTTTTATTTCGTGAGTGCCGTTTTTCATTGACTTGTCCCTCTTGGTGGTATTTGATGCGACATAACGATTAACTGCCGTCTGCTTTTACGAACAGTTAAGCCTAAGAACTCTTGTCAATACCGCCCCTGGTTTGCGCTGAATGCGCGCGTTTCGTGCTTCCATTCGCGATGAATGCAGATAGCATAAGTGAACTTTGACTTCGCCACACAGGTGGACGTTAACGCTTTCCAAAGCCCAGAAAACTAACTACAAAAGCGTAGCGCCACTGCCACCCGCATGATGTCTCCAACCTGCATGATGATGATAATGATAATTCATAGGCATCCCTTTGCACAGGCGCCGACTGCGGGGGGGGGGGGGGGGGGTAGGCTGGGAGGCCCGAGCTTTCTCCGCAGGTTTCCGGGGGCAAAGGCAGAGTCCCCCCCCCCCCCCCCCCGGCTATGCCGAAGCCAACACCCCCACCCCCCACCTAAAGTGTCATTACGCGAGTTCCGTTACCCACGTCATTTGAGGTTGCTTTTGAGTTACCTCCAGCTTTTCTTTTAAATATTATTGTGGCTAAAAGCTTAACTGCATCATTGTCGGTGCGGACATGCATAGCTTTTAATTGATACGTTCGCTTTATTTCTGCAAATCCTGACAATGAGTACAAGCGCATTAGAAGCACCAGCGGCGGCTTCCTCATCCGTATTATTAACAACATATTTTAAGGTTCCATCATGAACGCTGTGCACAGATATATTTAAGTATATACGCAGGTCAAAGTTTATTATATTTTTTCATGAGAAGGAGGTAGCCAACTAACAATTGTTTCTAATAGCATGTGGATAACCTATGCTTAAAAATTAAATTATGGGGTTTTACGTGCCAAAACCACTTTCTGATTACGAGGCACGCCGTAGTGGGGGACTCCGGAAATTTGGACCACGTGGGGTTCTTTAACGTGCGCCTAAATCTAAGTACACGGGTGTTTTCGCACTTCGCCCCCACCGAAATGCGGCCGCCGTGGCCGGAATTCGATGCCCTGCTGACCTCGTGCTCAGCAGCCCAACAACATAGCCACTAAGGAGCCACGGCTGATTAGCCTATGCCTAGATAATGAATAGGTAGCTGTACCTTCACCTTGCTTCAAATTGGTTTCCTTGCTTTTTGATCCTGAAAAAAAAAAAAACCTGCAGACTTCACAGTGACCTTTCTGCAGAATCTTTTATCAACGGCATGTGAAATGCACATTAATGATATGTGATAATGATATGTGTGATAATGATAACGCCTCATGAAAAAAAAATCAGAACTCTTCTAATAATTTACAACATTTAGGGATTAAAACATCGCCACTTGCATGCAGAGGCGATAATTATATATATATATATATATATATATATATATATATATATATATATATATATATATATATATATATATATATATATATATAGGGTGTCCTAGCCAACTTTAGCCAGAGTTTAAAAATATGCCGCTGCACTCTGACCAAATGCATGATGCTGACTATAGTACGGAGTAAGTCACACCTTTTTTTGTATTCTTCTTAATTACATAAGTAGTCAATATTAATTAACCGATTTCTGAAGCAACAAAGTTAGGTAAAAAATTCTAATTACAAAGTTGTAGAGCGCTTTGCAAACGTCGGATTAAACAGTTTCGAACTTCCTATCCATTAGTTATTATTGTTTTCCCGCTTACTGCAGATGCCCGCGAAATACCCAAAAAAAAAAAAAAGATACCACGTGACATGCCCGCTTGCGCGCCGCGATTGCAGCGGTTCCAAACTTTACGCGTAGAACCGAACATGACATCTAGCATGGTGTGCTGCCGCTGCGCCTGCTTATCGCTACCATGAACCGCCGCGATGGACGCACATCGCTGGCCTCAATCGCACAGCGAACGCCTGCGTCACCGCCCTGTCGCCGTTTAAGCGGCAGCACGCCCTGCTAGATGCTATGTTTGTACGCGGCACGTTGGGAGCGCTGCAATCACGGCGCGCAAGCGGGCATGTCACGTGGTATTTCTTTGTAGTATTCGACCTACGCTTTCAACTCTGAGAAACACGAAACGACCGGTTTCAGCCCTTCTTTCTTTACGCACGCCCACCTCGTCATACGCTGGACACTATCTTTTCTTTTGTCCTCCATGAAGATTTGTCTATCGTGGAGATCTTGTGTCGTGCAGAAGAGACTCGTCGACTTGCTAACTTGCGTACACTGGGCGTGCAAGGCACCTCTAAAGCACGCTACGACAGTCACCATTGACATGTTGCCTGTGTTCCCGGCGACCTCGTGTGGCTGTGGACTGCAATACGCAGACGTTGTTTGAGCTAAAAGTTGCTTGCCGACTATGCCGGGCCGTTCTATATCCTCGATCGTCTAAGCGATGTGAACTACACGATTGCACGTCTCACGTCCAATGGCCGCTGTTCACGCAAGACTGAGGTGAAGCATGTTGCCCGCCAGAAGCCATTCACACGCAGGAAGCAGGAGTGACTGGCCCTGGGAGAGGAGGAATGTTACGAAGGGTCACTGCAAATAGAACACGTGGGAAGCGAGAGTGGAGAAAGAGGAGGACGACGTTGCTTCTACGATTTCCACGGTTTTTGTGCCTTGGTGATCATTAAAGCAGCCCCTTAACCCTCTCCGCAGACCGTAACAATATAACTCTCGCTTCCCACGTGTTCTATTTGCAGTGACCCTTCGTAACATTCCTCCTCTCCCAGACGAAGCACTCCGGGCAAGTCACTCCTATATATGAGCAATTCTAGCTTAAAAGCTTCCTGTGAATTCACGAAGTCGCTTGTTAGCATCCGTTAAATAACAGGCAGTTGAGCAAACAAAATGTTCCTGGTTCCTGGCGCGCTATAACGTAAAACTATTCCAAACTTTTCTATTCCAATTCTGCAATCAGCCTACCGCGATTCGTCAAAAACTTTTTGGACCACCTCCACTTCACCTGTCTGTCACGCGACGTCACGAAAACCGCGATAGATCCCCATCTGATATGACGTGTACACACTGATTATGCATAATTTTACCTAACAAAACAAAAATAGTTATTTCTGATTAGACGCCTTTTTGCCATTAGTCCTCGGCTATTGGTCAGAAGTTTTCGGGCCGCACCCACTTTACCTGCCTCTCACGCGACGTCACAAAACCGCAAGAACTTACCGCGTTAAAGTGACGCGTACGCGTTCAAGATGCATTAATATGCCGAACAAAACTGAATTTTCTTCTGAATAGCCGCAGGCTGCCTCGTTCCGAGAGGAATCATAGATGGCTGCCGCCGATCGCTCCGGCACTAGCTGCTCGCCCCTGCCGGAGAGCATGGGCTTATTTGCGTGTAATAAAACATGTTACATGGCCATGTAACGTTTTCGAGAACTATCAGCGCGTTTACGACCTCGTTCTGCCAGCTTTTCTTTGCTGAGTATCCGTTTTAGCGTCATTCTTAAGCCTCCGTTGCATTCCGCTGAGATTGTCGACGAGCCACCGCAAGCTAAGTAAGAGAGAGTGGACCAATAGGAGAGGCCGGCACCACCCTCTTCATCCGGTTATCGATATTCAGTGCAGTGGCTCGGCCCCATCGAATCCCTCTCCACTTGAGCATGCTCCTCGCCTCTTGTGAGCCAATTAGATAAGACAAGCTGCTCAGCGCGAGCAATGTTATTCGTTTTTCAAGCAAACAAAAGTGACCTCCTATGAACGAAGAGAGCGTTTAGTTGGTCTGTTGAGGCAACCCAGCGGGTGACCGCCCGATGCTTCCGTCGGCCGTTACGCAAATTTGACGTCAGAAGATTGGCATAAAAACATATTGGTATAGTTTTACGTTATACGGCCCCTGGCCCTTGATCGGAAATAATATCAACGTAACGGGCCATCAAGGCTCTCTCAGAATTCTTGGTTAACGCCGGCTTAGATTCAAACCTGTGAATTGGGCCTTCGGACAAGAGCGCGTGTATATTCGCATCCCCTTCTGGCTGTCCTCGTCATCAATTCTCGTACCCCTCTTTTTTCCCTCTTTTTCTCATTTCCCTCTGCAGAGAAGAGCAGCAGGCTAGAGGACCTGCCTGCATTTACTCAATAAATTTTCCTCTCTCGCTAAACCTTCGCATCTCATTGACTGCAGCATTGATGTTGGATCGGCTTAGGTAATTCTTTAACTACTAACCATGGACGGCCTGAAAAACAACACGCCTCATCTTTCCATGCAGTCAAGCAGCAGCATCGAGCTGTTTCACAAAGTAAATTTATGCTATCTTTCTGTACTTGTTCTTCGCTTACGCAAATGAACTTGAATCGTTTCCAAATGATTTGAACGGTTATGTTTTGCGCCCCGGAGGTGAATTGGAATTAACTCATTTTGGCTTAACCGGAACGAACATGGAACGAAAAAAGTTTCGTTTCGACACTCTGGAATTGATCTCCCGCTCTCCCTCCTTGTTTCACTCGCGCTCTCGCATTCCTTTGCCAATGTCTCGCACTGCCCCCGATATATCCTCCCAAGAAGTATCTTTCTATCTGACGCATTGAAAGTCTGGATGCTGCAGGAGCTGGCCCTCTAACAGACTGGCTGGAATTTTAAAAAATTATAGGGTTTTACGTGCCGAAACCACTTTCTGATTATGAGGCACGCCGTAGTGGTGGACTCCAGGAATTTTGAACACCTGGGGTTCTTTAACGCGCACCTAAATTTAAGTACACGGGTGTTTTCGCATTTCGCCCCCATCGAAATGCGGCCGCCGTGGCCGGGATTCGATCCCGCAACCGCGGGGTCAGCAGCCCAACACCATAGCCGCTGAGCAACACGGCGGGTGGCTGGAATTTTCTCGCAAGAAGAATTGTAGAACAGTTTTTCGTGAATAAGGCCCCTGCGGTCGTCGAAACCATTCAGCCATCGCTTGCGTGTATGCTCTTTGGCGCGGGTAGGTTGCTTTTTTCATTCAAGTAGACAAGTGATCATAGCATTTTCAATTCCACATGAAAGCATGCGCGGTTAACCTTTGGTCACTATGTTGGTATGAATTGATGGTATCTTCTTTTAAAGAAAGGAATGGAGCACCGCTAAGCTCATGTAGAGCATTGTGTAAGATCCACTTGATTCCATACATCCTTCAGAAAGCGATTTTTAAAAAGAAGTGCATAGGCATTTATTTGACTCCCTTTAACTTTTAATGTCTAGAATTCTCTTTCCCTCTCAAACTATCGACGAACTGTTCAACTTAAAAATCGCGGCGTTAAAAAGCAGTACACTTCTGCAAGCGTGGGTAAGCGTCTAAGAAGGAATCTATTACAGCGAAGCTGTATACCTCTACCATCCAAGGAAATTTTCGTGTCGTTGTAAGCAAAAAAGAAAAGAAAAACTCCGCATGCGTGGGCCGATCCCAGAGATAGTGCAATGCCGGGCCGACCCGCGGCGGAGGTGACGCAGGCGTTTAGCGCTCCCCATACGTGGGCCGATCCCGAAGATAGTGCGACCGGACCAACCCCCGGTGGATGCGCAGTTCACCATTAAGGGGCCCACATACGCAGCTTCGCTGGTCATCCTCCTTCACAGAGTGGAAGAGCACTGAGATTGTTTTTTTCTAATTCAAAACAGAGTTCATTGCCCTGTCAGACTAGACATCTGTGAAAAATGGCGTTAAGCTGGCGGTGGTAACGATAGCTGTCCACGGCCAAAATTTCTGCTCGTGATAATAAATGTCAGCCTTGAACAGGACATGCATTTCGGTGCGCCTGATTTTCGCTTTAAAAGAAAGAAGGGGCAAGGACGACATTGTAACCTGTAATAGCCCGTGGCGTTGGCGAATCGCAATTGTCTATGCTGGTAAAAAGATAGAAAATAACTATGAATAACACAGACGTCCCAGTTAAGCTTTCCAAAAGCCTCCACCTAGCAGTAAGAGGCGATCTTAATTGGAATGCCAACGGAGGTTTTAGCATATTTTAGGGACGAACTTCCAAGGGAAGGGAAGCGTAGCAGAGGGCGGCAGAAAGTTAGGTGGGCGGATGAGATTAAGAAGTTGGCAGGGACAACCTGGTCACAATTAGTACATGACCGGGGTAGTTGAAGTATGGGAGAGGCCTTTGCCCTGCAGTGGGCGTAATCAGGCTGATGATGATGATGAGGGACGGACTCTTGCATTATCACACGCACAATGTCCTCCTCATTTCTGCCTTGCCTCATCTTGATTTTACTTCTTTCGCCATGGGACGTGGGAAATTCCTCTGCGCGCACACGGGAGAAGTTAGTTCAGGTGAAAAAACTAACTTGAGCGTTATGTTGGGAAGTCGCTCTCAGCATAACACACACCTGCGTTTTCTGTCTTCCTTTGTGCACAGTAGACAACAGAAGTGTTTCAATGCAGTGTAAAGATGTGCATGTCTTTGGAAGCGATTTGTACTCTAGCGTTTCAAATACGTGTGCTAGATGACCTACCTGCCACCTACCTACCTAAATGCGTGCAATGTCTCTGCGCAGATGCTCGAAGGAAAGAAAAGGCGTTCCAAGTCAGGTGACAATTTTACGGAGACGGCGCCAGACACTACGCGGAAGAGCGCCATTTCTGTGACCGAGGTATCGTCATCTATCTCAATCAGCGACTCCATCACGGAAGCCACGACAGTGGTGCAGAAATCTTCGAGCGATGGCACCATCATCGGCAAGCGCTCCATAACGTTCGGAACTCCACGAACCAGACCTGCCAAGGCGCGCACGCCCTCCAGTGGTGCCCGTTCGGGCAAGGGCTCTAGCCAGGTTTCCGTGCTGACTGTGTCCATTAGTGACAGTGAGGACGTCGATCCCCGTGGACCACCACAATCCAGGAGAGCGCGTGCTGTCCTGGCACCAAGGTCGCGGCCGGAGAGCCCCCCATGGACATCAACGCGGCCAACTCAGCACGTGACGCGGTCGTGCAGCCGCCACCTCGCCATGCAGAGGGCGGCACAGATGCGCGGCTACTCGAGAAGCCCTTCGCCTAAGCCCGGCTACTCGTTGGCATCGGGGCGCATGTACTCGGCAAGCCCTACACGTGTGCGCAGTCCCATGCGTGTGCCGAGCCCTCGGAGGACATTGTTTCAAGTCGTGGATGAGAGCGCCTACTATGCCGAGCCAGTGGTTCGTGACCGCGCACGCCTTCTGCGTCGCGAAGACCAACGCTTCCAGATGAGCGCTGACGATCCAAAGCCTCAGCGCGACGGCAAATGGCACGAGCCGAAGCTTCGTGTGAGCTACGCGGCTCGTGTGCCATCCCATGGCAGCCATTCAGAGAGTTCGCTCAGCTGCAGCGTGTCCTCAAAAACAGCACTGGACTACGAGCGGGGCGATAGCCCACCAGGATATTATCGGACCGCTTCCCAGCTCGATCGATACTGTGAACCATCGAGGGTAAAGTCGTACAGTTCGACCCCACAACTTTGTTACGAGGAATCGCCTTCGAGAGCGTATCGCGATCATTCACCTATAAGAGGTTACGTGGAAGGATTTCGAAATGCTTCTGGTGTAACCACACACGGCCGTGACGTTTCACTGTCAAGAATCAGCGGATACTCATCGCCGAAAGCAGGCCATCAGGGCTCGACTGGAAAAATGCTAGTCAGCGTCAGCTCCTCGAGACTAGTCCGTAGCGCGTCCCTCCCCAGAGACAGCCCTAGCACCTCCTCTCCGAGGGTCTCTCGTAGAGGCTCTCCGTCAAGGCTCGCTCGTGAGGCCAGTGCTCTCAGAGGTGCACGAAGCACATCACCTCGTCAAAGTCGCAGTACGTCCCCCCGGAAACCAGATGCGTCGCTAGCAAGAATAAAGGTTCGAGCTGCGTCATCGTTGCACCTTGGTTATGATACATCATCATCTCGTACGGAAAGTTCACGCAGAGTGACCCGGAGAGCCTCTCCGGATTGGCTCGAACGTAATGGTTTGTTCCCGAATGGGCCTTTGTCCCCGCCACCACCAAAACCCCCAGTGCCTCCACCAATGCCACCTCCTAAAGGTTTCTCAATGGGACCGCTTGGTTTCGAGAGCACGAGCACGTCAGCTTCAGCCATACGTATAACCATGTCCCCACCTCCCATGCCCCCTGTCCCGCCCATGTTGCCGCCTCCAGCACCAACTGAAATAGCAGCTTTGCAGGCTGTAACGATAACGATGAAAGATCGGGGACGAGAGCGAAGTTCCTCCGAACATGAGCTGTGCGCCGCGGAACTTCAGCGTCAGAAGCAGCAACTTCAACTTGAGCAACTGCTTCAACTTCAACAAACGCAGGATTTTCATCCACTGCAGGATGTCGATCAACAGCAGTTGCAGCAGCAACTTCAAGAGCTGCAGAAAGTTCTGCAACAACAAGAAGGTGCACCGGTACTCCAAGTGCAATTTCAAAGCCCGGCTGATCCATCCGGGCAGCCTTCAACGCCGCTAGCTCAGTCTGTGCTTCAAGTGCAGTTTCAAAGTCCATCACAGCCAGTGCCTCAAGTTTTTCAAGCTCAAATCCCGACACGAGCAGAGAGCCCCGGTGTGATACAAGTTCAGCTCCAAAGTCCAATGGTACCTTCGGAACCACAGCAGACTGAGTCCTTCAGTCAGATTACTTCGCGTGTTGCGCATCCAGAGCAACCAGGAGTACTGCAGGTCCAGCTTCAAAATCCATTAGACCCCACAGTTTCCACTCAACAAACTGCGCAATCAATTTTACAAACGCAGCTTCAGAGTGCCATGGATTTTTCTGCGCTGACGGGAACTTCGCAAGTTGACCAGCTCGGAGTCCTCCAGAGCCCTTTAGAGCCAAAAAGCACTGCATCGGATCAAGCAGGACTGTTTCAGATGCAACTGCAAGGGTTAATGGATTTTTCTCAACAGCCACTCGCACAGTTACAACAATCTGATCAACTTGGAGCAATGCAAGCACAGCTGCAATTTCACAGTCCATCAACGGCTTCTATGGGGTTCATTGGCGAACAGACGGCGCAAACTTGCCAGCTTGACCAGTCATTCCTGCAACAATCAACGCCACAAATGGATTTTAGTGGTCAGCTAATGCCTCAAGTCCATGTGGCCGGTTCGGCAATGCCGCAAATTGGATCTCCATATCAAACAATGTCCCAGATTCAGCTGTCGATGCATCAAACAGAGCAGCTTGGTCAGCTTCGTCCATCAATGCAGCAAACTGGATTTCCTGGTCAGCAAGTATCTCATGGTCAACAGCCAGATCAGTTGTTTCTTCAAATGCAGGCACAAAGTCCACTGATGCCTTCAGTAGACTTCTCCAACCAGCCATTGCTGCAGCCTCCTTTTCCATGTCAGCAAATGTCGCAAGAGCAAGAACTTGCCCAGAATATACTTCTAGAACAACAGAAAAGGCAATTCTCACTGCAAATGAATCTCGGAACGTCCTCGATGTCTAACTTCATGCAGGAATCAGTACAAGCCATGCAAGCATCAGGACATCGGATGCCTTCACCGCAAGCTGATATGCAAGGAATGCAGGACTGGACCCGCGAGCAAATTCCAGGGGAACCTATGCGACACATGCAAGAGTGGGGGTCAGCGATGCATATGCCAGGGCCATCTATGCGAGATGGCAGACGTCAGGCCATGGATCAAAGCCAGTTGTTCAACCAAACACCACCTCAAGAACTTCCGTTCAGCCATGGAATGCCTCGAAGGGTAGCACCAAGTCCTTCAGTGAAAATTTTGAATGAAATGATGCAGGAAGGTCTACTTGCTAGTCGATCATCGCCGCAGGTGCAAATCGCCGAACGAAGAATGGAAGTCCAGCCCTCAGCAGAAACGCGTTTCCAGGACCCGCTTCAACAGCAGCTGCTACGGCAGAGATCCCAACCACACACTGTAGTTATGTTTCAGAAGTCTGATCGGGATATTCGCCTTCCTCGACAAGAGAGGATGCCACAGCCAAGGAGTAGCGAACCGCGCATGCCGCGCTTTCCGTGGTGCAGCCCCGAGGAAATGGGGAAACGGCCGCCCTTCTGGTGTACACCTCAGCGAAAGTCGCCACCCTCAGATACTTTCCAGACGCCTTCCAGAGCGGAGGGGTACCCTGAAATGATTTTTGCATCGCCGCTTATGCGTTTTCCTGGACCATTTATGATGCCTATGCCTTCGCCTATACTACCCAGGAGACTTCCGGGGCTCCAGGCTCACCAAAGCTTCTTGCGCCATGTCCGTTCCCAGGGCGGACCTCGCGAATCCACTCCACAACTGGTGCAGCGATCGGAGCAGCCTAAAACGCCTCAGATGCTTCAGACGCCGCAACCTCAGCAGCCACCACAAACGCAGCCGTCACCACAATCACAGCCGTCGCAGTCACCGAAACAGAAGCTGCCGAAGCCATCGCAGTCATCGCAATCCCCGCAGTCAACAAAGCCTCCGCAGCCTGCGCAAACACCACAGCAGCAACAGCCTCCGCAGGAGCAGCAGCAACAGCCGAAACAAGTTCACCAAAAGCTCCAGGAAACAGCGCAAAATAGTGAGCCGTGTATGCAGCAGATTCCGCTACCTGTGACAGGCTACCAACCTACAATGCAAGGGCCTCCGTTTCCGAGGTTTCCGTTCGGTATGCAGCGACCTCGCTCGTGCACACCTCTCAGAACACCATCTCCTCTTCCACCGAGACCCCCCTCCCCGTCGTTCAGTGCTCGGTCGCCACCACCGCGGTTTCCCGACTTGCGTCAGCTTGAATTCCAGACAAGGCTGCAGCAACAGATCTTAGACCAACAGCAGCAGCAAATGCAGGAGCAAATGATGGCCGCAGCGCGCCTACAATGTCCACCAAGGCCGCCAAGAAGTCCCGCTAGCCCAGTCCCAATGCACCGAAGCTCGCCCAATCTTTTGCCCCCGTATGGACCACAAATGTTCATGCAACAGCAGATGCAAGAACAGTACCGTATGCAAAGAATGCAGCAAGCCAATCAGATTAATCGTCTTCGGGGCATGGGAAGCGATACTGATGGAGGAGGTTACTTGCGCCGAAAGATGCTCAGCGGTACAAAAAGCAGCTTGCCTGACATGGTCAGTCCGTCAGATTATGGCAATACTACTGTCAACACAAAATCATTGGCAGCTGCATCAAACATGATAGAAAAAAGGAAGCCACCGCCGCTCCCACCGCACATGCATGCGCACCCACATGCACATAGGAAACAGAACTATCGGCATGCTGCAATCGAAACGAGAATGCGCAATTCTCAAACTGAGATGGTTGTTTATTTTGTAGTGTTACTAGCCACAATAATTGGTCTCTGGACGGTATTGGACATTTACGGACGACGTACTGCTGTGCACTCATTAAATGGAAGCTACATAGCAATTCCCAACGCTACCATGAAGGGTTTCAGAGACAGCTCAGGCCAGAACGGCGTTCCTGTCAACGCAAGCGGGCAACCTGGCTTTGAGCTATGTAGTTCATCAGCATGCCTAGCGGAAGGCAGCTACGTGTCGCACCAGCTAAACTGGAACGTGAACCCCTGCGAAAGCATGTACGAGTTCGTATGTTCGAACAGCCCGGTCAAACCAGCTGATGAATTGCTTCTGTCCGACATGGAAATTTCGCTGCTGCGCAAGCTTCGAAGTACATCCACTTCAGGTAGCCCTGCAACGAAGCTTATACAAGACCTCTGGAAAGAGTGCCTAGATCAAGAGACACGCAATCGCCTAGGTTGGGGCCCCCTGAAGCACATGTTCAAGGCTACATCATTGGCAGACTGGCCGTACCAGCAGTTCACCACACAAGGAGAGCCCGCTATCTGGCAGGCCGCGGCTCGGGCACTGCGCTATTTCGGCTTGGCCACGCTAGTTTTGTTAGAGCCCAGTGAACACCCTTTGTTAGGACGCAGCCCTCTGCTGGCCTTGGACAAGCCCGTTCTGCTGATGCGTCCGGGAAATGACAGCTCCTGGTACTACGAAGCAATTTCCTTGGCCCTATCTTCAGTAGCTCGCAAGAGTGTTGCCAAACACTCGATAGCCCTGGACGTGACAAACTTCGCGCGGCAGCTGGCAAGCGTTGTGCGGTCGCCTGGAGCATCGGGAGACTTGGGCCGTGACACCAAGCTGGAGCGCCTCCGCAGTGTGCCTCGCTACCGGGCATTGCTGGCGGGCTTCCTGCAGAATGACAGCCTCGTGAACGACGATACTGAGCTACTCCTGAGGGCGCCAGAGTACGCTATCCGCCTCGGCTACCTGCTGGATGACACGGCGCCGCACGTGGTGTTGAACTACATCGGGTTCCGGCTGCTGGTTCACGTGTCGCCGTTTGTTCCCGAGTCGCTGCGCAAGCTGGTGCCTCTGCGGGCTCGGCAGCTGGGACTGGGCGACCGTGGCCCGGGACAGTTGGTGTGCCTGCGTGCTGTCGAGCACGCGCTGCCCACGGTTTTCTACCGCGCGGCGTACGAGTTGCACCGGCCACTGCTGGACGCACTGCTTGCTGCCGACCTGGGCGGCGTACTGAAGCAGGCGTTGGCGTCACGGCTGGCACTCCTGCGCTGGCTGGATGGCGAGACGCGCGACCGTGCTCTACAGAGGCTTCACCAGCTCGAGCCTCGTCTGTTGTTCCCACCGTGGGTGACCGACACAGCGAAGGCAGAGCACGACGTTCGCCAGGCGCCACACGTGATCGTGGGCGAAGGCCTCCGATCGTACGCACGCATCACCAAGCATCTGATGCATCGCCGGCTGCAGAGCGCCGACCCGTGGCTCGGCCAGCCTCCTTCAGACGACCAGTGCTGGCTAGGTCCCGGTCGCCGCATCCTCTACGTACCACTGACGGCACTGAATGCGAGTGCGCCGTCTCAGGAGCCATTCGTGTTGTTGCAGCTGGCGCGGCTGGGCGAACGTGCGGCGCGCTGCCTCGTACGCCTGGTCCTGGACGGTGCCGGCAGCCGTGCCGAGGACCCGCGAGCATGGTGGACTCCTGCAGCGCGCCAGGGTCTCGCGGAGCTGCGCAAGTGCTACGCGCTGCAGAGCCGCGGCGACCGACCCGCCGCCGCCGAGGAGAGCGCCGCCCTGGTCGTGGCTCACACCGCCTTCGAGGCACGCGTGCCGGCGCTCGACTTCCGACTCGAAAACGCGGTCTCCATGTCCCTGGACCAACTCTTCTTCATCCACTACACGCTCGGACACTGCACAGCCGACTCCAATGTGGCGCGACGCGTCAATTTGGCCCTGCTCAACTTCGGTGGTTTCCAGCGAGCGTTCACTTGCGACGCTGGCACTCCGATGAACCCACGCAAGAACTGTGACTTCTGGTGAATGGTCCCGGTGCGCGGCCGAAAATTTTTCCAAGGGCTGGCGAGCTGGCTGCGAGTTCTATGAAGCATGTGCCCTCACTTGTTCCTTGTTACAACGCGTGGTATTCGACTGCGTCGGAAGTCGGCCACACGTACACACAAGCTAACATGTGCACCAGGCATATGCAGTGGCCTTTTTGCAATTGTGCGCGTGAGAAAATTTTTTTTTTTTGCGTGTGTGTTCAAAGGGCTTCAGAACGGGGTTGGTTGTTGCGAATAAAGTTTGTGTCGGGCGGGTCAGATTTTGCTGTCTTTGGTTGTGGCGGTGCAAGGGCTTTTACTCTTCATTAGTTTCTACACACGACCGTGGAACCGAGGCGTGCGCTAGTAATTTGACAGGAGCAAGCCGGCAACTGTACAGTTTTACTTGAGGTCGTCTTGTTCAAGCGTGTTTTGTCAAGTACACCAACTAGACAAACGTGCTTGGATTGTATACTCGCGGACAACTTCCTGTGACTGAGGCTAAAGCTACGGGGGCACATACGTTACCGCGCCAAGTAGTCCGGCCGCGTTCGACAGCATGTTCTTGGAGCAGGTTCCAAATCGGCGTAGCTTCCACGTGCGACGGTTTGAAAAAGGGGTTTTACGTGCCAAACCACGATCTGATTATGAGGCACTCCGTAGTGGGGCGACTCCGGAATAATTTCGACCACCTGGGGTTCTTTAACGTGCACCTAAATGGTATGGTATGGTATGGTATTCCTTATGCGATGGCGCACAAATCTAAGCACACTGGCGTTTTCTCGTTTCGCCTCCATCGATATGTGGCCGCCGTGGCCGGGATTCGATCCCACAGCCCAATACCATAGCCACTAAGCAACATCGACGGGTGTGCGGCGGCTTCGCATTTGCGCAGACGCGGAAGAGAGAAAGCAGAAAAATAAGTGAAACTTTCTCTTACTGAATGTTCCACTCTTTTCAGAAGCGCTCTCATTTGTGTACGCTTTTCCTTCGAAGGTTTCCCTTCACTGCCACAGAAAGTGGACCGTTTGAACTTTACTTGATCTGATGCCTTTATTCCAAAGCTTTTTGCCATGTGGCGTAAAAGAGCTGTAGAGGTGTCCTTATTAGCTTATATCAGCCATACTGAAATGGAAATTGATGGAAAGCGGTATCTTTTATACATGTACACATAGAGAACCGCAGTACCTGTACATTCTGCGATCGTTCAGTCTCAGAGGCTTGCGAATGTCGTATGATGAATGATATTTAACGTCACAACCCAACAGTGACGCCGTAGTTGACATCTAGTATTTACAGAAGGGGTTCTTTAACGGGCCTTTAGAGGTAGGTAGAAGAGCGTTTTCGCATTTTGCCTTCATCGGAAAGCGCCGTTGCAGTTGGGAGACGTACCCTCGAGCTCAGCTGCCGAACGCCATATGTGTCTACGGCGGTGGCTAGAAGTGCATCAGAGGAGGTGACCGAGCGAGCCGCAGCGAGTGCCAGAACACCGCACTACCCTGCTCACACGCGATCACCTGCTGCGTCATGACGTCACGACACAATAACCACCTGGAAAACCTAACCGAAACTGCCTTCAGAAAATCTGTTCTAATAAAATATTTAGGGCACTTTCAGGCTTCCCAGTGTATTTCTTCTGGAACTTTATATAATGCAAAAAGAAAAAAAGAAATGGGATATTAGAAAATATCATGTCAGTACTCCTTTAACAGCTGTCTAAAAATACACCTGAAAGAGACCTATAGCCGTCAGACAATGAAATGTTGATACAAAGAAGAGAACAAACGGAGAGAACAAGCAAGCTTCGTAAGGAATAGACCATTGCGGCTAAGAGAGCGCCGAAGGGAAGAATAGCTTGGCTTCGTTTTTTTTTATCGGTAAGGGCCTCGTGCCGTGGCACCACGTGGCATCAGCAGCGCCGTTTTTTGGTGGCGGGCATCGAGGGTCGACTATGTGTGCGGCCGCGGAGCCGGCGGCAGCCGCAGCAGAGGCGCCCGACGCCACAGTCGCCGAGCAGTCCAGCGAGGAAGAGTGGGAAACGAGCGCCGTGCAGCCGAGCTCATGGAGCGAAGAGCGCGAGGTGTTCGCCTACCTGCTCACACTAATGGCCGTGCTAACTGCCGTCATCACAGTGGTCAACAACCTGAACGGCAAAGGCGTTGCACCTGTCGTGCTGGAGCCGCGTCGCAAGCTGCCCGATGCCGTGACCACTGCTGGGCCACCACGCTCTGCCCTCGAGAAACCACCGTACGAAGTGTGCGTGTCCCGCTCGTGTCAGGCCGAGGGCCGCTACCTCGTGGACTTGCTCACTTGGGAGTATGACCCATGCGAGAACTTTTACGGCTTCGTCTGCCAAGGCTGGCAACAGGAACAAACATCGGGAGACACCCAGCTGCGGCGGGACCTCGAGCTGCGCCTTTCGGCGCTGCTGCGAAGGCCCTCGACCAGCCCCGTGCTGGAACCACTGCGACGACTCTACAGTCAGTGCAGCGAGGCGCCCAGCCGCCACGACATCCACGCGCTACGCCACGCCTTGTCCATGGCCGGCCTACCGGATTGGCCCTATGCAGTGCCGCTGCGTCACGCCGTCTCGCTCTGGTCGACGGCCGCCCAAGTGCTGAAGCTCACTGGTGCCAATACTCTGCTCAGCGTCGTGCCTGGCACCCACAGCTCACGCCCGGAACAAAGCGTGCTACGTCTGGGTCCTCCAAACTTGATCAACCCGACTTCTCGAGAAGCACTCACCGCAGCGCTGGGTGCATTTCGGCCGCGACTGTTAGTGCCACTGTACGCCGCCGAGGTCTCTGGGCTGGAGCAACGCCTGTTGCGCTGCAGGCCTGGCGCAGTTCACTTGACTCGACTGGCGGGCTTCCCCCAACTGGTTGAGTTCCTGGCCCGTCTTCTGGGTAGTGGCGTCCACGAGGGAACAGAGGTGCTGCTTGAGACAGATGCTCTGCGCTGCGTCCTGGCGACGGCTGCAGAGACTCCAGTAGATACTGTGCTCAACTTGATGGGCCTACGATTTATGCTACGGCTCGCCTACCTTCTGCCCGACAAGCTCGGTCTCCGGCTGGCTGAGTCGCGAGGGCCCCGCTGGCGCGGTTGTCTGCTGCAACTCGAACCGGCTCTGCCGCATCTCTTTCTGCTTGCAAGCATCGAAGCCGTAGGCGCGCCCCCTCGCGCTTCCAGGCTCGCCGAGGACGTTCGACGCACCATGGTGCGCGCGTTGCCCGGCCTGTCGTGGCTTTCTCCGGGTGATCGGCGCAAGGCGGCCGCGCTTATTGGGCGTACGCGCATACGGCTGTTCATGCCCGACGAGCTACGGAACGGCTCGGCTCCCACCTCTTTGCCGCCGCATGACCTGGACGTTGGGCTTCTTGCCTACTGTAGGCTCCATTCGCGCGCCTTCGAGCATAAGCTGCGCTCTCCAGATCCATGGCTCCTGTCTTCAATGGACAACGACTGTGTGCTGGACGTGCAAGCTAATCGCGTCGACGTGCCCCTGCTCATGTTCAACCGAAGCGCTGTAGCTTTGGATGACCTGCAGTCGAGCCAGCTTCCGCGGGCCGGCTTCCGACTCGCGCGCTGTCTCTTGCGGCTCCTCTTCGGCTGGGCCGAGACGGACGCCACCTGGGACGAGGGCGTGCGTGCGCGGCGTTGCCTGGCCCGCCAGTATGGCACCATGCTCACAGTGGCTCCAGTCGAAGACAGTTTGGCGCTGGCTCCCGTGCTGCGCCTTTTCCGCGACAACCTCCGCCATCGCCGGCGACTGCGGCAAGAGCTGAGGCTGCGCAATGCTGAGGACCTAAGTCTCGACCAGCTATTTTTCGTGTACTTCGCACTTGGGTTTTGCCACGACGGAAACGACGCGGAGCGCCGCACCAACGTGGCTCTTTGGAACACACCTTCCTTCCATGCAGTCTACGAGTGTCGCGTGGGGTCGCCCATGAGACCCGACCGCTCTTGCATACTTTGGGTCTCTCTTTAACAGCGATCAAAGCGCATTTCGAGCTACAGTTCGCAGCCGTTTATGGACGGCGTGGAATGTATATGCCAGCATCCGTGGAGAATGGGCACCCTCGTAACGCAGTGAGCAGCGCCAAGGTGTCACATGAACCTCTTTAGGGTGCAACGAAGCTTGTGGCATCTGGCCGCGCTGTCTTCGTGCCTTCAATCTGCGATGGTGACAATCCGGAAACTATGACGCTCTATTGTGGTGATTTGTCAGAAAGGAGTAACGGTAGCTTCGCTTGGAAAGACTCCGCTATGTCTGCAACGTTGCCATGGGCGACGTCCTCTCGGTGCCAAGAAGACGGTGTGGTGCGTGCGATGAGGATGATTGTGTGCGCGTGGTTGAAAGTACAACCTGCGCGAACATGTGCGCGGTGTGTGTGTGACGCAGGCGCCTGTCGCCAGATTGAGATGCTATACGATGTCGATTATCCGCGTTTATGTCGAGCCACAAGTTGCATGTAGTAGAACTTCCGAGCACTCAGCGGGCTGATAAAGCAAGTATTGCTCACTGGTTCAGCCGAGTAACAGCAATTGCACAAGTCATCTGGCTAGACTCGGCAAAGAATCCGAGAACACATAAGCACTCCTTATGACTTGTGAATGCGAAATCATTAATGTCCAATTGAACGCTACTGAGCGCTCCTGCGAGTTATGGACACCTCCCGGGCAAGCGAGCGCGCTGAGAGGCTTGGCCAACGCTTTATAGATAGCACAATGCCAGTGTACTTCGATCGGTGACGTAATGCTATTTTGCCCGACTGCCATGGAATCTAATGGGGATTCTCCCGAGTAAGCCGCGGTGATTATGACGTCACTGCTTTCATCGCGCCGGGCTTGACAATAGAAATTCGGTCCCAGCAGCACGATGTCCTAAAGCAGAGTACACAGGCCTGCTACGTAATAGGCGTTGGTTTAGCCCAGTGGGTTTCGGCTTCTGAGCGCGGAGTCGGAGGTTCGAAGCTCGGCGTTTTTAATTTCGGATTTATAGTTTTTTAACATTGTTTATTTACAGCGATTACTAAGGTGAAATTAGAACTCAGGCCTGAGAGCTTGCGTGGACAAGGAACGTGCGCATAACGCCGACTCCCGAGAGCGAGGGTGACGTCGCGTAGCGCCGATGCCCCCGCACGCAACACCTGGCGCCTCGGCGTGGCCCAGCAGCTGCTCCCTTTCGCTCGCTCTGCGAAGCGCGCACGTGACGGGGCGTCGCAGTCAGCGGGAATGTAGGTGCCGTTTCGCTGCTGCAGAAGCCGGCCTTTTCGCTCAACGGGCGATTTGATGCTTTCGCACCACTAAAGAGCTCGCGAGCCTCCGCAGATATGCTCGATTTGTATATCGGTGCCGTTGCGGTCGTGAAATTCGTACGGACAGTGACGGTTATTGATTGCTATGCGCCTTGTTTGCCGGCAGCGCAATCCCTCGCCTTTATCGCGCATGCGCCAGCGGCCGCCGGCGCGAGCCACCGGTCTCGAGTGTAGGTCATCGTACGCGTGCTAAGATGCGCGAAAAACGCGTACTAGAACGTTATCGTCATCAACGGCTCACACCCACGTAAACACTGAGCGCTCATATTCCCGTAAGCAAGCAAAAAATGTAATGGCTCACAATGGCAATGCTACAAGCACTCAGGAAAGTGAAGCGAACAGTGCATATATTCTTGGAATCGCGCGTGCTACAGAACGGCATATATACTTTTCAATAAAGAACAACCCGCCGTGGTTCTTTAGTGGCTATGGTGTTGGGCTAATAAGCACGAGGTCGCGGGATCGAATCCCGGCCAGGGCGGCCGCGTTTCGATGAGGGCGAAATGCAAAAAAAAACGTCCTTGTGCTTAGATTTAGCTGCACGTTAAAGAACCCCAGGTGGTCAAAATTTCCGGAGTCCCCCACTACGACGTGCCTCATAATCAGATCGATGTTTTGGCACGTAAAATCCCATAACAACGAACAAAAAAGAAGAGATAAAAAGTAAAGAACAAGCTCTAAACAAGCATCCGGAGAACATAACTGATGATAATATAGGCCCGTGATAGCAATGCGAAGCACGTAGCGCTCCCCGCATACGTTTACCGGTAAATATCACGTTGAGCAAATATGGACGTTGAGCTAGCTGCCGTCGTGACGCCAGCTTGCGACGTGACGTATCGCGTCCCTAGCCTTTCGCATATAAAATTACCAGGCTAGCAACTGATTTCAATACTGCTGCAGCAGCGCTATGGGCGGCGGCGTGCTGTCAAAATTACCGTTACTCTAAAATACAACTACTACCATTACTGCAAAGCCATAAAGCTTGGCATTCCCCTCTGAGCAGTTATAGTGGTGGTTTTCAACAGATTCACTGGACATCCACTTTCACAGGGCCGGAATGGCGATTACTTTTCTTTTTTCCATTGTCGAGGGGTTCAGGCTTACACGGCTACAGATTCGATAAAAGCCGGCGGAAAATATTTTGACACCCTTTAGCACTTAATTTTCCCCCTATACCTAACGCATCTATTTCACCCCGGTCTACACTCTCCACGTTGCACCCCCTGCCAGGCGCTCCGGACACATATCTCGTTCGCTGTTTCTGGAGCTGCCCCAAGCCCCTGGTGGTAGACCCCATCCACAACCCATCTCTTTCCTCGTGATAGATCTCTAGTCGGGCAATCGGCTCGGATGACCAGTTCTGGTTGGTGCATCGGGCCCAACCACCTTCAAATAGACAGAATAAAGATTATCCATCCATCCATCCATCCATCCATCCATCCATCCATCCATCCATCCATCCATCCATCCATCCGTCCGTCCACCCGCGACTGAAGGTCGAGGCACTTTGCGTGTATTCGCGGGCTTCTTTCACGCTCTGAAAACCACTTTTATGTAGTACGCATTTAACAACAGAAAGTTGTATCGGGAGTTTCTCATGCCGCTCTACAATTTTCTCATCCACACATTTCATGTAATCATAATATTTGAGAAGCTTGTTTATGTCCAGCTACGTGGCACTTGCATATATTTAAAGTTTGGCTGAAGTTACGCGGGACAACCTATATATATATATATATATATATATATATATGACTGTACTCTGACGAAGGCTGGTCCACCAGCCGAAAACGTTAAGTAAAAGAAGTCTCCCAAAAAGTTCGTCGTCTCTTTCCTGTATATATATATATATATATATATATATATATATATATATATATATATATATATATATATATATATATATATATATATATATATTTATATATATATATATATATATTGAATCGATAAAGCAAACACTGAATATGGCAAATAAGTTCTGCGGAAGCCCGCAAAGTGGAGTTCCATCAACTGCGGAGCTTTCTTTCTGAGAAATCCGTTCGGGTTTCCTCTGTAGCTATACGCGCTTCACTCGGATGGATGACGCTTTTTTCCTAAGCCCACGCGGTAGCCCAGTGACTCTAGGGCGTTGCACTGCTGAGCACACACAGTCGCTGGTTCGATGCCGGCCGCAGCGGTCGCATTTCGATGGACGCGAAAAGCAAAAAACACCCGCGTACATAGATTTAGGTGCGCGTTAAAGAACTCCAGGTGGTCGAAATTAATTCGGCGTTCCCTACTACGGCGTGCCTCGTGATATTATCGTTACTTTAGGCAGTTAAGACCCAAAATTTATTTATTTTCTAAAACATTTTTTTTCCCTTTAAAGAATACGATTTGTGAGGTTCGCGCTACACTTGCAGCGCGACTCGATCTTAGAGCGGCCGGTCATTCTAAGACCATTCGAATGATCTGCCGGAACAAATAGTTACTCTTACTCATGTGTCATCCTTTAAGACAGAATTGCTGCTGTACCTTGATCGAGTCGACATTCAGTAATCTTAATCCCGTCAATATGCATTAAATTGATATTTTATACGGTATATCTCTTGAATGTGAGACGACATCTGTAGTGCTCTTCTATTTGTAAATGCTCCATTTCTATTGTACTCATTATAATTGTTATTTTCCTTGGTGTCTGCAACCTTGTTGTATCCTATGATTGTATAATAATCCTCCCCCTATGTAATGCCTTCTGGGCCTTTAGGGTATTGAAATAAATAAGGAAATTCTGTGCAGAAGCACTTCCTGCGCGGTGCCCGAGTCAAGGCGCTTTTGGTTCGTCAGAAAGCACAGGTCTTAACGCGAGTTCATTATTATTATTATCATTATTTTTATTATTAGCGTGGTGCGTTTGTAAGCATTCGTGGGTGTATGTGCCGTTGTAAGCGTGACCACACGGTGTATATATATGTATACCGTCATTTCTCATCGATATGGAGTGGCATGCCGGGCTGCTGTTAGCCAGGACGTGTCCAGTTTCTGACTAAAGTGAGCATTTGTCCCTCTTTGGCCAGATGGAAGGCCGCCGCATGGATCTCTTAAAGCGCATCTCTTAAAGAACGAAGTTGCGCGCACAACATTTCTTGTCAAATCCGGTGCCTGGAGTTGATGGTTCCTCATGCACGCGGCCTTTGTTGCTGCCGCGGTGTCGAGCCTCCGTGTGTAGGTTGGTGTCGCGCAGTCACCGGCCACAAGTCAAGTGCTCACGCGCGAGAGTCTAGGTCGACTCAAGGAGTGGCCACTCCATCTCTGGGCCGCTAAGCGCCTTGCCGCGCGCTCTTCAGCGCGCATTGTTCGAAGTGCCGATAAACAGACTAAAAAGAGGAATCCGTATCTCTCCCTTTTTCGGATAATAGCTTACCGCAATGGCAAGGGGCCTTGCGAGCTGGCCTCGCCGCGCGATTTACGATATGCTCTCACCACGCCCGCTGCGCAGTTGGCGCAGTGGGTTATCCAAATGGAATATTTTGAAGGCTCGCGGCGGACCTGCATGACAGAAGTGACTGCAGCTCATAAACTAAAAAAAAAAAAATGGTAGGAACACTTAAGACTGCGTATCTGTGGGAATGCGGAAGCGTTATAGTCGCTTTGGTGATGTTTTCTTTTTTTCTGCGCGTCCCTTGTCCGCGCAAGCTCTCGCCTGCGTTGTGATTGCGCCTCGATGAAAACGCGGCAAGCGTCTCAACGTGCTCGCTTGCCCGCGAGGAGTTGGTAACTAGAAGGACCGCTCAGTGGCGTACAATTCTTTTTTTTTTTCTTTATTGTTTGTTTCACGGATTCTCTCCGTGTAGGGGGCAGAGGTAAAGGCAAAATGCCTGACAGAGCCTTTGCGCCCCTACAGTTCAAGGCAGCATGACATATCATTCACATACATATTTGTCGAACCTATCTTTAACACACAGCACACAGCAACGAAAAATTCAATTATTCAGAACACATGTCTCCAAAGCATTACTTTTGCTTCAACGGGATAGATTTCGAAAAAGCAGAAGATACATATGCAATAAGTATTATATAACAATAAAATTGGCTTACACCAGCAGTCAACAAAGAAAAAAGACCATAGAATCACTTGCTCGAAAATAAATAGCACATACAGTAAGTATATCAGTACATTGAAACATTTCAGAAGAAAAAAAAAACGAAGGTTTAGACTGATACACAATGTAAATGTCGAAACAATGGCAAACATGATTTACAAGCGCTGAGAAAAATGTAACATAACTGAGGTTACATGTGTTATCAGGGATGAGCACAAGTTACTCAAAATGAAAATGCAATGTCACTGCCCACTAATAGGTTTTTACAGTCATTTTTGAAACTGTGGAAGGATTGTGTGTATTGTACGTTAAAGTGATCACTGTTTAATATATTAATCGTTTGATAATTCAATGTTTGCTTTCCGTAATTAGTTCTTGTGGCGGGCTTTACATAGTGTGGTTTACGTATTGGGTATGAGGTGCAACTGTCGACAGGTATTGTGTGCAGCCTATATTTATATATCCACTGGAGTAGTTTGAAATAATAAACTTGATCTGCTTTAAGCATGCTATATTTAATGAAGAGCGGTTTTGTTCGGAGTCCTCGTTTGTCACCCACATAGTTTTCACACATTCTCAATATTTTCTTTTGTACAATGATTAGTTTGTTGTAGTTTGAAGCTGTCGTAGTTCCCCAGACTAAAATGCCATAACTGAGTTTTGAATAGAAAAGTGAGTAATATAATGTTTGTTTCAACCAGGTGGGTAGTATATTTTGTATTTTATACATGCAGCCAGTAACTCGAGATAGCTCACTTTTTAATTTGTCAACATGAGTATTCCAAGTAAGGTCCTCTGTAAACCATACGCCCAAGAACTTTTGCTCTGTAACTTGTTCCAGTAACGTGTCCTCAAAGTGCAGATGAACACAATAGGGGTCTCTTTTATTTGCTGGCTTAAAAATTATATATTTGGTTTTGCTTGTGTTTAAACTTAGCCGGTTGCTTTTAAGCCACCTGGAGAGGTGTAAGAGGTAACTGTTAGCTGATGATTCTATGACCTCTTTTGTAGTGCCAGTAAAGAAGATATTAGTGTCGTCAGCATACATTATTATTTCAGGGGAGTTTGGTATGGACGTTATATCATTTATGTATACAAGGAATAAGAGGGGTCCTAAGATTGATCCTTGAGGAACGCCACATTCGACTTTCAATTTTTGTGATACCAGATTGTCGACGCATACATACTGATACCGATTTGAGAGATATGATGTAATTAAATTCTGTGCTACTCCTCGAACACCATACGCAGCAAGCTTCTTTAGAAGGATATCGTGCTGCACAGTGTCAAATGCTTTTTTTAAATCCAAGAAAATCCCCAGAGTGAGCAGTTTGTTCTCAATATTTTCAATTATTTTGTCCTTTATGTTTGTTAAAGCTAGTTCTGCAGACTTACCCTTTTGAAAGCCATACTGCGACTTCGTAATTATTTTGTGTTTATGAAAAAAAGACGTAAGCCTATCATTAATAACACGCTCAAATATCTTGGAAAACACCGGCAAAACAGATATCGGCCTGTAGTTGGTAAGCTTTTTCTCATCGCCACCCTTGTAGACAGGGGTGATCTTAGCTATTTTTAATTCATCTGGGAACTCGCCGCGTGTAAGCATCTCATTTATTATATGGGTTAATACAGGACTCATATGATGAGCGACATACTTGACAGGTAAGGCCTTTATTTCGTCTTCTCCGCCTGCAGCTTTGTTTTCTAGGGTCGTGATAATTGCTTCAATTTCAGTAGGAGTCGCTGGTGTAAGCATAATGGAATCAACCTGCCCTGTAGTCATGAAAATATCCGCTTGCAAGTCTTCTCCGCTATATACCCCTGTGCTTACAAAGTGTCGATTCATTTCATCAACAAGCTGTTGCCCAACTACACTGGCATTATCGATTACAATTTCATTCACGATATGCGTTTTTCGCCCTCATCCAGTTAAATCGTTCACTGTATTCCACAGTCTACGTTGATCGTTTTGAATTTTGTAAAATTTTCTTTCGTAATAATCATCCCTTGCCTTTTTCAAATCGAAGTTTAATTTATTTCTGAATTTTTTAAACTCAGTCAATATGTCACAATTACGAGAGCTAATGAAACTGTGGTACAAATTATTTTTTTTACGTATTCGTTTGTATAAGTCCGCAGTTATCCATGGTTTTCTAACTTTTTTATTTCTTTTTTTCTGTTTTCGCAGAGGGGAGGCTGTATTGTAGCACTGGTTGAATTTATCCAAGAAGATCTTGTACGCAGTTCTGGGGTTATGCTGATCATAAACGGCCTGCCAGCTTTCTTGGTTGATAAGGCAGCTGAACATGTTTAGCGTAGTTTCGTTTACCGTGCGGAGCAAGAGGTTTCCTTCATCATTATGTTGTTTCTTGTAGGATGCATTTGTTAGGCAAAACACGGGCAGGTGATCGCTGATGTCATTCAAGATTACACCAGCGGAAAGACCATCGCTATCTATGTTTGTGACGCAGATGTCAAGGGATGTGGCCGTGTCAACGGTCACCCTAGTGGGCAGTGTTATCACATTGTTGCACGCGTACTGGTGAAGAGCGTCTCGAAATGTGTTAGCATGTAAGTTACCGGATATTGTGTCAATATTTATATCTCCAAGGATCATAAACGGCGCATTCGCCGAGCTAAAAGAGCTAAGTGAATTTTCAAAAAATGACATGAATTCAGATACGCAGCCAGAAGGTGGCCTGTACACGGCGCAGACAATGGTGTTAAGCACTTTCACCGATAAGCTCTCGACATTTTCATCCATTCTGCACATGCTGTCTAATACCTTATGCGGTAAATTATCTTTTAAGTAAATGGCTATCCCACCACCTCTTTTGTTTTTTCTACTTATGCTTTCCCATTTGTAACCTTGAAGGTAAGGGGGTTCGATTTCATCTGACAGCCAAGTTTCCGTGAGTACTATAACGGTAAATTTTAAGCTAAATGACTGCAGAAACATTTCAAGATCTTGAACCTTATTTTTAAGGCTTCTCATATTTAGATGAATTGCTGAAAACTTTCTTTCGCCTTTTTTGTATTTTTCATTGAAATGATCACATTCATAATAGTGGCATTCCTGTGGTATGTCTTCCATTTGAGCTGTTGTGCACTGTACAGCTTGCACAGTTTTTCTATACAATTATCTGCTCTATGTCAGCAACGCTGCTAATTCTGTGGCTTGTGGTTCGCTCGTCCTGACGGGCAAAAATTTTCCCGCCAGTCACCCACACAAACTTCCATCCTGCTACTTTTTTCTGAGCGATCGCAGCACCCAGAATTATCTTGTTTGAGCGGGTCAGGTGTTCGTTCACATAGATGGGTGTGCCGTCTCCACCATAATCAAGATCTTTTGTAGTCATCCTCTGCTTTCTTGCTTTTTGCAGAATTTTGTCCCGTTTTGTGCGTTGTACAAAACGACCTTAATGCTTGTTATTTTATTTTATACACTCATTTTATGCGCTCACGACGTGGCGCCACCTCCTACCTATTGGCTGCGCCGTCACGTACCATAACGACGCACGCACTAGGCCAGACCTTTAGCCCACCAGATGGCTGCGACGTGAGGCGCGCAATGACGCGCGCGCTATAGGGACACACTCAGTCAACCAGGGCCGTGGAGGAGCCGTGCCTGTCTGGCACCCCGGAGGCCCAGGCTCGATTCCCACCCAAACCGAAATTCACCTATAATATTCTTTTCAAGGGCGTTAATTTACTTTGTTTACAGGAACCTCCTTGAGAAATTTGACGTGAATTTGAGTATATCTTTATGTGATTTTACTCGTTGCCGTCGGCCATTTTTGGTGGCGTCATACGGTATACGCCACCGACTACAACGCCGGATGTTCCCGTAATGGGGCCATATAATGCTTTCGCGTTAAAAAATATTCGGCTGGTGTATCGCTATGATAACCCTCCTTTAGCGCACGACCAATAAGACTGATTGCCAGTAACCGAGCCTCGGCAGCTGAAATTAGTTCAGGCGCTGGTAATCGCTACAACTTGTAGCCTGCAAGTATATATCATGTTCCATGGACACCAAATGAACGATTTTTTTTTCACTGGTCATGGAAAGCGGCGCATTTATTGACAGAATACGTTCACAAACTTCTGTAACATTCGTACGCCTCTCGCTACGGCTCAGCACTGGCAGAGCCCTGCTTTGGACAGTAGCGCGCTTTCCTCCAACGGAGCAAAATTTACGTGGGCGCGAGTTGGCCAAAGCGCCCGCGTAGAAACGCCGACGCCACACGCGTGCCGACTGTTAATACGATGAGATCAGTTCGTAGCCGCGCAAGCAGAGTGACTATTCACCTTTAACTTTTACGGCACGTACCGCTTTCAGTTTATGCGTTCTCGACAAACTGCGCGTTCAGTTGCTCGCGTAAACCGTGCATACTATAGCACGTGCACGGCAGCCTGCAGATAGCCAGCGTGCACGTGACGTGCTTTGGGGAACGATAGGCTCGCGGTAAGCAAACAGCCGTGTCCTAGTTTTGCGACCAACGAGACCCCGCCAGGAGGGCGACAGCATGACATGCACTATTTATGGCAGGGTGCTTTCTCGCTTTATGTGCATGCAGGCGCACATACATTGAGCCGTCGTCGTCTGGTTCGGCCAGTATAACAGTATACACAGGGACGACAGAAAAGAAGCAAGAACATCGCCGACTAACAACGGAATTTTATTGAAGGTACGCGAGAACTTATATGTAGCGATTCAAAATAAATCAAGAGATGTCTACAGAAAGCAGGAAAATGAAGTCTGCGGCAGCACTCCTAAACGATATTTGGTTTCCTGTTTTCTATACTTGTCCTTTTGGAATTCGCCGTGTAGTTACAAGTTTTCCTTGCAATAAAACTAAGTTTTCAGTTAGCCGCGTTCTTGTTTCTTTCCTGTCTTCCCTGTGCAACGTTATGCTGGCCGGAAAAGTTGATGTGCACCGACTACCTCAACAAAATACCGCCGCCGTCACTCGATCGGTCGTCACCGACGATACAGCCATCGTTGTTCCGTTATACTCGGTCACTGGCGGAGGTGACATTTGACGCCAGGTACAATTGAATGTCCAACAAGAATTCGCTGTCTTGTTACTGCAAAGAAATGTCTGGACTAAAATTCAGATAACCTGAACAACAATATATACATTAGCCGGCGATCAGAATTCTGCCTGAATGCTGTAGCCGAACCACTGCTACGCAAAATCGACAAGTTCACCAGATCTGAGTACACCTGAAGCATCTAAATTGAGTCATTTAAGGGACGTTCAAAGTCACTTGTAGTAACTACACCCATGAAAGGTGACGCTCACAAAGGATACGAAGGGCAAGGGCGAAATTTCATCATGAAGACGAATTCTGTCATATCGTTATGAGTTAGACGTATTGCGTTATTTTTCAAGTCCTCGGGTATAGACAAAACAAGACGAATGAGAATATTAACTAAGGCTTGACGCTTCGGTTGCTATCAGTTTCAAAAACAAGAGCTGCCACGGCTCTCCGGAAGGGCTGCTCACAATGTCCCAAATTTTTATGCAGCCGTGAGCGAGAAACGCCCTCCGATAAACCATTTTCACCTTCTTAACGCAACGGGTGCATGCACAACTGTGGCCTGGGTTCAAGGCACGCCCCTTTTTACACACTACCTCTCAACTTGCCGGCGCCCCGCACCGGACACTTATATTTGTTATTCAGTAGCCGGGAAACTACATTACAGCTGCGGTGATAGTCGTTCGGTTGCTTCGACGTACGTCGGAAAGAAGGTCACTGGGACTTGTCTACAGGCGCTGCTCGCGTTTATTCTAACCAACAGGCAATCGGTTTAAGCGATGACGACCACCCCAACAAAAAACGACGACACACCTCCAAGAACGAATAAAAACACGTTTTTCGTCAAAATTTTAAACAGACGAGTATTACTAGTGGCTAAAGAAAAGTATAAAGAAGTATGGCTCTCCCGCAATGGAGAGTAGATGTAAGCATGAAATGGCTACCGGCAAAGTAGATTGGCTGGAGATGATACTAGCCACAATTTTAAGAAGTGTATAGTGCATGTTCGCAACGGCACACCCCACCACAACACACCACACGAACCTGTTTTGAACTGAACCTCATTGCAAGTGTCGTCTCGGCCAAACAGATAAAAAACAGAGGTTTTTTATCTAGCATTTTTGTATACATCTCCTTAAAGTTTTTTTCCCTTCAAGATCTACCTTGTTCCGCTAGCCATAACTGTAAGAGATACAGTCATATCAATCTCTTTCTTGCTTTTTTTTTCACCAATACTCTAAACATCTCTTGCTTATCTTGACTGCTGACGAATTGACGCTTGCGTCCACTTTAAACCCAAGCGCCTCTGGAAGGTATATGTTACCTACTGTTCCCTCTGGTTCAATCTCTCCGCATTCCATTAGGATGTACTGAGTTGTCTCCGGATTTTCGCTGCAGCCTACACATGCCTTATCTATTCCCGAATATTTGCTCCGGTATGTTTTTGTCCTTAGGCAACGGGCTCGAGCCTCAAATAGCAAGGCACTGCCCTCTGTTATTGTACAGATTTTCTCTTCTAATTTCTTCTCATTCTTGTAAATCTCTCTGGTCCTTTCTGTTTCCATTCTTTGCATTTATTACCTGTCTCTGTCTCTCTCACTTTCTTTCTGATGACTCCTGGTTGACTATTTGCAGTTTCAATGACCTTGTACTTCGTTGCCAAGATTCTTGACCTCTTCCTCGGTTCTGTGTCCTCGCTTTTTAAGTACAGATACTTGTACACTTTAGCTGCCCATTTATTTTCATCCATGTTCCTGAGCCTTTCTTCAAAACAAATTTTGGTTTGTGCTTCTCTGACTTCAGAAGATGCCCAACCCATGTCACCCTGCACTTCCTCATTTGTGGTTTTACCGTGCGCTCCCAAAGCCAACAAGCCTACCGATCTTTGGTTAACTACAAACCCAGACAAGATATCTGATTTTAAGCATAGAATGGCATTTGCGAACGTTAGCGCTGGCGCCATTACTCCTTTCCAGATCCCACGCGCCACCTCATACTTACTGTGGTCCCACAGTGCTCTGTGTTTCATTATTGCAGCGTTCCGCTTCCCCTTTATTTTCAGATTCTCTTGGTGGGTGCTTGAGTAAGCCTTTCCTTCGTTTATGTACACGCTCAGGTATTTATATTGCTTGACTATAGGTATGACTTACTGTTGAATTAACACCACGTAATTACTCGTATCTTCATTAAAGGTCATAATTCCCTAATTCCCGATATCCCTGTGCTAAACTCGAGGCCTATATTTGTCGCTGCATTGCCACAGATATTCCCAAGTGTCTGTAAATCTCTTTTATTGCCCGGTAGTAGCACTAGACAGCTTTAGTATAGCGTAAAATGCTTGCGTTAGCGTTAGCGTGCGACGCAACGCTAACGCAAAGAAAGACTGCACTGCGCGGCACAAGGTAGTGTTTTAGAAGAGCGGAACGGAGAAAAGCGTTAACGTTAACGCAAACAAATACAGCGCCATCTAGATGTAAAAACACAAAGTACTGGAAAGCCAAATCCACACGAAATGTCGAGCTTATCCAATGCCGAATCCGCAAGTGTGTCCCTAAGTCAAGCTTATCGAAAGCCACAGTCGATACGTTAATTACGCATGTAGGTGTTTGGTTTCAGTGTTGTTTTGTCGAGAGTCGCGAAACGCACCGATTATTCTTAGCATGCCGCGATCGAGTGTTCTGTGGGACCCATATTACGTGTCCTTTTTAAGTTGGGATGACATCGACGCCCTCATGCTTCGGGAACGAGAGTGACCGCGCAGGTTCTACGTGTCCTCAAGATCCACTCAACATCGAAGCTATTCCGGAGGGGACGTTTCGCCGGCAATTTCGCTTCCAGAAATCCGATTTCCCACTTCTTTCCACTTTTTTGCAAAGGACGCCCATCTTGACGTCCGTCCGAATGGGTTCACGGCGAAAACCTCCTTCAGGAGGTTCATATCGTCGTCGTCGGTAAAACGCCACGAATTGTGACCACAGCACCGACCACACTACTGTGTTTTGCCGCGGAAAACGTGACATGCATCGGCTTGACATGCGGCTTTACACCAAGCGAACGAGCGAAATACACTTGGGCGCCATCTCGAGGCGGATACAGCAAACATGAGCAAACATTAGCAAACCCTCTCGTTAAGCCTACTGCGCCGCTAATCGAGAACGTATATCGTAAACAACGCCCATTTGCACCTGTGCGCCACTGTCGAAGCATCATCACACAAATCTAAAGCAAACACGAGCATTAGTGGGAAACGAATGAGCCGAACAGTGCAGGCCGACGACTCGATAGACCCGAAGCGGGCTGCTCTCACTTCGACTGGCGCCGCCATGTTGCCGTACGTAAGGCTTCCCTTGCGTGCGTTAGCGTTCACCGCTAAATCTCGAAAATAGCGTACGTACGTAAGAGCTCCAGCACCGTTTACGTACAGCGCAGGCGCAGTGTGGTGCACGCAACGCTAACGCTAACTCTTTGCGTTTGCTGCTTTACGCTATACTAAACCTGTCTACTATCTCGCACGCATACAACAGTCCAAGGAGCTTCTGTTGCACTATTTGTACATTACGCATATAGCATAAATCAAACCCCAATTCGCTTTTTTCCAGTCATCTTTCTATGCCCTTAACATAAAGCGTGAACAACAATGGAGACAGCGGACATAGTTGCTTCAGTCCTAGGTGAATTCCCACCACTTCATTGCCTTTTACACCTTCCCATACAACTTGTACTCGGTTGTCTCTATATATCTCCCTAAGCAGCTCAACAAAATCGTCCTCTATGCCTTCATGCTTAAAAATATCCCATAAGAATTCCCTGTCTACGTTGTCATAGCTCTTTTAATATCTAGGAATGCTATCGATAAAGGTCTACTCTGAGCTAGGGAAATCTCTATGCACTGAGTTAGTACAAACATTATACTCTAAGCGTCTGCCTGGCCTGAACCCATTCTGCAGTTCCCCTAGTACATAATTTTTCTCCATCCACTTCGACAGTTCCAATTTTATGGCTTGCATTGATATTCTATATAGTATCGACGTTACTGTAACTGGCCCGTAGGAGCTTCTCTTATCCTTATCAGCTTTACCTTTATAGATGAGGTTCATCTTGCTTTCACGTCATCCAACCGGAATTTTCTTAGTTCTAATACTTGCTGTATGGCATTAGTCAGCAATGCCTTGCTCTTTGAACCGAGGTCTCTTTAGACCCAGGTCACGCAGCGTGGCGCCATCTCTCGAACCTGGTGCAAAACCCGCACCGCGGAATTCACGGAGCGCTGGCGTTGAACAGAACCCTGTCTCAGCGCCAAAAGATGACAATCAAGTATACGGTGCCCTGTATCTACGTTTTCAACGTCGCTATCGCAAATTACAAATAAAACTTCAGCGTACTAGAAGTTACAGCTTGAGTGATATCGTGAACAAACATTAAGAAGAACTCTGAAGCAATATTTTTGGTAACTTGTTGGGCAGTAACTAGCGCATACTATGTAATGCGGTCCTGTACAAAGGGTTGGGGGCCAGAGGCCGCATTTTATTAAGTTTTGACTGATTGCCCGGTAGATCTTGTTTTTCTCGCAACTTGCCCTGATGTCCTCGTTAAAGTGCCCGGATAAGGGCTCTGACTTTTGGCTCAAGGCCACTTGAAGGTCGCCGACACCGGGAGCTAAAAGCATTTCATGCTTTAAAGAAAGTCGCAGTTTCGCCCGAAAGGCGAAGCATCGATTGCGATAGCAAATTAGTGGACAGCTATACGAAGTAAGGATATAAATTTTATCGGCCATATAAACTTGCAAACATAGGCACACTAACTAAATCAACAAGCATGCTACCACGCGTGCACAAGTAAACATGAACACATCTGACTCGATGGCCGCGTAAACTCGCTGTCAAAATGCTGGCGTGAGGAAACGCGGCAGCAGCAGCGAGCGAAGTGACATTCGTGCTGCCTATCGCTTCAACGAAAAGTGAGCGCCCAGAACACACAGCACGCACGAAGCTACGAGCCGCCGACGCACCTAGGCCCTTATACCCTGCCCCCAACGCAGGTCGCTCTCAAGATACGGCTGGGCGACCACGCGCAGCCACCACATGCGTAGTTGCAGCCGGAGTAGAACGCCGCCCCCGCCCCCCCCCCCTTTCTCTCCTCCCCCCAGTGCCTCGCAACATTGGGTGTCTCGCGCATCACGGGAGTCGGCGCGCCTCCTTCCCGCTTTCGTCTCTTTCGTGCGGGCGAGATTGAGCCGCGATCGTCGGTTCCCCTCGCACGCCTTCGCTCACACATACAGAGTAGGGCGCGCAGGGACGGTGTTATCGCCCTTGGATATCATACGGAACCTCACCGCGAACTGCGAAGCCGACGGCGGAAATGCATTTGGAGTGCCCATGTAATTGCTGTTGCAATAAAAGGGGAGTTTGAATAATTAGACAACAACGCTGCGCGAGGAGTGTTATAAATGAAGGCGAAAGCGTACGCTCTATCCTAGCCTATGTTGCCACCTTCAGCCGATTTTCTATAATATCTGGATGATTTCTTGTTTGTTTGCCGGCAAGAAGATTCTTCTAGCACATAGTGAATATTTTGGTGGATTTCGCATGCATTTATTATCATAGCGTTTTTATCAATTCCACGATAGTCATCATCATCAGCCTATTTTAGTTCACTGGAGGACGAAGGCCTCTCCCTACGATCTCGAATTACCTCTGTCCTGCGCCAACTGATTCCAACTTGTGCCTGTAAATTTCCTAATTTCATCACCCCCCCCCCCCCCTATTTTCTTGCCGTCCTCGACTGCGCCTGCCTTGGCACCCATTCTGTAACTCTGATGGTTCGCCGCTTATCTGTCCTGCGCATTACATGGACTGCCCAGCTCCATTTTTTTTTTCTCTTAATGCCAGTTAGAATATCGGCTATCCCCGTTTGCTCTCTGATCCACTCCGCTCTCTTCCTGTCTCTTAGCGTTACGATCTAGCATTTTTTGTTCCATTGCTCTTTGCGCGGTGCTTAACTTGTTCTCGAGCTTCTTTGTCAACCTCCAAGTTTCTGCCCCATATGTTAGCACCGGTAGAATGTATTGACTGTGTGGGGAACTTGGGGAATTCGACGCGCCATTGCGCGGGCGCATTTCACCCATGTTCTGCAATCCTTAAGCCACATCGTCCTGGCTCCCAACCAGTTGTCAGCGGTGGCGCTCCACTCGCGGTGGTTCGCGGTGAGGGCGGAGCTAGTGACGTCACGAAGCGGCCCCTGGTGGCTACTGCCGTGACGGTAGCGGCTCTTGCTCCTTGGGACGGCGCCCGGTACGTAGATGCTTCCTCTCGTCCGCCGACACCTTTGTGACTAGGACTGAGCTCACGCACGTTGCCTTTGCCCGTGCGGGGAGCGCGTACCTCGTGTTGATCCTATCCCGACGCTAAGCCGAAGAACGGGTGCCTAGTGCTCGCGCGAGGTCGTACCACGCCGAGCCGCACTTATAGGAGGCCCAAGCCGAAGGAGATTGCCCGAGCTCTTGCGAGTTGGCCCATCGGTTATCGCGAGAGCAAGTAGCATAGCCACCGGGACTTTTGCTAGCGGCGTGTCCCAGCTTGAGCCTGTGCTCTCGCAGCGACGTGCTACAGGCGGCCCTAACTGTATTTTCCGCCCTTGGTGTGGGACCCCTTTGGCTCCCCGCCGTCCCGGGACCGGGCGTTGGTGCAGTTTCGGGTGCCGTCGGACACAATAAACGGTTTCCGTTAACTTAGGGCAATACTGTGTTTTTGCGTGCGTCGCTCGGTAGCCACTCGTGGCCCGAGCTCGCGCGCAGCGGCGCTAGAGGCTGACGGCTGACGCGGCCCTGTGGCTCGCTAAGCTCGAACCCGAGGTGGTCGGTACTCCTGTGAGACCCGAAGACCCCACAACTGTACACCTTTTTTTCAACGATAGTCCCCCTGTTTAGCTTTATTGCGACTACTGCTACCATCTCATTAATGTAGAATTTGTTAATGTTGCCCGCTATGTTCTTATGGATTAGGAATCATACCCCGTATTAACGCGACAGCGTTAAGGAGCCCGTATCGCAGAAACTCCGGTGTCGGCATCAGACGTTATTTCGGCGTGAAGATTTTCGAACCACCTATACCCAGGCCCTCCATGTGACAAAGTTAAAATACGTGAAAAAAATCATAAACTATGACTTGCAACTTACAGACATGATAGCTCTCGGACCGTAATTTGAATAAACGACAAAACATAATTCTGTTTGGCGAAAACTCAAACAAACCCCTTTTCCAGCGTTTCTACCATACACAGACCGGCCCCGGGGATCGCCTTTTGCGCGCGCTGGCGTGCGGGGGTCAGCGAGCGGCGAGCCCGGCTCCTTGCAATACCTCCAAATGCTCCAATACCTCCAATACTCCACGCAAGAGGCCGCGTTTCTACCAGAAAGCCCGCCCTCGCGCAAAGCGTTCGCGGCCAGCGTTTCCCGGTAAACATTGCGGTTACATACGCTCCAGTTGCCGGGAGAAGAAGTCAGTGATCTTTGAATGCTATCACGTTCCACTCATAAAGGCGAAGCTTAAGCGCCCTACAAATTTTTGCTTCTGATCTTGGAGTCCTCTGTAGTATAGGACGTGGCCATTAGTCCGTACAAGCCTGTATAAGCCTCACCAGTTCTTCCAACCTCACTAAGGCCAGTAATATCCCGCGTAATGCCTGATAGTTCCTCAAATAGTCCTGCTAAGCTAGCTTCACTTGAGAGGGTTCGTGCGTTGAACGTTGCCAGGTTCAGTTTTTAGTGACGGCCTGTCCGGGTTCATAGATTCTTAGCACCCTCTGCCGCATCGCAGCTCTGACCGCCGCCTTGGTCAGGTGCTTCGCAGCTGCTGGGAACTGAGGGACATTGGTTAATTGTACTAGCCACGAGAGTATTTTCAGCATTCTAGCAAATTTTGAATCTTTTTAGCGATGGTGGCAACAATAATTTTGCCGTTCCAAATATATGCAGCTTCGCTTTCTGTTGGTGCTGGTGTTTGCTCGTCAGGTTATTGAAGCTTTATCCTGCATTTTTATTGCGATATAGCAACTATATGGACACTCCAGGCGCATTTCTGCCGTCGCCGTCGACGACGCCGTGAGTTCCGTATAAAGTCCAAATGCGACAAAATCGTCGCCGTGCGCCGTTTGCTGTATGTGCGAGTGAAAGCGTGCGAGGGTGAGCCGGCGAGCGCGGATCAACCTCGCGTGCGTGAGCGCTGAAGGCGGGGCGGAAGCGCGCCCTCTTTTGTTGCGCGCGAGGCACGGGGGTGAAACGAGAAAGTGGGTGGGACGGGGGGGGGGGGTCGTTCTTCTCCGGCGACTGCTGCATACGGCGCGGCCGTGCAGGGGCAGTATGTGGAAAGCGATCTGCAACGTGGCCAAAGTGCATTCTGTTACGGTTTGCGCGTAACACCCCGGGCAAGAAGGAGGCTCAAAGACCATGCCTAATCGAAACGGAGGATGAATTCCTAATTTGCTATGGTTGTCTCGAGTGGTTGCCGGTCTGGCAGGCGCCCCGTAGTGATGACAGGCCCCTTTGTGTGTGTGCGACTCTGGGGGAGAACTCTCTTCGTAAACTGTGCGACCAAGGGGAGGACTTTCCGCCAACTGTCCTACTCTGGAGAAAGGATCAGCCGCCCATCCCCGACCAGACTCCGCGGGTTGCCGCCAGAGGAGGCAAGCACGTGCAACATCGCCCAGGAGAAAAGGAGCAGCCGCAAAGCAACGATGGGGACTCAGTGCACGTCACGTGACGTTGACGTGAGCAAGATCCCACCTACGATTTTAGTGGGCCTATTTAAGGGGCCCCGCAATGTACCTTTTCAATCCATTCATTCTCTTTTTGATTATCCTTCACCAACCATTGAATAAACAGTACAAGTTTCGCACTAGAAATCGTCTCGTCCCTGCCTGGTCGCCATGGTCTACCGGACGCCTGCAGCCTGCCGACAACGCCACGCTACCCAAAAGTAACGCCAGTCGATGTTCGTGTAACCGGCGTAGCTACAGCACCCGCGCGGGCCTCATCTTCAAAGTGATCTGAGATGTTTGCAGATTATCGTAGTACCGGTAGCCTCGTATGCGCTGTGCTTTCGACGTTTCGTTCTCGTAGACGCAAGAGATGCACGAAGGTTAATTCGCTCGCTGCTGCTGCCGCGTTTCCTCACGCCAGCGTTCTGACGAGTTGCCGCGGTCATCGAGTCAGATGTGTTCATGTTTACCTTTACGTGCGTGACACCATGCCTGTTAATTTAGTTAGTATGAGAATGCTTAGAAGTTTATACGGCCGATAAAACTACTATCCTTAATTCGTATAGCTATCTACTACTTTGCTGTCACAATCAGTGCTTCGCCTTCCGGCGAAACTGCGCCTTTCTTGTTGAGCTCTACAGTTGCGCGGAAGCACGGCGCGAGTCTGAAGTTCGACAGAGTTCCGTTTTCCGTTCTCGTCGGAAATGCTTCTCTCGTCAGGTTGCTCGGTTCCACGTCAGAACTGTCGACGTTGGTGCGTCCTCGACGCAGGCGACGGTTGTCGTTGGCAGCGCGCGCAACACGAACACCAGGGGCACGCCGAAATGAGGAAGGGAGGCGACGGCGAAGCGCGGAAGCTGCCACGTGGTCGCGCTCGCGGCAGGCCGCCGACCACGCGGAAGAACGTCCCCAGACCACGCGCGGCAACCGAAAATTGCGCAGTTCTCATTCAGCCTGTTCATTCCAGTCAACGAGGGACCGGGCCTCATTAATGACTCGCTTCATTTCAGCCCCTGCAACTGGAGGCCACTAATTTAGAGTTAATTGGCAAGTTTCACTTATTCAAGGCATCTATTAGTCCGCTTGAATCGTTTCTTAAAGACCACCAGCAGTGATAGCGCATTTGTGCGCAGCTTATTTCTATTTTGGTAATGACCTTTATTTTGAAGCATTATTTTTAACTGTCACCTTTAACACTGCTAGACATTGCTTCTTGAGTCAAGCTTTTTAAACACATTGCCCTTGTAAGCGAGGACAAATTTTATTTAAATTTTAGGGTTTAACGTGCCCAAAACTGCGCAGTGGGTCATGAGGGACGCCGCATGGTAGAGGGCTACACGTTAACTTTGACCACCTGTGGTTCTTTAACGTAGGCACAAAGCACGGTGCACGACTTCTTTTTTTCTTTTTGCATTCTGCCCTCAACGTAATGCAGCCACCAGCAATTGAACCCGCCACCTCATGCTCAACAGCGCAGCACCTTACAGGGTTAAAGCAAGCACAAAGCTTGCATACATAAATTTGTATACAACGGCTTTTGATTTAGCTATGCCATCCTTATCTTCCAGATAAAGGTCAGTGCCAGTCACTGAGTTGCCTTGTGTTAATACAAACCCACTGTGTTCAAGCGTTTCTTTACTGGAATCGCGAAGCAACGTCGTGGCTGTGCAGGTAAACCAGCGTATCTCTAGCCACATATTACATTGCAGCGTTTAGACTTGAAAAAATAAATTATGGGTCTTACGGTTTTAGCGCACGAAAAGGGACGAGAGACAGAAGTACCACGCGGACACAGCGTCGTACTTCTGTCTCTCGTCCCTTTTCGTGCGCTAAAACCGTAAAAGTAATGGGATACTGACATATCTAAACTTACGCTCTTTAAATTGTGGGGTTTTACGTGCCAAAAGCAATTTATGATTATGAGCACACCGTAGTGGAGGACTCCGGAAATTTCTACCACCTTGGGTTCTTTAACGTGCACCTAAACTTAAGTACACGGGTGCTTTCGCCCCCATCAAAGTACGCCCGCCGTGGCCGGGATTCGATCCTGCGACCTCGTGCTCAGCAGCCCAACACCATAGCCACTGAGCAACCACGGTGGGTAGCTTTTAGACTACAACATTGCACTTGAATGGTGTTTTTTACACTGCAACACTGTTGTCGCATCGTTAAGTAAGATAACTGCAGACCGGTATGTTATAACTGCTTTGTTTTATTGTTTTTTTTATTACGACTACGCTCTTTGGGCCAAGTACTGTGTGTATGTTCAGGCTCATTCCAGCCTACCTGGTAGGAGGCGAAATTTCGAGGCGTCCAAACGTGCGGGGCGTTTCCACTCGGCCAGCGACCTTAATCTGCTCGCGAATGTTCTGTGTGGGCGCTTTAGGTGGACGGCTCAGCCGCTAGACCTACATTGCAGTTTGAATGATACGTCAGCCGGCGAACACGCAGACACGAGGGTCATGTGCCCCACCTGATTTTCCTTTTGCCTGACGGCCTTAGACGGTCGTCTCTGTACGTAGTACGTACATATACGTATGTGCGCAAGTAGTTTAAATTCTGAGGTTTTATGTGCCGAAACCACGACCTGATTATGAGGCGCGCACGGTGCTGAGGGACTCCGGACGACTCTGTATCTTGTCTGTTTCTACCCAACACTGCTCATGCACGTGCGAGCGCCTTATCACTGACGCTCTCGTTTACACATAGAGCATGAATCTGATTAAGGGTTGGCTTCTTATGTTTTGTACAGAGGGTAATGCACCTGTCTAGAACCCGGGAGCTGCGTGCTCGGGACTGCGAGCGGGCAAGATCTAGTGATAATACCTTGTTCGCGGCCAGGTCATTCCGATTATGTGCGGCTGCACTTGCGGCTACATTAGGAGCGCTACGGGGGTGCGACGCCGCGCCGCGAAACAAAAGTGGAGACGACATGCAACGCGCGCTGCGAATGTGTGTGAGAATAAATGCAGTGAGCCCCAGCTATTTCCCCGGTCGTCCGGGTGCCGTGGTCTGGAATGCAACAATGAGTGATAACGAACACTAAAAACGGCGCTACGACTTCTGAAGAAAGCGGCAACATCACCCAACACTGCTATTGGGCTATGTTTTTGGTTATATGTAGTCCCGACGAAGAATACATCGGTGCATGCAGCGCCGGAGAGATTATAACGTGGCAGATAATATGCACTTAAAAGTAGATCGCTAGCCGCTTCATTTGCCCGACGATATCATCGCGGTTGTTGCACGGTGGACAACACCTTACTGTACTCTATAGAATGTGTATCATTTATCTTGAACTTGGCGAAATTGCACAACTGCAGAATAATATTTTGCAACCATTTCATGGTACTGTACCGTGATGTTTGCTAACAGGCTGAAAAATTATTTGTTTTCGCATCGCTTGGCGCTAACGTGTCTTGTTCCTGTATACATAAATTCGATGCTTTCGCAATAATTGTCCGCCACGGTCCATCATATCTTCTGCGTTGTTATATACTAGGCCGTTTACAACAACTTATGACTGTCAAGATGCAGCGCCAGGGGATACTTCGGTTCGGACGAATGCATTAGGATGTATCGAATGTGCATGCTTTGTTTCAATCTGCCACGGATCAAATTCTTCAAGGTATGCCGAACACAGCCTGTCGTTCGGATCCAGTTCCGATCGCAGGAACAACACTAGAGGGATGCGTCGATGAGAGTGTGCTTTTTCTGACGATTGTGAAGGTAGGGGATGCGCGTCAATTCCAAAAAGTGCAAAATCTTTCAGGGCAGTGTCAGCTATACCAGGCATGAGATAAGCAGCAAAGAAATTAGCCCTACGAAAGAGGATTCAACTAATAGCGTAAGCGCCAGAAACTCGAATCCAAAAAGATTTATTCTGACTCATAATGTTTAGTGTTCCAAAACACCCCACCTGCTATGAGACACAATATAGTGAAAGGTTGGATTAATCATGACCACTTGGGATTCCGATAGCGTGCACAGAAACCTCGGTAAATGAGAGTGTTAGCATTCAACCCTCACGGAATGAAGCGGGGAGTCGAGCCCACGACTTTTTGTTCGGCAGCAGAATGCCATATGTCATCTGAGCCACCACTGCGGGTCGAAAATGAATAGAAAGTTTTCTGTGGCCTCTTCGGTGTCTGCTCCGAGTTCTCGACCTGTTTCGCCGAAACACTTGAGGCAGTGCACTTTTTGCTGTGAAAAAATGTCGCTTCTAATTGGTCTGAAGAGCGCAAGGAAAGCTTCCAGTGTTGCGAAGAGCCACTTAGTATCCACACGTGGTTGACATGCTACAACGCAATTAAGCCGCTATAGCGCCCGATGTTGGCATCATTATCTCTCAGGCAGTCAATTAATGTCCAAGAGAAACAGGTAGCCCCCGATCCTGGAACGTTTAACAGCTCGTTAGTAAGAAAACTACGCTCACATCGGAACCGGAAGCACTTGCTTAGCAGTCGGCATAGAGATTACGCAAGCATAGTTGTAATTAACTGGCCTGAAGAACTACTTTCTAGCTGTCAAAACATCACGGAGTATAGGATAGACTGCTCCATAGGCAATGTTTTGCCAAGTGTTCAGTCTTTTTTTTTTTCTTGTTGTTTTTGGAGGATCGTGTACGGAACCGGGTAAGCTTCTTCGTGAGCTTGGCACGAATGGATGTGCCTCATGGGATACACTGGAGTGGGCTGGTATTTCTGTAAGGATTATTTTCCTCTTCTTCTATTCCTTTCTTACACTTCCCAACAAGTGGCCGATCATGGCGATAGCGCAGACACGGTTACTTGTTGAGCGAAGGGCAGCAAGAATGGAAAATTAAATGAATCGTTACAAAACACATTCCCTATTCTGCAATGCCAGATATCCCTCCCGAAAAAAAAAAAAAAAACCCGCCGTGGTTGCTCAGTGGCTATGGTGTTGGGCTGCTGAGCACGAGCTCGCGGGATCGAATCCCGGCCACGGCGGCCGCATTTCGATGGGGGCGAAATGCAAAAACACCCGTGTGCTTAGATTTAGGTGCACGTTAAAGAACCCCAGGTGGTCAAAATTTCCGGAGTCCTCCACTACGGCGTGCCTCATAATCAGAAAGTGGTTTTGGCACGTAAAACCCCAAATATTATTATTATTATTATTACTCCCGAAAAAAAAAAACGCTAGAACTTCCGAGAGTCATTTCGCCGATGAAGCAGAAACTACAGCACATAAAAGACGAGGACAAAAAACACAGTACAGGGGTTTGAAGACAAGGTCCTAGCTGACTTAAGGCGGATTTGACATATCTGAGATCTGGGCATCTTATAATCACTTCCAGAAAATAGGTTATAGGTGACTTGTAGGTGTCGTATGGACATGAAAATGGTACGAAATGATACCTCGGCATGCCGAGAACACATAGTAATAGTCAGCAACTAAGTATATAATCAAAAACGAGTAAAATTAGTCAAAAGTGGAATGAGATGTGAGCACCTGTGTCGTTATTGCCCTATGCCGTGCCGCCAAGTGCCGTCTAACTTAACTGCCGCGCCCTCCACGGGCACTTCACGCCAAAAACAAAGTTCCCGATAGTAGTTTAGAGAGTTTGATGCTGGTGGTTCTCTCTGTCTCTCTCTCTCTCTCTCTCTGTGTGTGTGTGTGTCCAGTGCGCGAGTTTAGCACAGAGAAATCGGCAATTATTATCTTTAATGAAGAGACGAGTAGTAATTACGCGGTATGAATTCAACAGCAAGTCATACCCATACTCAAGCAGTACAATTACCTCGGTGTATGCATACGAAGGAAAGACTTACTGAAGCGCCCGCCAAGATAATCTGAAGATAAAGCGGAAGCGGAATGAAACATAGAACACTTTGGGGCCACAATAAATGTGAGGCGGTGTTTCGAAAAAGGCCGTAAACACTCTGGACTAGTGGGCCCAGAGTGTAGCGTGGAGGAGCAACAAGAAAACCGAGGCGAGGGGCGTCATTCCCGAGGGTCAAACGCTGAGAAAAGAAAGCCTCAAGCAAGTGTCGATGCTAAACAAGACCAGGTCGACGCAATTGTGCGTGAAATACGATATGAATAAGGTACGAAATGAGTGAATAACGAACATGAAAAAGAGGCAGAGAAATAATAAAAAGATATAATCAAAATGTAATCATCGACTCATTTTAACCACCACGTACGTCGACCTTGACTTCCTTAGCGCTGACACTTGGTTGAACCTTTCTTTTATTTTTTGCTCGTCTTTCTCGCACTATAATTTTTACTTCCTCGTTATGAACGAACTCGCTCAACAAAACTTTTTTTTTTTTAACTGAGGATCGTGATGACAATTTATCGTGCCAATAAACGTTTTCAATGTGCTCGGTGATCCCAATGCGAGTGGATGTATTCGTGTAACCGATTTGGCATGGGCATGCCTTCGTGCCATCTGCGCATGTGCATGTAACTCGTAGTGCATTACACTACATGTCGCCGGCGCAATGCAACCTGTCTTATCGCAGGAGTTTCCCAAATTTGGTCGCTTGGAGCTATGGTCAGCCGACGTCGTTGACAGCAACGCTTACGTATAGATTGATGTATGAAAGCAACACCAGTGCCATTAGAGTCGCCTCAGTGAGGCCGGGGGGGGGGGGGGGGGGGTAGATTCCCGTTTAATGAACGAATGCTAGGATAATTGGTTACAAGTATTGGGAAGCAGCATTTACCGGCGTCAGAATCGGGACAGGACAAAGCAGGGCACCTCCAAAGAGGCAACGCCACACTTCTAAAGTATTTACTTCTGTGCGAGATTGTCACAGCATCCATAAGGTGCAGTCGCTCGCTGCCCAGGGAGGTCGCAAAGACATCACTCGGCCCTCAGTTGTCATACTCGGTCACAGCTTTCGTGTATGCAAACTAGGCATCAATTTGTTTCGACAAAACTATTTCTCTTTTACAGCAACACTATATATAGACGCTGACGCATTTATCGCCGTTAAATATGTTCGTATCTAGCCTTCTCGCGTCTGAATTTGGGGCTAATCGATCGTGTTCAGTAATTACGCATTAAAGTTGGTCCCCCAGCTGGTGTAGTTTAACGTAATGGAAGACACGCGCGTTTTCAATTTTTTTTTCATTAAGCTCACATCGAAATGCAGCCGTCGCGATGGGGAATAACTCGCTACCGCGGCGGCCGCATTCAGAATGAAGCCGGATGTGGGCTTCACACTGAATTTCACTCTTGCTGCAAACAAGGCGCTGGCGAGCACAGCGCAAACTCGCATGGACTGGTGCGCTCTGGCCGCGAGAATGGTGGCCTTTTACAGTTGCGTGAAAGTGCACGCGCCAGCGGAGTGCCCGGCGAGTTACATGGCGCAAGCAGTGTAACTATACACACAGACGGGCAGAAACAAAGCTATAGACCGGCGCTGTCTCTCTGCGTTCGTGTGACGTGGCGCTGTTTCCCGCCATGCATCCTTATCAACTCGCCGAAACGTCAGCTTTCACGGGCGAGTCGGTAAGCTGTATGGCATCATGCATCGTAAAAGAAATCTGAAATTTTGAGAGGAACCGTACAATGCTAGCGTTAGCTCGCCAACTACGTGCGCTTTAAAAAAGAAAAGAAAAAAAAATTACGTTCATTGGGGCTTATCTTGTTCCACAACAATAATCGCCACCAATCTATCGTGCATTTTATTTTTTCGCTACTTTCCAGTGAGGAAAGCTGTGTCACTCTGATACGCGTATGCCGTAAGTGAACTGAGAGCGCAGTGTTAATGAAAGTAAATAAAATGCATGCTAAATAGATGACGGTTATTGTTTGGGGACAAGTCCCAAAGGGTGCAAACTTTTATTTAGAGTATTTTTATTGCACTTAAATCGGGATACAAGCTATTGTGCTTCATTAGTGTCTCTTATGGCTTCGAAAGTGCTTTCTTCGCCGCGGGAAGCCGTGAGGCAGTGCGCGCGATAAAGTATTCCCGCCGACACAGTAGGACAATGGAATTGACCTCCTGAGCTGATTTCTGATTGTGAATAATTTCCTGTCACCTAAGGCTAAGCTCACTCCTGCAACTATATACCACCTGTTGTGTCATGGCTCAGTAATTTCTCGCCATTTAGAATTTTCTGTCCCCTTGTTTGTTGCCATTGTCGCGCCTTCGTCGTCACAGCACAGTGTTAGATACGGGACCTTTTCCTGAGCCTCCTTCGAGTTCACCAGACCACATCGAACGCGTCACACCGAATTAGGGAGCGCAGAAGCACATCTACCACGTTCCCGAGGCGCGGCACGTCCAAACAAGTTGGCGTCCCCAAGTTCGTGCGCCGCATGTGGAGCTATTCACTGCTTGACTCTTCCCGAAAGTGTAGCGGGAGCCTGGCACGGTTCCAGGTAACGTAGGTCCCGAGCAACGCTGCTTTGCGGCTCTGAAAGGTCGCTCGAGAACAAACCGCCTGGCCCCTCTGAGCACTTGCAAGCCGTGAGGCAAGACGGCTGCAATGCACCGTGAAACCCTGGCAGCAATCCCCCCCCCCCGTCCGCCTTTGTGAAGGCAGTTGCAGACCAGAAAGGCAATACCGCAGACAAGTAATCCCTCGGACAATTGGAGCCCAAGGAGGGACCCTCTGAGCCGAGTGTGACGTGCACTCGCACGGGCGCCTACCATTGGCAGAAAATGACGCCACCTGAGTGGGCTCGCCGATTGGCCGAAAATGACGTGACTTCGAGACACCGAAGGGGTTAAAAGCCAGAGACCGGGAGCAGCAAGGGAACATTCTTTCATTCACCTCTTTCGAGTTTCTTGCCACGGGCCGCAGCGTCCGAGTTGCTGCCGACCCGTAATGACTTTATGACTGTTAATTTCTTTGTACTCTCACTGTAAATAATGTAAATAAACCTCCAGTTTTCATCTCAAAGTCCTCCTCAACCTCGGCCAACTCCCGCACCCAACGGCAAGGTCCAAAATATGGGGGACAGCAATTGGCATTGTCCTCCAGATCCAACAACAGTCACCGTCGTTGGTGTCGTGCCGGCGTCGTCGTGGCCATTGTGTCGTCGTTTTCGTGCCATTAACTATAGTGCACAGTAAATGACTCAAGGCTGCTGAAGTTGTCTAAGTCAGTCTGTGTGTTATTTTTAAACTAGATCTTGTTCAGTAGGTACGGTTCACAGATTCATTCATTCGTTGCCGCCACTGCCGATGCACCACAAGCAACTGCCACTACATGCAAGCCTACATACAACTGTTGTGCATCACATCGGTGTAAACGGATGCTCGGTTGGTCCTTGTGAAAGCGCTTGGCTAGATGTTAGCTTTAGACTGCTGGTGATGTGGTTTTTGTTGCCTGCCGAGTTGGTACTGACATGTGTACGTATAGTGACATGACGTTCGTAATGTAAACATTCGGTTGTGATTGAGCACTCGTCTATACGGTCCATCTTGCCTCCGTAGTTTTTTTTTTGCGCTTTCTATATTCATGATGAGCGGAATCCAACTAGCCCTTCACCCGCCGTGGTTGCTTGGTGGCTTTGGTGGTGCGCTGCCAAGCACGAGGCCGCGGGATGAAATCCCGGCCACTGCGGCCGCATTTCGATGGGGGCGAAACGCAAAAAACACCCGTGTACTTAGATTTAGGTGCAGGTTAAGGAGACCTTAGGGGTCAAAATTAATCCGGAGTCCCCCACTACGGTGTGCCTCACAATCAGAGCGTGGTTTTGGCACGTAAAACCCCATAATTTAATTTCCTTTAGCAAGTCCAACCTATTTTACTCCTGGACATCTGCGTCAGCTCTTCTGCGCAGCTGCAATGTTATCGCTTGAATTTCTTGCGCATTTAACTTGTGTTTCTTTTTCCCGACAATTTATCTGTATCTGCACACATAGATTAATGCGTATCCGTTTTGGCTTGAGTCCTCGCACGCAGAGGAGGTTTCCGGAATAGGTCGTGAGTCAGCGCTAGCCTGGTTCATCTATACTGCTCTTTTGTGTCTAGTCTTTCTTCCGCCATGTTTTAGTGAAAGCTGCGGCATGTGTGCAGATTGGTTGTCAGAGTTCCCAGCGAAAACAATAACGTGAGGCGACGAACACCCCAAGAAGAATATGTGCAACAAACATATTTGCCACAGTTTTTCTTCGTCCTCGTCCTACTGGGCTCTTGCTATCATTTGTTTCTAGAGGACAAGCGTGCAGCTTACTTGCGTCGAGGTGAAACTGAACTGAGGTTACTCCCTTCTGATTTTCCCTTTGAAAGCGACGCAACTCTAGTTGGGAGGGTAATAAATTGGCACATGAACTGTATACACGTATATATGAGAGGTACGGTATGAAACTATGTCATATGGTCCTGCTTTGGGATCAGATCTGCCCGTATAGCGAGATCTGTCTGCACGAGAGCGGGTTGGAGTATGAATATATCCAGTGTATACGAGGCCGTGTGTACCTCTTCGTATCAGCGAGCAGTGCGCTGAAAAACGAGGCCTTATCGTAACTCGCGGTGCATCCATGCAGATGTTTGCGCGACCTCTCGAGATAAACGAGGGAGCAGTCACCGTGCTCTTCGGTCGTGGATATATCGCGTGTATGAAAAACGAGCGCCACCACCGTCGAGATGAAGAACGGGAAGGGATGCGGACAATCGTATTTTGTGGCTGCGCCCTTTGTTCTCCTTCGCCAATGACACCCTTTTCGTTCCAGCCGGCACGGTTGAACAGGGCCAAGGGGTTGTGGGCAGCGGCGCCTATGTAGGTGGGCGAGGCTGTGGTGATGATCGGCAGTTCATGAAAGAAAAAGAAATTTCGTGCTCCCGCCTGTAGCCCGAATCTACAAAGGAAACCCATACGCAAAGATAGTTTACGCAGTGGAACCAATGAATCTGAATCTGAATCCGAGTTGAATTAAAATTCCTCCTGGTCCGGCTGATCGCAGCCGGCCACATGCTGCCCCGGAAAAGGCGCTCGACGAGCTATAGTGCGCCATGGGCGGACATTTCGAGGTTGTGTCGCCATCAGTGTTTCGCTTTTGCATCTTTGTCTGGCTCACCAAAAATTCGGTAGCAGCAGGACTGACGTGTTTTGGTATTACAGAAGTATTGTTTCACCGATCCAGGCAAGCATTCCTAGGTGGAGAGCTGATTCAGGCCGCGCCTGAGCGCAACGTGGCTGAGCTGTAGCAAATGGCGGCGGTAGCAGCTAACTTCCGGTGCCCGCAGCGTGATTCGGTAGCACTGAGCTACGCCATGCTTGTCGCCGCAGAGGATCAGCGATTTGCTCCGTCGTGTGAAGCCAACAGGGACGAAGCGACTGCGCTTTAATAGCGGCTCAAAAACTATGTTTACGGGTGACCACGGGAACTTGGCTGACCACGGCTGCTGCTGATGCTATCGTGCCAAATAGCCCACACACAGGGCAGCGCTCTAATAACGAACGGGCTTATATGTAGCCATCTGTACTACCCTTACAGATGTGCCGGTAGCCGGCTCTGTACTCGACGAAAATGCGCAATGAGGCAATAATATGGTAGCTAAATATCCTCACGGCAACATAGGCACGCCTTCAAGTGCATAAGTATTTTATTAAATTGCAAACATTTGTACGCCTTCTTCGTCGGGGTTGGGCGCGTCTGCTCGGTGGGTTTCCCGCCGTGTGAAATGCCAGGGCGGCCGTAGAGACAGTGCCGCAGTAAACTGAAAGCAAAACTGGGCGAGAACTGAAGAAAGTATACGAACAGGATGCGGTGCTTTCAACTCTCAACTAATATTTATTGGGAAAAAAAAAACGTGAGCATGCACACAAAATGGGTGAGCGAAAATTAGGAAAGGGTTATGATCACCACTGCACAACAAGCATAAGGGTTAGACTCATGGTACTCTGCAGATGCTCGCGAGATATTGACATTTTTTATCGCGCAGAGCAAAATAGGTCTGAATAACCCCCCATGACACCTCTCCTTCTACTATGAAAGGCTTCAATGACTTCACGGGCCAACCATGATGGGATCGTATCGCAAAAAACGGGGGTGCATACGTATACCCACACCTTCGGCAATGCGGAGCGCGAGGGGACAGAGAGTGAAGGCCTGTGCTCTTGCAATCTGATTCACACATATTTTGCTTTGTCCAATGTATGTCTTTGCGCACTTTAATGGCCATTGTTAAACAATGCCCATTTTGCACTCTCCGCAGCACAATGCCTAAGCGCTCTCCACAAGACTGGCAGAATTCGCGTGCAGATGTGGCTGTAGTACGACTTCAAACACGTCTAATTAAAGCACTCTGGAAGCTTTAAAAAGAGTTTTAGAATAGCGTTTCCAAGCAAACGCAAATGCCTTACGCACGTGAATAGCACACCCTCACTGCTTATGTTCCATGCTCCATTGGGTTTGGCTGGCTTACGTACACTGTGCTAACGTACATTATCTTTATGGAGCTTAACGTACGTAATAAATAGGCTAAGAAATATCGTTGTAAAACTTGCCAGCACACATGGACTCAGTGCGAATTGCCCCGATGGCGGCGTTCTCCCTGACAGCCGATAAATGAAGTAAGCTTTCGCTTCCTCTGAACTCGCCTGAAGTGCAATAGCTGTGCGCGCCTATACTTTCCGGCGATGCTGGAATGCCTGCCGAGGTGCATTGCCATAGAAACGACAGAAAGGTTGCTAGTGGATGGTCTTGTCTTGGAGAGGTTTAGCACGAGTCACCAGATGACGTCCTGTCCCTTACCGTATCCTTAGCTTTTGCGTAACCCTGTTGGGTATCTTCAAGGAACGTGCACCGTAGCGTCCTGCAGAGAGCTTTCTTTAAGCTTACGTAAGGTGACGAACGCTTTTCTAAAGCTGTCTACTAACAGAGAGGACGCGTAGTGTTAGACCAGTAAAGAATCCAAATCAGGCAATACTTAGAAACTGTCTATTACAAATACGTGATTGTCAACTACTTCCCCTTTTTATGACCCAAATAAAGCAACGAATTCAAAAGGTTATCGTGTCCACGCACAAACCGCTTCGTCAAAATTTCGCTTCTTATTTTACGAATCTGAACTATAAGCGCCGTAAAATGATTCTGTGTAAAATCGGACGAACCGACCTCATTCTATGCCTTTTCTTTAATGAGAAAGTCAGCTTCTGATATGAATGCGTTTTCAATTCGTCTTCTACCTGAACAGAACAAGTGAACCAGGCCAGTGTGCAGGGTGAGGAGGCCGTTAGCTAGACTGCTGTTGTATTGTGCGTCCAAACAAAAGAGAAAAGCACCCAGCTAAAACAGAGAAAGAAAATTCTGGCTGTGTTTACATGGCTAGGCATTTTAATTTTCTTGTTGTATTACCCCCTTTTTACCTTCTTCAACCATTTTTGTGCTACGATTAACGCGGGTGAATTCCCGGAATCAGCTCCCGAACAACATTATTCCTTCACGTCCACGCGACTGCATAACCGCATTAAATCAGAACGCGGCCCTGGGCTTGCGACGGATCTGAATGGCTTGTTCGGCACCGCTCACCAAAGTTTTCGGGCTGCTTGTTACTTTTTGTTTTGCACTTACAGTGTAGGCGTTATCAATCCCAGGTTCAAGCGCGTTCATATTTAACAGGCCTGAATAGAAGGATACATCGGGCATAGTTGATTTGGCACACGCAGTTACGTTAAATGCTGGCATTGTTTGAGAAAATAATAAGCACTAAGAGAGTGGCTACAACATGCGCGTTTAATAATGTTTGCGGTGCATTAGCAAATTTGAACTTTGACGCAATACTAGTCTGGCGCTCTTTGGCAATACTTGGCCCTTGCGCCACGTAACACCGACTCCTCCTCCTCCCCCTCCCCATCATCATCATCATCATCATCATCATCATCATCATCATCATCATCATCGCTTTGAACTATCACGAGTATAAATTAACCAGAAAGTTGCATCTTAGAATACCAATCGTCGAAACTGCGGCTGGTCACTTCGTCTCCTCTGCTCTCTCACTTCTATCGACATTGGAAGCACAATGGATGGCGGCAAACTAGGTGGTGCACAGTGCAACCACGTTGCAGTTTTGTTTTTTCGCTGTTGTTTTGTTTTGTGTGTTTTTGACTGATGCACTATAAGTCAAGGCACTCTATGCTTGTAAACCGGCAAGCTTTTTTTCGCTCGCTGCGGAAGCCATCCTGGTGCGGCAGCAGATACGAAAGATTACGATGAATTGAAACTCGCTCGAAGGAGGACACGACCGCTTTCGGGTCCCTTCAAGGAGAAGCAGGGACCCGCTCTTTTATTCAAGAAATAATAAAGTGGGGCAGGCTGGGAGCAGCTAGCCAACCAAGCAGAATGCTGCCATTGGGGTGCATTGCAACGAAGAGCCGCGTAGGAGAAAAGGGAGTATGGTGTCCGAGGTGGCGTCGTATCCATCACCAGAGCGCAGCGTGGTTGTCCGCTTTTGCGCCGCCGTCTCGTGGAATCTTTTCTACGACCTCGCTCTATTAGCCGGCAGCCGCTCCCCGAGTTGTCCGAGCCTTCCGTCATCACTGGGGAGGCGCAGCAGGCGTGCCGCAGCAGCCCCCGCAAGTGGGCTTGCATGGAAAACATTCACTCAGCCGTTGTGAGGAGGAACATTGAATCGAAACAAGTTCGGCTGGCTTCAAAGGCCAAATTGGACGCTCTTGTGCTCATAATGAATGACTGCGCTCAGATTTTAACGAGGTTTTCGTGTCTGTCTGTCTGTCTGGCCGCCCATCTGTCTGTCTGTCTTTCTGTCTGTCTGTCTGTCTGTCTGTCTGTCTGTCTGTCTGTCTGTCTGTCTGTCTGTCTGTCTGTCTGTCTGTCTGTCTGTCTGTCTGTCTGTCTGTCTGTCTGTCTGTCTGTCTGTCTGTCCGTCTGTCTGTCTGTCTGTCCGTCTGTCCGTCTGTCTGTCTGTCTGTCTGTCTGTCTGTCTGTCTGTCTGTCTGTCTGTCTGTCTGTCTGTTATTTTTTTTAATTCCACGGTTTTACGCGCCAAAACCACGATCTGATTATTAGGTACGCCATAGTGAGGGGCTCCGGATTAATTTCGATCACCTGGGGCTCTTAACGTGCACCCAATGCACGCTACACGGGTGTTTCTGCATTTCTCCCCCCATCAAAATACGGCCGCCGCGGCCGGGATTCAATGCCGCTATCTGGGGTTTAGCAGCTGTCTTTTTATCAGGAGACGTCGAGGCTGGTGAGTGGGCTCTAGCTATGCATTTTCACATAGGATGAATATACAAAAAGGATGCAATAACATAGTTCACTTGTTGGGTGGGGATTTATTTATTTATTTATTTATTTATTTATTTATTTATTTATTTATTTATTTATTTATTTATTTATTTATTTGTGATACCCTCAGGACTTCTTTATTAAGCATTATAGAGGGGAGGGGCTGCAAAGTGATCATACAAGTGCAAAATGCAGTAGTACACAACGCACGTAAGCACACAATGACTTATTTAGCAACATCGTTAGAAAATTGGAAAAGAACGCAAAGCAACTACAATAATAAGTGCAAATACAGCAAGACAAAAATGAATAATAAGAACAGATATATCCAGCAGACTCCGACCACTTGTCACAAAGGCCCATAAAGTTCATGGCCTACCAACACAACTCGCATAAAGGCACATGAAAAAGACGCATAAAGGCACATAAAGTCTGATCACAGTACTACACATGTAGTAGGGTCGTGTGAAGACGTGGAGGGTCAGTTTAAAATTTTTCATGCACCCGGGTTGAGTTAATCTAGTATGTATACATGCGTTGCTTATGACGGGTGTTTAGTATATGTAGATGAAGTATACCGACATTTGTTTAGAATTTGATTATACGTACTATCAGGCCTTGAAATAATTAGTAAGTATCGAGAACGGGCCTGATTTACACACATCATTGAAAGCCCCATTTTGAAGCAATCGCATCGCTCGTTTCAGGGTTGGCCGAGGGTGCAGTTGATGTGCAGGGGCCCAACAAAACCGAATCGAAGTCATTGCTAGCCTATGTGTTAGTTTCTCGCAAACTAGGCACCCGAACTCTCACTTACCATTTGTACTGGCCTGAAATTCTTCGAAGTGATTGCCGAGCCGAATTAGAGTAATCAAGACACTTGGTGTCACGTCCTATTGCGCAATAAACTGGCATATGTGCCAGCTTTCTTTTGTCTATTGCCTTCAGCTTTCATAACACAGCTCAGAATAAAAACCAACCTGATTAAGATTTTCGTTTCGTTTTATCTGCAGGCGTCACGAAGGTATTTTAACACTCCAGATAACGATCACCTGCAGCTTCCTTGCCGCAGTGTAGCTGCCAAGAGTCGTCACTGTCGGGCTGACACTTTGTTTCACTTTCTTGACACTTATTTATAGCCCTCGTCCCGGGAGCAACAACAACAACGATTACTTAAGCATTTCTCTCTCTCTCTCTCTCTCTCGATTTCCCTCCTGTTTGTGAACGGGAATTCGAGTGTTGTGGGCGACGAACCAAGGGCGGATCATCAGCACGCCCGCATCTCGCCGCGTTTGGGACAAGAACTGCGCTCGCGTTTCCTGAAAGAGGGGCCCCGCCCCCGGAGCCAAATGGCACCAGGACGACTGCGCCAGGTGGGCGATCCCCATCACTCCCCTCTGGAACGCAGCCTGTCAACATGGCAGACGCTGTCTTTAGCTCCGCCACCAGACCTTGAGCACGAACAGGGCAGCCGCCTTTTGCGAACAACGGCGGGCTCGGTGCTGGTCCTTCGTGTTTTGTGGACGCGGTGCTGTTTGTCGACGCACCACTTGCCGTGCGTCGATGTTACAGTCGGCTGCTAAGGAGGGAATATGTAGGCTGCCATATCAAGGGGGCTTGATGAAAATCTAGAATTGATAAAATACAGTATCGAGCAGATTTGGCATAGGTGTGGCAACCGTCACATACATTTACAAATACCGCCGTAAAACATGTGCGTAAAACACCAATAGCAGACGCTGGTAAAGTGAGCATGCTGGGCACGCTCTATGCGCAGCGGTTCCTCTATTGAAACCTAATCGAATAGTGCGCGGGAGGAATTAATATGGCAAAATTAACTCTAATACAAATACGTGTAATATAAGGGCATATAGAAAGCAGGCGCTATAGAAGTGCGATGGCACATCTTAGGTCTGAGCACGAGATAACCTAATAAGGTGGTGGCACCGGCTAGTTGGTTATTCATATTTAGGCACGGACAGCACTGAGAACATGGTCAAAGTGAGGGCACGATGTAGAAACGGGCCGTTTTCCAATGTGCCCACTTTTTGTACCTAGCGCTGTTCCCGGCTGAATATGAAAGTGATCATCAAATTTTCATTGGCATCTACATCTATAGTATAAGTAAGGAGGGTTGACTTCTTTTCGCTTGGACGCATGTCGTGCGAGTGTCATCCTGCCAGTCCCAAGACACGATTTCTGTCAACCCCACTTCTTTTTTCTCCCTATACCACTAAGATGTAACCTGTCACTTACATACAAAAAAAAAAAAAATATGTGCATCCGGAGAGCCACAGGGGCTGCGTTTGAAAGGCAAAATCGGCACTCGCGGATGAAACTACGCACTATGCTTCCAATTCGTGGCGCTTCCGGCGACGCAGCCGCTGCGACATCGTTCTTTTGAGCGCATGCTGCACGTGGCCTGAAAGAGAGTAAATGCAAGAGGAAAATATAGCTGCGCACGGAGCCTTGTTATGACGGGCCGTGGTGAGCCGCTGTTGAAAGGGTTGACTGGCACGTTAGAAGAGGAGACAGGAAGACACGCGCTTTGTGTCGTCATGTTTTTCATGGCCCGACTCCTTGCCACCGCGCTAGCTTGATGCGGAGACGACCGCACCACTTGTGCGGACCTCTCGGTCGGGAAAAGAATGTTTGTATCCTGCCGCACGAAACGTGATCCAGAATGCAATGCAGTTTACGTCGAGCAAAGGGGATGGCACTTTTTACACGCTGAGGAATGCCACTTTGAACTCATGCTGGGCAGCTTCATTTGCTATAATATATTTTTTAAATAGGTTATATTTTGTTAACAGTGATAATTCATAACGGCCATGTTCTTCGTTGGTTCACTATCCCCAGCGAAATCAAACACTCAAAGACGCAATGACAACTCTGCGTCATTTTCAGTTCTCAGGTGGCGGCTTGTCGCCACGCATACAAGGGCGTACACGCAAAGAGCACGCCAGATGCGCGGGCGTATCGCGTTCACCCGTAATTAGCTTCGCAACAAGCTCTCGGTTTCTTAACCTCCTTTCTTTAAGCAAACTATGCCCGGCTAGTTTACCGCGGCGCCTTTTGAGCTCTCCCTATATTGACTCGCATGCCTCCTTAAACAGCGATTCTGTGAAGATGTATTTAGGGCATTCCAATAAAGACGTAGGGAACGCCTTCGCAGCCCGGCCCGCCAGCACGAGCGTACACAGAACGCTGACACCGCTCAGGCAGGTTATGAAGGAAAGCATTACAAAGTCATTAGCGGCAAACTTAATCAGCGATGAACCTGTTCTGGAACACGCCCAAGAAAGGCGTGCAGGGGCCTCCGAGTGGGAAAACGCCGCAACGCGTTCGGTAGCAGTCGCACCCTCCCCCCCCCTCCCTTTCCCCTCCTCGCGCGGCCGCTGCCAAGCAGGCCGTATTGCCCCGGAGCGCGGGTACGTGCTTGGGCAAGTGCGAGACCGGCATCTGCACTGCCGCGTATGCAGTGTGGAGGCACTGGCGCAAGAAAAACAAACACAGCGAAGAGCGCCAGGAGCATGACAGCCGAAGAATCGGGAGAGCTTGTGGGCAAGGCGCCGTGCGCCGGTTACAATATGGTAATACAAGATGTATACGAGCTGTTCGCAGCCGCTCACGAAGCCCTCGCGTGATCTCGAGCCACCGATCCGCGGAGCTTGTGTACACGCCCGAGCACTGCGTGCATGCGTGGCGCCTTTTGGAGCGCACCGGTGCGGAAACAGCGCAGGTATCATGCTTGCACAAATTAACGGGGGGGGGGGGGGAAATGACACCACAGTGGCTGTAATGGCACCGCGATTAGCGAGCAGTTCTACGCGTCACGTTAGGCGGATTTAGACGACACGTATCTACTCAAGGCCGCAAGATTAACGACAAAACACGATGTATACGACAGCAACAGTTCAGCTCAGCAAGTCTGATCGTCGGTATAGACAGCGGGAAAGCATTTGGCAATTTGTCGCACGCAGTCATTTCAGCGAAACTCAACAATAAGAGGCTGAGAACACGCCTCTATAATTATATAAAGAACTTCCCCGATTACCGAACTACATAGAAAGTAAAAACAGGACAGTATACCGGCCTCACGCATCGGCTGAGAACTGGTGTGCATCAGGGATCAATTCGCTCCTTGATATTGTGGAATATTGCGATTAAGTACCTGTCACGCACCTTTGAAAATGTACCGAACATGCGATCTGGCCTTTATGCAGGCAATATTAGTTGACAGAACACAACAGCTACCCCGCGAGAACAGGAGGATCCAAACAAGGATCGAAACAAGGATCCCGTAAGCATACAACGATGCGACAAGAGCGTGGAACCAGGATGCTCACTTGAAAAATTTGCGCGTAAGGCAGTATTAAAGAGTAACAGCAGTGCGGCAGAACGATACCGTAATCTAATTCGACTTAAACTTGGCCACCAACCTTACACGAAAACGTGGGGCCCTACCCCAAATGACCGGTAGACAGAACACATGAATGCCCCGTTGCCGGAGCTGAAACTAGATGGCCTTGGGGTTGTCACGGTACAGGCGTGCGCGCCTGATTAAGGAAGCGGGCCGGCTGCACGAGAGAACGAGTATCTATAATATAGCACAGTTTCAGAGACTTCAAAGCTCAAACCAAAGCAGAAATCTTGTGTAACAAGGAAACAATGCTCCCCATCTGCCACCGAAGCCAAAGGGATGCGTTTGGAGGACACGATTAAAAGAACTAAAACAAATCCAATACCCATAAACCTACAAAGAAAGGAAAAACAAAAAAAAACACGCCCATCTAATTAACCTAGAAAGCATGACAGCACGAATGAACGCACATAACTCATAGCTGCAGCTTCAATTAAAACTGAGGAAAGGAAACGACAGAAATAATAAGGCCAAAAGGAACTGTAACGTAAAGCTCACGAAAAAGCACCGTCCTTCAGAAGTCGTGACAGCACTGGCGTAAAGCGCAAAAAAGTGGGAACTTTAATCAAACACTACTAAACACTCAACACAGAAGTTCCGGGGAAAGTTGTCATACCACGTTTGGGCGTGAATGTACGTTCTTCTTCTTCTTCTTCTTTTTTTTTTTTTAATGCCTCACTCCCCTTCTTTCTTTCCCGCGCCATATACGTAGTTGTGGTAGCACAGCAAGTCTGTCGGTGCGCCAATCACGGCGATGACGGCGGTTGTCGTTTCGGCTCCCACCGGAGGCAAATTGTATTTTCTTCCGCTTCCATTCCCGCTTTATTATTAATTCGGCATTTCCATTAAACTGGAGTTAATTTTCCAGGTGCTTTACTCGGCTTCGTTGTCTTTTGACCTCGTATGGTTACCTCTCGAAACTGGTGTTTGTCGCAAGAATTGAAGCGAATGGGTTTGCTTTACATCCTTGCTGTTTTCAATTCTGTGAGCATAACGGGGCCCACGTTACGCTGACCATTAAAATAATTTGACTTACTATGCGTTGACAGAAAAGTCGTCGCCTAATCTCGGCTGTGGTGTGACTACCCTATAGTTGTACTGTAATTTTGTAAAAGCATTTCTAACACACACACGCATGCTCAGACACGCACGCACTTACACACCCGACCCGCCGTGGTTTTGTTTAGTGGCTTTGGTGTTGCGCTGTTAAGCACGAGGTCTGCGGATCAAATCCCGGCCACGGCGGCCGCATATCGATGGGCGCGAAATGCGAGAACACCCCGGTACTTAGATTTAGGTGCACGTTAATGAACACATTCTTTTCTGCACATGGATAGCCGATGCGCAAATTCACAATTTCCGCAGATGGATTGCCAGGTAACAATATTTCTAACTCAAACGCTGTGCCCTGAGTGGAAAACTTGCGTGTCTAAGTACTTCGGAGTCATTTTTGCGAATCTTCTCGAAAGGTTAGACCTGCATATACGCATGCATAGGAGAACCACATAAAGTACCGCTGAGTACAGACTGGCAACAATAAACACGGCAGGCTTGTTTTTAGCTCGTGCGGTAAGCTCATGTCTGGCGTCAGCGAATTTTCTGTGCTAAGGAGGAGCTATCACCGTTATAAGGTGACTAAATCTGTTTTCTTTACATCCATTTTATTTAAAAATTTTCGTAAAGGGGTATTCTGACAGTCGTCTACAAAATTTATAAACTTGATTAAAAATAGATGGTGAAATAAGTAATTTAGGCCTCTTTTTCTTTTCTTTCTTTTTGTGTGTGTGTGTCAACACGGAGTCTGCAGTTACGCAGACTCTCTGATTATGACTGCATAAGATTTCTGTTTTCTTTTTGTTATTATTATTTTCATACTGCCAACGTAACAGCGTCCATTAAGACAAGTTTAGACGGCTCATTTGTGACTCTGCGCTCATATTTAGGAAGCTATTTTCTCTTTCTCTGTCTGCGTGTTCCTTATTTTCTTTCTTTTTTTCTTTCTTTTCGAGGCTCAATCTCAAGTACGCAGTGCCGCGTAGGAAGTTTTCTGCGCCACGCAATATTCGTTGCTTGTAGTTTGTACTGCACGTAGCGAGGATCCTGTTAAGTATTTCCTAGTTCCCTTGAATGCAAGGACGAAAGAAGCATTATGAAAGGCCTGCTGTAACTACGTATTCTAACCTTAATGAATGAGACCCGCCGTGCTTGCTTAGTGGCTATGGTGTTGGGCTGCTACGCACGAGGTCGCGGGATCAAATCCAGGCCACGGCGGCCGCATTTCAATGGGGGCGAAATGCGAAAACACCCGTGTACATAGATTTAGGTGCACGTTAAAGAACACCAAGTGGTCCAAATTTCCGGAGTCCCCCACTACGGCGTGCCTCGTAATCAGAAAGTGATTTTGGCACGTAAAATCCCATAATTTATTTTTTTAGCTTTAAAACTCAGAGGTTGGGTTATGTGCGGAACAAAAACACTTCAATTAACACTGGAAGCGCTGGCAAAGTCTTTTGAAAAGCCGGTCAACTTTACAGGAGGCGTCACACCTAGTACAACCCGGAATTTAAAATCTGCCCTCTCCATACATTTAATTTACCTGCCCAGCTCCTGCCGAGTAAGCGAGTAGAATGTCAAGGTCGTTTAACAAAACCATAAATGCCATTTATGATTGTCATGTGCTTACTCCTCAGGGCTGCACCTTAACCGTGAAGGATGGTGTGTTGGACAGCTCCGAGTTAACTTCAACAACTTCAATCACATTGTTTCCCCTGGAATTCTCAATGTACTGGTGTTTCAACATTGTGCATCAATAGAACCTGTTGTCGCGCGAGCTGTTAAACAATGCACGGTAAGAAAGGGACACAGGCACATGAAGAAAGGCGACGATGCCAAGTGCTCAAACTGCAAAAGGAATATAGCCTGCGCGACGCATTCGCAGCTATCAAATAACGAAATATATGCATATAAAGCACGCGCGCATCACCATGATTTGTTCAATAACGACATCGCCCTCGAGTGTAAGCACAGTGAAGACGCGCTAACGCAGTCATTTTTTATTCTTTCTTATGAAAAATGCCTCCAAAGGTGATCATGCCGTTCTGCTAGCGCTTCTTCTCAGAATTGTTTTCTCTAAATGCTGGCTCAAACATGTAGAAAACAATGTGCATACTTATAATCATTCGTCCTTACTTTTTTAACATGCTTCCAAAGTCAGTACTTCACACATAGCGCTTAGTTTGGCATATGCGAAGACATCGTTTTACAAACTTCTCGTGGGCTGAAAACGCGACGCGCGCATCGTGCCTGCTTGCCACCCTCGAGAAGTTATGATGCATACGCATGAGGCACGAGATCCAGTCTCAAATTCGGGCGTTCATCCTAAGCCTTCTGCCGATGCTGTTCACGTTTTATCTTCTACAACCGTGTTTCAGCTCAGCCATAGATGATCGACGAGGGCAAGCTTGCAAGCAGGCAATAATGCTCATACGTGATCATCGAATTTTGCATGGTTTGAGTTCGATGATATTCCTCTATTGCACTGACCAAAAAAAAAAACACACAATAAAGAAAAGAAAACAACTGGAAGGCTCCAGCGACACTTTGATTGCCTTAACTCGATTAGACGGTCAGATCGTGCGGTCAGATCGCGAGCGTTTTCTTTTTCCGTAGCCTCATCCTGCACTGCTAATAAGAGCCTGCGCGAGGCTTGTTTTTATGCTCATCTATGTCCACGCAACCCCTTATGCCCACCTTATGTCCACATTTCTGATTCCCTGCGGATCGCTGCACGCGGTTAGGGGACTCGGCTCAGCCAAAGACGGACACGTTTAGCCTATTTCCTGGCTTATAATGGTGGATTACTGTAGAAGGCGAACGTGGAGCAGTGATTAGAGCGATATTAAAGGCGTATAAACGCTGATTCGATTCCCCACAACACAACGCAGTTTTAACGCGAAGCATTCTTTGCCTCATACCATGCAGGTTGCGGTGTAGATAGATTATTGTCTCGCCTCGCTTCGGGTCCGAGTACGCAAAGAATGCATTTCTTTAGGAAAAATTCGAGTCCGATGGTAGGTTTCGAACCAAGTACCTCCAGCACTGTTAACAGCCCAAACGATCTGCCCATTGAGCCAGAGACGCATGCAAGTACTTCTCTCGTTCCCAACGCGAGCTAGCACTCTGAACCGATGTGCCCGGGCGCGACGTGGCACAGCAAGAACTTTCTTTAAAAAAAAAAAGACACGAAAAGAAAGCGAGAGGAGGTGTGCACGTGTCAGTTTACATTCGGCCACAGACACAGGAATTGAACGCGCTAAGAACTTGACCAAGGCCTAATAACGCTAACAACTGTTGACCTTACTACTGTTTTCGTGCTCCCCGTCGCACAGAAAAACAAGTTGCTTTCAAGAGCAACACCACATATAATACCGACATGAGTTTGATGGGTGATCTGTCACGCCCGCTGTCGCGGACGGGGCGCGCCAGTTAAAGCGCCAGATGGGCCGTTAACTGCTATGAAGCGTGTTTGAGGGCGCTGCTTTTTTTATGCGGGCGGACGGTTGGCCACGTGTTTTTTTTTTTTCGCTGATTTTCTTTCTCATTCGGAAGAACTAAATGCGCAAACAGTATCTGGTTGAGAACCATGCCAGTTTTAAGTTTCTTTCAATTTCCTACGAATTCTTCAATGACAGCACGCCATCCAGAGCAGTAATTAAAAAAATAGCAAGTTGCAATTAATTATTCATTGAATGCCATCAACAAAAAATTACTGGCGGCTATACTCTACTCGTCTGTGATAAGTATGCACTTAGTTATCTACGTGTAGAATGGCCCGTCTTTCTAACAAGCGGAGACCTTCGCTGTGTATAACCTACAGACGTTCAAATCGGGTCTCAGGTGGGCACGTCAGCGTCAGTTCGTAAGTTACCCGGCTGATCACTATAGAACGCTGTGCAGTTTGAGCATCGAGCTTGGGCATAAGCCCCATGGAATGCCAGCAATTCGGTGGAGTGCGTGAAGCCGTTGCAGTGACGTCTCCGATGCATAGTCCACAGAATGTCGCCATAAGAGTCCGCTGTCTAGGATTGCGCCAAGGAAGCGGACACCGGAATCACGTCAAAGGAGAGCCAATATTGAGAGCTCCGGTGAATCACTCATTTCCTAAAAAGACAATTCATTGCCACTCTCGTTCGCTCTGGAAACCGCCGCATCAGCCAATAGTTGTAAAGAGATTTAGCCACATGTAAGCGACCCTTCTATACAGAGTGAGAATAGGATCGACCTGCACTACTACGTAGATGTTTAAGCTCAGCGGTGCTGCTTCTCTATCCCACAATCGGTGCAACGAAGTGGTCGATACAGAGTACTTTATCTGGTCCTGCAATGGGCTTGTGTCTTTAAGGGAAGAGACTGCTGGACAGCATGAAAAAAAGAGGGTTCCCTCACCGAACGTGTAGAACAGTTACTTTTCCCAGAACGACCGCAGATAGTGAGCGAGGAGTAGTCGCGCATTCTTCTCACACTTCTGCGAGAGGCTGGACTGATTGCCTCGTGGTGACATATCTGACGCGGAAAGAGACGCTCATCAATTCGGAAAAATTGCCGGCCAAGTCTGCCAGGCTAACCTCGCCTGTAGCAACATCGCAGTTACCACATTACCACCGCCACCACCCCTGCGCCTTACTTGTATCGCTGCTGGTAAAACTGCAAAGCATCCAAAATTCAATTCCCTTTCGAAATAAAATGACTCCGAACCAGATAAAGCATGGCCAGTTTACGTTGCGCACACCGGCCAACCTTACCGGCTCTAGGCACCACTGCAGCGGTACACGCCCAAGTGACCCGACAAAACGCACTGCGCGCGCGTCGCAAAAGGTGGGGTCACGGGCAGCTCTGCACGGGCGGGAAGGGCGGCACTGATGCGATGCGGCGCAGACCGAAATTGGCTTCGCGGCGAGCGCGTATTCCTACGGCGGGCATTCCCCGGCGTAACGGTTCGCGCTCCTAAATCAAAGCTCATCGCTCTCTCAACGAATCTAGGCCCCTCGTGCGCGTACACGCGCAACGATTAATGGGGCCCGCGCGCGTCTCCCTTTGCACGCGCCGGTGTATGCGATCGAGCCTTTTCCGAGCCCGGCGCGCCGCCGCCTGGCGGACGATACGATGTGCGGCAGCGATAACGAGCGCCGCGTATAGGCTGCACGAAGGGGTGAAAATTAGAGCAGAGGACTATGGACGCGTGTGCGCAGTGCTGGCGTCCGACCTCACGAAAAGCCGCCGGTAAACGCTCCGACGGTTATCGTGGAGCGAATGACGAAGGAAACAGGCGGGCTTACCGCGCTTGTTTATACGAATTCCCGTATAGCCCGCGCTGCGCGTTCGGGTTCAACGCACAGGTACGCCGCGCGCGTGAAGACTGTTGCGTCGTGAACGATCGGCTCGCCCCGTCGTGTAGTTCAACCGATCGGCATGTAGTTTCAGGGAAGTGCGAGCCAATGCACATCGCGCCGCTCGTCGTACATGAAGGTCTCGCAGATGCAATCTCCCCCACGCACCAACCTGACATGCGTTGCATGAATGCGTATATCTTCCTTGATGCTGGCTCACGTCAGCGCGCCGCACTCGGGGCCACCAACTTTTGTGCCCCGAAACAACCTCCTGCCTTCTTCGCCTCCCTTTGGGGCTTGCCACCAGCGGTGGACCCGGGCGGTTCTCGTTGAGGAATGCGTCATGCCGGTCGCTTAAATATTGACAGCAACACTCCCTGACATGAAATGACAGCTAAGAAAGGCGACAAGAATGCAGCCAGCAGTAATTGAAATATTCATGCCACAAAATCGTCACCGGTTTTCTTCTCAGCGTTTTCGATTGAGGGGCATACGTGATCGCCGCCGCACTCTTGCTCACGAATCCCCCGGCATGCGCCACGCACTTTCCAGGAAGTAATAGCAGTTCCAAGCCTACGCCCTGATTTCGTGACGCGGTCGTAGTGTCCCCTAGGCCTGCAAAATGTTAAGCAGGTTCACGAGTCAACTTGGAACTCGAGCAGTGCTACAGGATTTTCAAATGACCTTTTGTTTGGCTCTTCGACGGGGTTTGGCGTTCGTCGTCGTATCCTCGCCGGATATATTTGTGGATATATATATATACAGAAATAGTTGAAATGGCTACCAGCTAACTATGCATTCTCGGACATTTTTTAGGCACAGGCAAGACATCAGCCTTGCAGCATTTTCTATTGACATAAAATACCTTTATTCTCTTCCGCAGACCAAATTGATTTGATTAAATGCGTAGCTGACGGTATTGACAGACGGGGAGCAGTCTCTGGGTGGTCATGTGAACAATTTTTGGAATTTCTTTTCTTTAAGTTAACTGCACTTACGCGACATGGAATGGAAATATTGTCAAACAAAGAAATGGCATATGTATTGGGTCCTGCATTTCTCCCTGCTTAAGTGACTTCTATATAGCTAACCGTGACTAAGCTCTTGACGACCACTTGAGAAGTATGGACGTTATTCTTGTGTTCAGATTTGTAGATGACTTCTTAATTGTTACTAATAACGAATCAGGTAATTTTGATACGGTAGTTTCGAAAACCTTAACCACGTTTACTGGTGTCTTGTCCCCTTTGGTGTCGACGCATGAAGTGCCTGTAGGCAACGTCTTAAGATTTTTAGCCTTACGTTTGTACGTTTCATCACGAAGTGTCTGCGGGAGCTATGAGCCGAGATATAAGCCAGCGCTGCCATTCTCATCCGCATACTCGAAACTGGTAAAACGCGCTGCAATACTATGTTTCTTTAGGATTTTTTTTTTTGATAAAGTCACCCGACCACAAGGTTGAAACAAGTTTGTGGGGCCAGGCAAGCATCTGGCCGATGCTGGTTAGCCCTTGCGACTGTTGACTTCGGTATCGGAGGGCTTAAGTAAAAAGTACTAAACCAATTGAAATGAGTACGATGGCGATACGAGAACAAAGAAAGCTGCAATCATACCTTACATAAATAGCATCTCGCATAATCTGAAAACGATAGCGAGAAGGTCCGGAGTAGACGTAGTTTTTGCTGTTCCTGAACGATTGCAGAGGATTTTCACGAAAGTAAACTCGGGCAAAGAAGAGACGACCACCTGTACCACAAGCCACTGCACGCAAGTGCTAACAGAATGTTGTGTAATACCCTTGTCGTGCGAACACGTGTATATCGGCCAGACAGGCCAGTGTATTAATTAGAGGCTAAGGGAGCATCGATATGATGCCACAATAAATTCAAGCCATTTAGGCATGTGTTGCCGGGAGTGCGGCGGCGTCCCGGTCACTGAAAAAAATACTACTTTGAATCGGGCCCGAAGCAGTACGACAAGAGAAATTCTTGAGGCTTATGAAACAAAATAAAATGAAGAAAAGTGTGGGATGCATGCCTTCGGTGGCGTAATCGGAAAAAAAGAGACCGCGGTTTCTTGAATCATTGACATAGCCGTTTACCTAGCAAGTTGAGGTTACGCTGTTTGATGCGTGTCGGTTCCTTGGTGTGCGCCTCTAAATGTTAACATTCTTGCTCTTACCCGCCGTTGTGGCTTAGCGGCTACGGCGCTTCACTGCTAAGCACGAGGTCGCGGGGTCGAATCCCGTTCGCGGCAGCCGCATTTCAATGGGGGCGAATTGCAAAAGCGCCCGTGTTTCGTGCGTCGGAGGCACGTTAAAGATTCCCTGGTGGTCGAAATTATTGCGTACATACATGAAGACTGCAATACACTAATAATTCTTTAACTTCTGTAATGTTACATATTTTAATGGTTGTATGTATGTATATGCAACCGACATGTTATAAATCTACGTTTTATTTATTTGTAAGTATTTTGCATATTTTTGGTACAATGTAAGTTGAAGACGCCGTGTTTTGCTGCAGTGTTGTAAGTTGAAACTGCTGTATATATATATATTTTTTTCTGTGCTGAATGTTTGCAATCGCTGTTGCCAAATTGCAAATGGATCACGAGCCTCTGTCAGGCTTCGATTCATATTGCTTTTACTGCCATTTCTCTAACAGAAACGAAATAAAAACAAAAGCTCCCTCTTATTCTCCTCACCATTCTTCGCCAATCCCTCAGAATGGGTGCGCCATTGTGACACAAGAGTTATGACGCCTTGAGTGAGGGGAAGGGGTATTTACATATGTGTCGTACTTCTCTGTGCACACGCCTCTCACCAACATTTGCCCCTCAATAAGCCTAACACATTGTCTTCATCCATGTGGTGCAGACAGCCAACAGCTACGGGCCACAAGGCTATGCCCGTGTCAGTCGCTACTGCTGCTACCTCGCTAACTTGAACAAGCATCGGGCCATTTGGATTCCAGCATTGCGTTATATCTGCCTGCTTTTCTTGTTTTGTTCGGTTGACTCCCCACCGCTGACGGGAGACGTTTAGAGAGGCTGTGGAAGAGCTATTAAGAGAGAGAGACAGAAGAAAGAGGAAAGGCAAGGAGGTTAACCAGATGGGAGGATCCCGTTTGCCACCCTACGCTGGGGAGAGAGGGGAGGGGGAGGTAAAGTGATAGCAAAGTAGAGATAAAGATAGAAAGGAGCATAGACATACAGTCACAGTCGGTCACTATCACCGCATACCGTCACTGCGCACAGCACAGTCGCAACATCTGTTCAGGCTACAGCCACTTGTCCAATTCTGTTGGCCTTAAAAACTGCAACAGTGCCCTCGTCGCCCTCCGCTGCGATGGCCCTTGTGATGTCGGCATTCTAAAATAAGTTCCTCTGTTAGAGGTCTTTGGTCAAAGCGCGCTATCGCGATTTTGCGAGCGATCGTCTCTGTAAATTGTAGCGAGAACAGTCACAGAGAAGGTGTGACGGAACCCGCATGCCGCCCTATAAGCTTTCCAGATTAAAAGCTCGACTCCTTCATTGATGAGGTGAAACGTAAAGCGAAGCTCTTGATACGGATGCCGGTACTTTTGCTAGGCTGCGATGAAACGGGAGCACATTTGATAACAGGGCCGTGTTCCTACAGCCAGTCGTCGCATTTCACCATTGAAAAGACTGTGCAAGCGTGATCCCCACTGCGCTGTCACGTGAAACTGCTCTGTTTGGATGCCCCTGATCTTCATGAGGAGATATGACTCGCGCGCAGTGCTCGACACCGCTTTGTGTTCGTGGTTGCCCCAATTCCGTAGGGCTTGTGCAAGGTTTTACGCTCCCTTGCTTAGGCACGGATACATGAATATATTAACATATCGTGCCAGATGGCTAGGGATGTTTTACTAATGAAAGATTTCACAAAAGTATCAGAGTCAGACTAACTTTTAAGCTTCTGTACCAGCACACATGAGTGCAGTGGCGTAGCCAAAAGCTTTTTCGAGGGGGAAGGGATGGTATGCATTTGAACGGAGACGGGTACAGTAAAGGGGAGGGGGAGGATGCTGGGCAGGCCGCATACTAACACAGATTGTTCGGGGGGAGGGGGCGTGCCCAGGAACTATACAGCGCTTTTTACATCTGCCAACGATCCTCGTGACCATGCAAGTGTACGCCAAGTTAACCCCGAGTTAACGAACCAGCGACAATACATGACTGGACCCATCCCATGATGTCTTTCGGCTTGAATGCGATGAGCATTCAAGAAACGTTGCGATACACCGTATACATTGTTGAAGATGCCTTAATTCACACACACAACGTGTGGCAGGTAACCTGCTAGACATCCTCTACACACACGTGTACCTCCGTTTTACTAAGCGTGGCAGGGACACTGAGCCCTACAGCCATACAGCAGCGTTGGTGATGTCTTCTTGACTACACCGCGCTGTTAGTTTAGCACGAAAACCTGCCCTCGGCCACTTTCAGCAACGACTCCACTATTTATTTCACGACCGTCCACCAACCGAAGCTCGCTGAACGGCCAACTGCTCTCAGACCCACTACCGTGGACAGGGCGTGTTGTGACCACGGGGGCAGTCGCCGTTTACGCCCTGCCGGCAACTTATTTCGGTCGCCTGTGTCACCTCGAATGACGAGCGCAGTCTTTTGTCTCCTGCAGCCCGAAAATCTACCCGTTTCTAGCACGGGGTCGTCCAGGCAGTGGCCCCTCTCCTAGGCTGATCGGAATTAGCATGACCCGACTGGTGGCAAGAAGCACAGTAAAGCCGCGGTACGTTTGCTAGCGACCCAAAATGTCACGGACGTATACACACGGTGACGTACAACCCTTTTGACCCGCCGTTGTGTTCGACCCTTCGCTCTATGCACCACCTGTGTACTCTGCCGCTGCAACCCACGCTTAACGGCCTCTTTCGCAGATTAACAACTATTCTATCTTTAGCGGAACTGCGTCACAGCGGAGAGAGAGATAGAGAGAGAGAGAGAGAGAGAAAATTAAGGACAGCAACCAGTAAAAATATGTATGCGCGCGCTCCTGCTGCGAGGTGGTCCGTACGTGACGTGACGGCTTCGTCCTCTGGCAGAGCTAGAACGCCGTGAAGTGCCGGTATCCTAAACGGGCTGTCACCCGAAGTCTCGCGCAGAACGGGAGGCACGTTAGACGCGCGATGCCTTGATGGAGAGAAACGCAAGCCAAGGCCAAACACGGCCCATGCCAGTTTCCCATACCTTTGCGATAAGTCTGGCTCGAGCGTTCTGTTGACGCCGAGATTCCCGTCAGCGGCGTCGACGTTTAGGCAGAAGAGCGGAAGGGGAGGGGGGGGGGGGGGCGGGCGCTGATAAAGTTAAAGTCCAGCAACCTAGATGTAGCTTGAATTATTCGGGACATCTTTACGACCGCGTATCTGGGAAGTTGCAGAGAAGCATGTAAAGCCACACAGGTTCATCGTAATAGCAAAACTTCCTATTTTTGTCGGGAGGAAAGCTGCGTGATGTTTATATGGCGATGGCTCCACCTGAAATAAGAAAAACTAAAAGAAAATTTGATGTCCCCGTTCGTAACCCGCTAGTAAAGTGTTAAAGAAGTGTTACACGCGATATCCATGTATGTTTTCAGCGCGTGTGCCGTAGCTCATCAAGGCCACCCGGTCCAAATTTTTACGTCCCCACTTTGCCGTTGGATGCCGAATCGTCAGGACACTCCCAGCAAGTCACACACGCACTGAAGGATGCGTTTCTCCGTATATAGGCAGGACTCATTCAACGGTACGACTTACGGCCGAGCGGTGGTCTCATTGTCGAAATAGCTGAGGGTTCCACACTTGTGGTATCTATCTATCTATCTATCTATCTATCTATCTATCTATCTATCTATCTATCTATCTATCTATCTGTCTGTCTGTCTGTCTGTCTGTCTGTCTGTCTGTCTGTCTGTCTGTCTGTCTGTCTGTCTGTCTGTCTGTCTGTCTGTCTGTCTGTCTGTCTGTCTGTCTGTCTGTCTGTCTGTCTGTCTGTCTGTCTGTCTGTCTGTCTGTCTGTCTGTCTGTCTGTCTGTCTGTCTGTCTGTCTGTCTGTCTGTCTGTCTGTCTGTCTGTCTGTCTGTCTGTCTGTCTGTCTGTCTGTCTGTCTGTCTGTCTGTCTGTCTGTCTGTCTGTCTGTCTGTCTGTCTGTCTGTCTGTCTGTCTGTCTGTCTGTCTGTCTGTCTGTCTGTCTGTCTGTCTGTCTGTCTGTCTGTCTGTCTGTCTGTCTGTCTGTCTGTCTGTCTGTCTGTCTGTCTGTCTGTCTGTCTGTCTGTCTGTCTGTCTGTCTGTCTGTCTGTCTGTCTGTCTGTCTGTCTGTCTGTCTGTCTGTCTGTCTGTCTGTCTGTCTGTCTGTCTGTCTGTCTGTCTGTCTGTCTGTCTGTCTGTCTGTCTGTCTGTCTGTCTGTCTGTCTGTCTGTCTGTCTGTCTGTCTGTCTGTCTGTCTGTCTGTCTGTCTGTCTGTCTGTCTGTCTGTCTGTCTGTCTGTCTAATCACGTTACCTTTCTTGACACCGACGTAGTTTTTCAACCCGAAGTGCATATACCGAGGCCACAGTTTGCTGGTTGCATCCGACAACGTAACACTGATTGCGACACATTTGCGTAAATGAAAAAAATCTTATTAGGTGAGCCAGTAATACCACAATTAAAAAAAGAAGAATGACATGAGGGGACACTAAGTACAAGACGAGAAAAAAAGCTACAAACGCTTTACGCGGAATGTCGCTCTAGAGAATGGCGCTGCACTTGACTTCACTCTCTTGCGGCAGAATCATTGCACGGCATGTCGGCGACATCGCTTCCCATTCATAGCTTTCCGTCAAGCACTTGATACAGCGTTCGACATGTCGTGAAGCATTCGAGGGGTACACGCAGCTAAAATCGGCAGTAGGTAGCGTGCCAGAAGGCCTTACATAAACCTTGTGATGCGTCCGCAGCATTCGACGGCCCACCTCCAGCTCGTAAAAATGAAGCAGACCGGATGCTTTTGATTTGGTAAGATTTGTATTCCATTAGTTTTACTGCACGTGGAATAGCAAACGACACTGCAGCCACCTTGTACTAAAAAAAAGAAAGATAAATAGCTCATACTATCGTCTACGAGCCCGATTCATCATTGGTTTACCGGTGCAAAACCAGAGAAACAGAATGTCGCTTCTGGTTTTTAATCTGTGCCGTGCGCATTTGCACAGGACAGCGCACCATATTTTTTTAGCGAAAACCGCATCGCATCATTCAGAGTTACAGCTTCCTATTCCTAGTGGCGAGGAAGGACTATAAGAAGAAGGAAGGCACGATTCAGTATGAAATGCATCAGCGCAGTGCCGTGCCGGCGACTGAACACACGAGCAAGCAGCCGCTCAGGACCGACCGCACTGAAACGGCAAAATCGGAAAGCGTGCGAGGGGCGACTGAGATTTGATCGAAGCCCGAAAATAATCGGGTATTCCTCCCCTTCTTCTCTGGGGGGCCCTGCCTCCATGTTTATCCCCCGGGGCACGACTACCGCAAGGGCTCCCTTTGCGCGGCGGCCAAAAGGAGCTCGTGCAAACCGGAAAGCACGCTACGCTATAGCGCCGACTTGCGCCGCATGCGGCCCGTTTCGAGCCGGAGATGCATGCCGACCGGCTCCATAAATTACGCCGCCGAAGCCACTTCTTCCCGGAGGCGCTGTTTCGCTCTCGCATCCTGCGCCGACCGTGGGCGGCCGCCGAGGCCGCCGCGCCGCTGGACACGCGTTCGATCCGTTGTGCGCGGCAACGTTGCAGGTGAGGGGTCGGCACACTCCGCGCGAGCACAACATCCCTTTGAGCACGAGGCACGCGCGCGACAAATCTCGCGCGCCCGCCGTAAAACGGCCGCCGACGAGGGGCCCCCCTCTTTCTATTTTCTTTAGAGGGCACTCCCCTCTGTCGCCGCGTGGCCCTGCCCACCACATAACACCCCATGCACCCTTCCTGCTGCGTTAGGAGTCGTTCCCTGGCTCTCATTCATTTCGTGTTCTATTTTTCGACCAGATTTATTGTTCGTTTTTTGTATAGTAGACGTTTACTTTGTATCAACCCTGGCAAGAGTACAAGCCAAGAAGTTGGTCGACAAGTCAGTCTCTTATTTCTAGAAACATGTAACAGATCGAGGACAGAGATAAGAGATGTACAACAACACGGGTGATGGAAACGAGGTGGCGAAGGGAATGAAGGTTGGGAATTGCAGAGAAAGTTTCTGCGGGTCCGCTTGCCCCATTCAATCTTGTCCACACGGAGTGCACATAAACGGATTGTTGCGCGAGTTCTGCGGAGCATGGCGGCGTTTCTCAAGGTGCCCACCTGGTGTCGGGTTGGCTACTTCGTCCTAGAAACTCGTCCGCTGCTCAGCTTGCGCGTCCGGTTTTAGAGTTTCATCACTAAGGTGGCTTGAAGACCGTACCGTTGTAAGCCTCTGTGGCCCTCTTAATAAGCGGGCGCAGCGTTTATCAGTGGAGGCCGGAGGGAACAGGCCTGGTGCGAAAGTAATCAGGTGACGAGGTAATCTGAGAGATCCTTCCCTCGGAGTGGCATCGACGAATGTGGTACTCTCACGCAGATTCTCGGCGAACTTTCATCTATCAAAAAGAACACGCTCTACGAAGAAACAGCTATAGTTCACCTGAGCGAGGCCCAGTAATGGACGAATGTGCTTCTCCATAATAAAACAGTGTTTTGTGTTCATAGTCTTTTGTGTGCTCGCCTTCTTTGTTAGTCATAAATTTCTGATTCGTATTTCAATGAGCTCGCCTTCACCTCCACCACCACCACCACCACCAATGCCAGGCTATTGATCATTATCTTTATCTTCTGCATATTAATCTGCAACCCCCCTCTTACACTCTCTGTATTAAGGTCCTCAATCATTTCTTGTTAACTGGTAACATCTCTTTTCTATTAGATATTATTCTCTTTACACCTTTTCCCCAACACAGGGTAGCCAATTGGTCTGAGAACTAGCTATCCTCCCTGTCTTTCCGTATATTTCTACTCCTCCTTCCTCGTCCCCAGTGTTGCTAAACAGGACGATGTAATCTGCAAACCGAATGTTGCTGAGATATTCGCGGTTGATGCTCACCCCTAAGCCTTCCCAGTTTAATAGCTTGAATACTACTTCCAAGCACGCAGTGAATAGCATTGGAGAGATTGTGTCTTTTTGCCTGACACCTTTCTTTATAGGTATCTTTCTTCTTCTCTTGTGGAGAATTAAGGTAGCTGTGGAATCTCTGTAGATATTTTCGAACAGATTTACGTAAGCCTCCTGTACTCCTTGATTACGCATTGTCTCTATGACTGCTGGTATTTCTACTGAATCAAATACATTTTCGTAATCTATGAAAGCCAGATAAAGAGGCTGATTGTATTCTGCAGATTTATCGATTACCTGATCAATTACATGGATGTGATCCATTGCACAGTATCCCGTCCTGAAGCCAGCCTGTTGTCTTGGTTGACTGAAGTCAACTGTTGCCCTTATTTTATTGGAAATTATCTTGGTGAATATACTATGCACTACTGGAAGTAAGCTAATGGGCCTATAATTTTTAAAATCTTTAACGCCTCCCTTTTTGTGGATTAGTATAACGTTGGCATTCTTCCAGTTCTTTGGGACTCTTGAAGTCGTGAGGCATTTCGCATAATGGGCCGCAAGCTTTTCAAGCATGATATCTCCTCCATCTTTGATTAAATCGACCTTTATTCCATCTTCTCCTGCTGCTTTTCCTCGTTTCATGTGTTGTAAGGCCCTTCTAAAGGAGCCTCTGTAACCTGTTCATTATTACTTCGAATGGAGAATAGAACTATTCCGCTGCTTTTACTATATCTTCGAAATTGCTGATGATATTACCCTGCTTAACTTTCAGTGCGTACATCTTGCCTTGTCCTATGTCAAGTTTTCTTCTCACTTATTTCATGGTGCGTCCATTTTTACTGCTTCCTTAGTGTTTCTCACGTTGTAATTTCGAATATACTTTATTTTCTCCTTGTTGATAAGTTTTGACAGTTCCGCTGACTCCATCTGGTCTCTTGAGTTGGACACATTCATTCTTTGTCGTTTCTTTATTAGGTCCTTCGTTGCTTGGGAGAACTTACCTATTGGTTGCCTTGGTGCGTTACCTGCCACTTCAACTGCTGCTTCTGAAGCCAGCCTACGGCTTCATTCATTACCTCTATGACCCTTGTCTCGCTTTGTTTCTCTCCAAAATCTGGGAGCTGCCGCTCCCTTGTTGCGGCAATGAATGAAGTCCTCTAGGACGTTCCTGGCGCCCAGCCATCACGTCGGGTCGCGTCCAGGAAGCGTGGAAACGCGTCAAGTGACACGGGCAGCGAGGCAACCGAGTTGTACTCGGACAGCGTCGACTCGTCGGACGACGATTTCACGCTTACCATGAGCCAAACTACAAAAAGGAGACTGCTACGGATGTCATCATCGCCAAGTGTCTCCAGCGTGAAGACAACACCACAGCGGTGGCCGCACACTATGCTCTTCATGCCTGTGGACCCTGTGTCCAATCTGCGACTCCTAAACAGGCAAGTCCTTTCTGCGTTTCTTGAGTGAATCGCGCCAAACGAGCTAAAAGACGTCAGAATAAACGCACGGAAGAATGTCCTCGCAGTAGACGTTCTACGCCGTAGTGCACTGCAAAGCCTGCGGCACGCAACGGAGATCGACAAAGTGAAACTGCTATCCATGATTCCTACAGGCTGCAATGGCACTGTCAGCGTCATTTATGATGGTGATATTTCTATACCAATAGACGACTTGCCAATATTAATAAAGACAACTACAGAAGGCACTCTTATCACGCAAATCACAAGACTTGGCAATACACGTTGCCTGAAGCTTGGGTTTGAGGGAGACAGCCTTCCCTCACACGTCAAAGTTGGCCACGTTCGCCATTCAGTCCGCCCATACGTATACCGAAGCCCCTGCAATGCTACAAATGCCGCAAGATGAGACCCGTAAAAAGTGTCTGCAGGAATAACCTCGTGTGCCCACGGTGCCCTGAATCTCATTCAGCAGATGCCTGCGGCGCAACTGTGTTAAGGTGCCCTAACTGCTATTGTACTCATGAGGCCTCATCCAATGATTGCGCGCGGGTGAGGAACGAGCGAGCAGTACTCAAACGCATGGTACAGGGCCATTCAACACACAGAGAGGCTGCCGCTACTCTCAGGCGACGACGACATCACCACCGAAGGGCATCACGAATAGTTGCATCTATCGATAGAGATACACCATCTTCCGGCAAAGCGGTTACCATATCAACGCCGACTTCCACAAAGACGCGTACACTGCGAAAGCGAAGAACGGGACAAGACTCGCACCTCCTGAAGAGTGGCCTACACTTCCACGAGCACAACCTGCCTCGGAGTCACATCAGATCGCGCCGCCCTCAATGACCTCACGAACCGCGGATGCGACGACGACTGAGGATCGCCAAGTCATAGTGATGTTGAAGTCACTGATGGACGCCATGCACATTCTACTGAGCAACATGAAAACCCCGTCGGCACAGAGTGCACTGCAGGTGCTGGAGACCTTGAGTCCGGTGCTTGCGGCTCTTGGGTAAAACCACGGCCAGAGAGTTGCCGTCGTTTCAAGAGGAGCTCAAGAATGCATCTGTCTTTCAGTGGAACGCCAGAGGGCTTAAGTCACGATTGTCCGACTTTAGACAGTTTGATTGTACGCACCAATTCCCCATTATCGTGATTTGCGAGCCCAACCTGTCAGCTCCCATCAGACTATCCGGGTATGAGTGCTTTATGTCCTCTACCCAGGGAGAGTGCAGCAAGGTTGTTGTGTTTATACGCCGTGACTTGACTTATGTGCATCACCCAGTGCCTCCTGACGAAGTAAATCAATACGTTCGCTCAACAGTGAAGAAGAAAAAGCTCACGTTCACAATTCTTGGAGCCTACTTATCTCCTACAAGCCGTCTAGATCGTGAGCGCTTACGGGGAATTTCGACATCGACTCCACAGCCGTGGGTGGTCATTGGCGACTTTAATGTCCACCATTACCTATGGGGAAGCTCCAAAGTGAACTCTAGAGGCAGAACGATGGTGTCCTTTGCCTCTGAACGCAAATTTTGCCTGTCGAATGATGGAAGCCTTACCTATCTGCGCGATCAGCGTATAGTGCTTGGACCTTACCTTCGTTTCACGTTCGCTTTCGAGAAGAGTGCACTGGTTTTCGGATTTAGAAACGCCGGGTAGCGACCACACCCCAACCTATTTGAAGATCGAAGGTTTGACTAGCTCCATGTCCCCCAGAACCGTCCGGTGCACCGACTGGCCTAAATACAATATAATCATGGAAGACTGTCGTCGTGACGGCACCTCCTATAACCTACAGGGCGCGATAAAGGATGCCACACAAACAACCACGCATTCGCTTTTGAGGAGTTCTTCCCGCACCGATTTCGACATCGAACTCAAGAAAATTCGAGCAATTCGCCATCGTGCGGAACGAAGATATAGACGCACGAAGTCCAATCATGATTTGAGATTGGCTAGACGAACACAAAATAAATTACAGCGTCACATGAACAAGCTGGCTTCGCGACAATGGGTGTCCTTTTGCGAGTACCTTGATCCGCGAAAGCTTTTGTCGCTTATATGGAGGACTGTTTGTGGCATTACCACAACCTTTGGTCAGCGCCACTCGTTTAAATCTCTGGCACTCCATCTAAAATGTAGAGATATTGACGTCACTTAGTGTTTCTGCAGAAGGATGGCTGGCAAAGCAAATTCTTATGGAACGGGTACGGGAACGCTTGACCACCCACTATTCTCACGCGATCCCCGCATGGAATGCCCTTTTTCTATGGAAGAACTATAAGCTGCGCTGGCTTTGTGCAGGCGTTCTTCAGCGCCAGGACCTGACAGCATTACACACCATGCCCTGTGTAACCTAGGAGACCAAGCTCGGAAGGCACTCTTGCTCCTGTACAACTACTCCTGGCAGACGGGTACGGTCCCGCGAGAATGGAAATCAACTCGCCTCGTTCCACTTCTCAAAGCTGGCAAGTCGCCTTTGGACATTTCCTCATACCGTCCGATCGCACTTGCCAACTGTGTCGGAAAAACAACGGAAAGACTGATTTTAACAGGTCTGGAATGGTACTTAGAATACTATGAAATCTACCCAGACGCTATGGCCGGATTCAGGCGTAGTCGTTCGTCAACAGACAACGTTGTTGACTTGGTAACGTTGGTGCAACACCAAAAGGCCTGTAAACGACTATCTCATGCTCTGTTTCGGGACGTTAAAGGAACTTATGATAATTTCACCCATGAAGCCATTCTTAGCGCGTTAGAAGCCGTTGGACTTGGTGGTAATATATAAGATACATATGTAGGTGTGCAACTCCTTACAGAGGAGATCATTCTACGTGCACACAGAAAATGGCCCGACATCCGAGCATTACGGTAGCCGAGGAGTGCCTCAAGGCGGAGTGCTTAGCCCGACGCTTTTAAATCTGACCCTCATTGGATTAGTTGACAACCTGCCAAGCACCGTACGACTTTCCATCTATGCGGACGACATCTGTATTTGGCCATCAGGTGTAACACGACTTCAGCTTCGCGCTCGGCTTCAGAAGGCAGCCACAATGATATCTTGCTACCTTCGTCAACAAGGACTTGAAATTTCATGCGGAAAGTGCGCGATGGTCGTATTCACGAGGAAGCCAATGTCTGCTTACGGCATATCAATTAACGGACAACTTATACCATACAGCAGAAGTCACCGGTTCTTGAGAGTCATAATTGACAGAGGCCTGTGCACGTGAATTACGTGAAAAAGCGGCTGACTTCAATCTGTCACCTGTTCAGGTTCCTTGCAGCAAAAAGTTGGGGGTATATATACACGCTATGTTACAGCTGTACAAGACGTTGTTCGTTGGATTCCTGCGGTACAGCCTGCCTGCAATATCCACCACCTGCAAGACAAACCTGCGTACGATTCAGAGGATTCAAGCCCGAGCCCTTAAGATATCTCTTGGCTTACCACATCAGCAGCCAGTGCATCAACGGCTGAAACCATTGCCATTGCACAGGATTACCCAATCACGACGCACATTACCGTTGAGATAATGCGTGTGCATCTCAGACATAAAGCTAGGACCCCTTATCACCACCTGGCGAGCCTCACTGCTGAAAGGCTCTGCTCGACATTTAGGGCTACTGTCAGTGCACATCGCGCGTCGTTTACTTCAGGGTACGCACCTGCGGCCAAGCCAGTGTTTCCTCCGTGGTGTCTGAGCCGTCCACAAGTATATATAATGATTCCAGCACTACAGAAGAAGACAGATCTACCGGCCCCTGCTCTAAAACAGCTGAGCTTACTTCTTTTGCATGAAAAGTACAGCAACCACGTGCACATCTATACCGATGGATCCACTACGTCGTCCAGTTCTGGTGGTGCGGTGGTTATACCATCATTAGGAATAACACTGCGGTTCAAGACATCGCATGTCACGACCTCAACGGCGGCAGAACTAACGGCTCTGCGTCGTGCACTGGAATTCATTGATCCTGAAATACCTAGAAAATGGGCTGTGTTCCCTGACTCAAAACCGGCATTACAGTACACGCAGTTAGTTCTCGGACGCGGATGTCATGAACAGTTGACATACGAAATCGTGAAGCTTCACCATCACGTCCAACAAAAAGGTCACGAGGTTGTTTTTCAGTGGGTACCTGGCCATTGTGGAATCAGTGGCAATGATTCCGCCGATAACGCTGCTCGCACAGCACATCAAGAAGAGCACAGCGTTCCAATTCCGCTTTCGAGGACAGACACCGCAAGGCAGCTTCGACACCTGGCACGCAGTCTCTCATTGACCGAGTGTAACTCGCCAAACTTAAGACTCACACGACTGCACCGATTAAACCCCTCACTGCAACTCCGGCCTCCACTCGGACATCCTCGACGTGAAGCTACGCTTCTCCATCGCCTTTGGTTAGGAGTTGCCTTCACAAAGGCATACTCTACATTAATTGGAGTGACCGACAGTGCAGCATGCGACGTCTGCGACACCGAAGAAGATATCGACCACCTGCTGTGCTACTGTCCACGATATTCCCCACAAAGACAAGAACTTGCTAACGCTCTCCAAAAAATTGACAATCGGCCGCTTTCTCTGCAGGTGCTGCTGGAACACCGCCCCCATCGCTCGTCGGCCCATAAAGCGGTGAAGGCGCTTTTGTGCTTCTTGAGGACGACGCGCTTGTGTGAACGTCTGTGACTATTAATGCAATTTCTATTAGACCACACGCGTCAGCGAACTCACCGCTAATTTCCTTCTTTCCTTACCTCCTCTCTTTCTTTCCCTGTCATCTTTGTTCTCCCCTTTCCCATTTCCCCGGTGTAGGGTAGCCAACCGGGCGTTATTCTGGCTAACCTGCCTGCCTCCTGCTTTTCTATTTCCTCCTCCCTGTTCTAAGGCTGCATATCTATTTGCAAGTACCAGCCTCAATTGGTCTATTTTTACCCTTGCTGCTTCTAGGTTGGCCTGTTTCTACTTGACCAATTTTGCTCTTTCTCTCTTCAAATTGAGGTGAATCCTGACCTCACTAACCTATGATCACTGCACTTCGCCCTACCTAACACTTCTACATTCAGCACTATGCTGGGATCGGCAGAAAGCATGAAATCAATTTCATTTCTTGTCTCCCCATTAGGGCTATTCCAGGTCCAATTTTTAGCGAAGTATACCAACATCAGTCCTCTAGGTTTTCTAGAATTGGCGTCGTAGTTGCCAATTGGTTGTTCACCAGCCTGCTATCCCCCCACTTTTGCATTGAAGTCGCCCATTACTACTGCATACTGAGTTTGCACTTTTCTCGTCGCTAAGTGCACATCTTCATAAAACTGACCTGCTTGTTAATCATCATGACTAGAGGATGCAGCCTAAGCTTGTACTACCTTTAATCTATACATCTTATTAAGTTTTATTACGACTAGTGCTACCCTCTAATTAATGTCGTAGAATTCGTCAATGTTGCCCGCTATGTCCTTAAGGATTAGGAATCCTACTCCGTACTGCTTCTTATTTGGAAGTCCTCTATAGCACAGGTCGTGGCAATTAGTCAGCATTGTGTAAGCCTCACCAGTTCTTCCAACCTCACTAAGGTCAATTATATCCGAAACAATCCCTAATAGCTCTTTAAAGAGGCCTGCTAAGCTAGCTTCACTCGAGAGAGTTCGGGTGTTAAATTTTGCCAGGGTCAGTTAAGCGCTTCCCAATTCGTGGTTTTTGTGGTTGGAGTATCCGACCTCCGCGGAATTTACTTTTCCCTGTCGCTATGCCGTCTTCGTCGTCATGCAGCCGCCATCACGCCGCCGTCGTCGCGTCGTCGTTGTCGTCGTCACGTGGTCGTCATTCCGTTGTCGTCATCACATCGTCGACACCACGACATCTTTGTCACATTGTAATCATTCCGTTTCCGCCATGCCCTATTCGTCATGCTGCTGTCGTTGTCGCACCACCGTCGTTGTCGCCACGCTGTGGTCATGCAGTTGCTTTGATGTCGTCTTTGTCATTATGCCGTCGTCGTACCGTTGTCACCTCCGTCATCGTCGTCATGCTGTCACCATTCCGTTGTAGTCTTGCCGTCTTCGTCATGTTGCCATCATCCCACCATCGTTGGCGCGCCATTGTGCTCTCCGTCGTTGCCATTCTATCTTCGTCACACCGTCGTCGTTGTCATACGGTCGTCATTCGGTTGCCATCATGTCGTCTTTGTCATCTTCGTCATTGTCATTTCATGTGCGTCGTACAGTCCTCATCGTAATCATGTCATCGTTATGACGTAGTCACGCCGTCTTCGACATGGTGCCATGATCACACCATCGTCGTCCTGTAGTTGTCCTCTCCGTCATCGTCATTCCATCGTCCTGACACCATCATCGCCATACCGTCTTCGCCGTTCTATCGTCGTCGTCATGGTGTCGTCATTTCGTTGCCACAATGCCGTCTTCGTCCCCTCCACCGACATTCCATCTTCGACTCACCATCGTCGTTCGTGTCGTCATGCTGTCGTGACTACATTGTTGTCATGCTGTCTTCGTCATGCAGTCGCCATCACATCGTCGTCGTCATACCATCACCGTCACACCGTCGCTCCGTCGTCGTCTGCACTCTGTCTTCATTCTGTTGCCGTCATGTAGTCGTCGTCATCATCCCATCGTCGCTGCTATCGTCTTGTCATTATCGTTACACACACGCTCGCATCCCACACAACTGGGCATCTCAGCAGTTTTACACCACGAAGCTATCTCTTGACACCCGGGGCTCGTGCCAACTTGCTAATCATCATTGAACCAGCCTGAATAGACGTAAATGTTCGCTTTTTCGATTCCGGCCCTCGCGCATGCAGCAATATCGTCAATACAGGCCCTGCAATACAAAAATTGAGGAAAGTAGGATTACAGGCTTGAAGTTACGCGGGTTTGTTGTTGCAGTGCCAGAATTCGCACCATTTCGTTGCTTCACTGCGATTATTGCTTGGCGAAAACCACAACCACAGCTTGTGCAATGTGTTGCACCTCATAGAATGGCCCGCCTTTACGACGTGTGGGTTTGCATACTTACCTCGTGTCGGGCCCTCCGGCGCTCAGAGAGGCTGGGGCCCCGTGCCGAGGCTTGCCATTGCACTGCGGGTGGCTGAAGTGCGCTACTACCCCAAACTGGGATAGATAGGGCACGTAATTTTTGGTAGTGCTGCTTGGCGTACGCGCCAGCACCTGCTTTGTGAAATAAAAAATAAGAACGTTGCGCTGGCCGCGTTGTGGCTGTTTTCAGAAGTGGTTGAGGCAACATGGAAAGTTAAATGTAGTCGTTCGCAAAATCGACTTTTCTGTATACGGCAGGTAGGTCGCGGTCTCGCTTCGTTTCGCGCCTCTGCAATAAGACATTATGCGAATCCAGCGCACATGTTGGAAATTATATGAAGGGAAGCTATCGTAATCAGTTAAGTGCTGTGGAAGCAGCTGCGATGCATACAATTGTCTTTATTGATGCGATTAGCATTGTTTGCCTGTTTCAGCCGTTCTCAATCTCTCTATCTTCTTACGCCGACCGATAGAACCAAGTTGTCTACCAGCTGATGCCGTCACGGTCGTTCTGTGGTCGTCATTCCAGCGTCGTCATCTGGCTATCGTAATGCCGTCGTTGTCGCGCCTTCTGTGCCGACACACAGGCCCATGTTCTCTCATGGCTTGGGCCACTAGGAATGTGCTCGTGGTCGGGATGCCATCGTCGTCACGCCATCGCCGCTTACAGGCTTCGTGATACAGTCGTCGTCACGTTATTGTCGTCCTACACCCGTCGCCATCCCGTTGCCCTCATGTCATTGTCTTGCCATCATCGTCATTGTGTCGTCGTCATACAGTCGTTGTCACACATTCGTTGCCGCACCATCGTCGTCATGATATCGCGGTCGTTCTATTAGTCGTCATTCTAAATTCGTCATCTGAAGCTCGTCGTGCCGTCATGGTCACAAAGTCGTCATCTTACCACTGTCGTCATGCCGTCATCGTCACACTGTCGTTTTACCTTCGTCATCACTTCAGTAATGTCATACCATCGTCGTCGTGCCGTCCACGTCATACAACCTTCGTTCTTCCATCGACGTCGATCCTTCGCCATTCTTTTGTAACTGTACTGTCGTCATTCGATCGTGATTATTCCGCCATTGTCATGCCATCGTCGTCATTGCGTCTGCGTACGACAGTTATTACGCATCCGTTGCCATACCGTCGTCGTCATGCCATCGTGGTCGTGCCATCGTTGTCACTCATGTTTCTTTATGCAGTCGTCGTCACGCCATTGTCCTCTTAGCGAAGTCATGTTATCGTCGTTATACAGTCATCGTCACACCATTGCAGTCAGGCCATTGTCGTCACCCTGTCGTTTTAACCTCGTTAGGGTTTCAGTAACGTCATCCCATTGTCATTTCGTCGTCGTCATACCGCCTTCGTCGATCCACCGACGTAATTTCTTCTTCATTCTGTCTTGATCATCCTGTCGTCATTCAATTGAGATTACGCCGCCGTTATCATGCCGTCGTCGTGGTCGTGCATCCGTTGTCATATTGTCGTTACATGCCGTCGTGGTCGTGCCATTGTCCTCACGCCACGCCATCGTTGTCATACACTCGTCGTCGTCATCGCATTGTCCCCATGTCGTCGGCGTCACGCTGCCATCGGTATCCATCGTCATCATTTAAGAATCATAATATCATTGCCGTCATGCCGTTGCCGACATGTCAGTTTTGTGGTTCTATCGACGTCATTCATTCTTCGTCATTCTATCGTCGTCACTGTGTCGGCGTCAAACAGTCGTTGTCCTACTGGCATGCTCCCGGGCGACCTAGACAAGCAAGTGCCACAGCAGAGTGGGACGATACTTCAGTATCTCCCATATAGCCTAAGCAACGTGAGTTTCATAATGACGGTTATAGATGTTGAATAAACGCGACACCACAAATACGGTGCGTCGCTAAATTGCTCAAGTGCTAATCACAGTACCATCGACACTAATCGCGAGATGAGCTCTGCCGTAATTTTTTTCCTTTATAAGGCGTGTAATCTCACACCCCATGTATCCACTACACTGTTCACAAGCTATGTCCAATTGAAGTGGTGTCCAACACCACTTCAGGCGAATGCACACTGTGAGGCATCGATGCACAAGGACGAAAGCATTGCTTGATGCTTGTCGTCGGGGAAGGAATGGCGAGGAGAGGTCTATGTATGTAAAGAGAAGTACGCCATATATATATATATATATATATATATATATATATATATAAATGCGTGTTAGTTGGCCTTCATACCCTTTATTTGCTTTGAATCCTGTTTTCTTAACTTTTCTCTCACCTTTCTCTTTCTCCAAGTGTAGGGTAGCCAACCGGGCTCATTCCTGGTTAACATCCCTGCCTTTCGTTTATCATTTTCTATTTCTCTCTGTTGGAAGAATAATGAGTCGGGAAAAGAGCGTGGCGACGGCGCTTGTGCACGTTGCCTGGGCTTCTGTGGTTATGACGTCACGCATGTCGGAGGTGCCGGCGCGGCTGCAGCAGCGGTTGCGGCGTATGCACTTGAGGTGTGGTGACCGCGGCGGCGCAGTGTGGTGCCGTATTAACGCGATAGCGTTAAGGAGCTCGTGTCGCAGAAAAGCCGGTGTCGTCGGTGTCGGTGTCGGCGTCCGCGGCGTTGGCCGTGAGCGATAAATCACGGCAGGCACTTCATAAATAAAAAGCAACTTCCAAGATGGGCTGGGTGGGAATCGAACCAGGGTCTCCGGAGTGTGAGACGGAGACGTTACCACTGAGCCACGAGTTTTTTTTTTATTACATGGAAAAGAAAACTGAAGGTGCATTACAATGTGGACACGACTACACACTTAAAACTCAGGCAAACACACACATGCATCCAACAAGAGCATCCAGTCTGGCGGAGGTTCCTGCGCAGCGTAGACACTTCTTACATAAGCAGCACTTTCGCGAAAGAAGGACTTTGTAGATCGCGGGCTTTCGGCATGGCGGTCACACAGTCTACTTCTCCATAGGCTATGTAAACCAAGTACTATGAACATGTCATAGGGAGGACCACCCGTAACCTTAAACGGTAGAAACCTAATTGTATATGGGGTCATGTCAATGTCCTTTTTGAGCGTCCGTTGGAGAATGTCCCAAAAGAATACAGCGTCCCTACAGTCTATGAAGCAGTGATCTATGGTTTCGGCACGTGGACAGAGCCGACAGTTTGTTGACCACGGCACAAAGCAACCCCTCGAATTCAACCAAGTTTTAACAGGGAGTGTTTCCGAATGTAATTTAAAGAAAAATGTTTTTACTCCAGGAGGTACACACCTTTTTCGGACGCGCTTAAGTACATCCTGATAAGGTCGGTTTAAATAAGGTGCACGATACAAAGGATCTGGGAAAATAGAGTCCACCAGTGCCGCAGAAATTGCTTTTCGACTCGCAGTGAACACGTACTCCAGGCTGAATCTAACTTTCAAGAAAAGAAATGTGTCAACAACCTCCTTAAGAAAGCCCCAAGGGGCCTGTGGGACATCTTTGGCATTTGATGACACTACTATATTAGGAATATAATGAACTAAACGGAGTTGCAACATTTCACGCAAAAATGGATGGTCATTGTCTCGAAAGAAAAACAGGCGTGAAACAATTTGCCTGATGAAGAGGTGGACTAATCCTAGACCACCACGTTCAAGAGGGAGGAACAGATTGTCGCGCCGCATCGATTCACAACTGGAACTCCAAATAAATGTTGCAAATACGCGATGCAGTGCCTGAAGGTGAAGTCGTGAGCAGTGCAGTACTTGCAGCACATACATAAGACGGGAAGCTAAGAAAACGTTACACACTTCAGCACGAGAGAACATTGACAAATTCCGCCCTCGCCATGAATTCACTTTACGTTGAATTTTGCCAACTTCTCCCGACCAATGAGCGTTGCTATTTCTATACTGTGAGAGAGGCACACCTAAATAACGCAGATCTTCTTTCCATTGAATGCCTGCGTAATGTGATGGCATTGTGGCCCATAATCCAAACCAAAAACCTGAACTTTTTTCAAAGTTAACGCTTGCACCAGAAGCCGCACAATATTCTTCTGTAATTGCAAGAGCAGTCATCACACTCTCTTTATCTGTACAAAAAAAGGCCACATCGTCTGCATACGCAAGAACCCGAACCTCATTAGTGAGTAATTTAAACCCTTGGAAATTTTGTTCTTTAACAATGCTCATACAAAGTGGTTCTAAATACAAGCAGAACAGGAGCGGTGACAAAGGGCATCCTTGTCGTACTGATGATGCAAGCCTAATTGAATCGGAGAGAGAGCCATTCACTATCAGCCTCGTTGAACCATTAGCATAACATATCCTGACGCCTCTAAGGAGCAGGGACCCGATATTTATATGATCTAGTACAGTAAACAGGAATGAGTGATTTACCCTGTCGAACGCCTTAGCCAGATCTAGCTGTACCATTGCCACCTGTCCAAACCCCTCAGCTACACACTCTAGCACCGATCTCGCAACATGAATGTTCGTCTGAATGGACCGGCCTCTGATGCCACATGTTTGATGATCACCGACCACAGATCTTATTACAACTTGCAAACGGTGAGCTAATACCTTAGCAAAAATTTTATAATCAACATTGCATAAGGAGATAGGCCGATATCCGTCAACTTTTTGCAATTTAGTCTCATCATCGCTTTTGGCTATAAGGACGGTGTGTCCTTCGTACATTGTGGTGGTTAGGTAACCTACTTCCAAGGCCTCACGGTACACCTGAAGTAATAATGGTGATAAGAGGGAACGAAAACACTGATAAAATTCGGCAGTAAGGCCATCGGGGCCGGGCGTCTTGCCCTTCGCTAACGAATCGATGCATGAAGTTACCTCATTGATATCAATGTTTTCATTTGTGTAATTGTAATCATCCTGATTTAACTGGGGCAGCAACGATACAATTTTTTTGGCAGCATCTGTATCCAATGGCTTGTGGTCTCGAAATAGTTTTTGATAATGCTCGAAAAACGCTTTAGTTATTAGAGTAGGGTCATTAACAATGATTCCACCATACTCTATATGTAGGATTTGTTTAGACAGCGCGTGTCGGCGTTCATCACCAAGGGCCCTACCGCAAGGCTGTTCTTCCAGGAAACGCTGCTCTCGCGCACGCACTAGTGCACCTCTGTATTTTTCTGCGTTCAAAGTTTGTAACTGTGCCTTGACCTTATGAATATCATCAATATATTGACCCGGATGTAGGCATACAAGCTCATGCAATTCACTCAGAAGTTTATGCAATGTTTTGTAATTATTCTTTTTTTCAATGGCCAATATTGATGATTCGATGCTTCAAAGCGGTACAAAAGCGCCTCTAGTGAACGCGCTGTTTCTAAGGCTCAGGCGTGCGTTGCTTGCTCAGGCGCACATTTCGTTGTCGCGCCAAACGCTGCGTTGCTCGACGCTCACCGCGTCCGATGCGGGGCGCGTAGTCGCTGCGCCGTAGCCCATTGTCTTACATCCCTTGGCGGGTGGCCGGGAACGCTGTCGCGTTCCACTCTTGAAGGCGAAGCTTAAGCGTCCTCCAATTTTTTTAAGAATTGTATGATTTCATAATGTATGCAGCCCACGCATGCAGCCCATGTATGAAGCCTAAACAGCTTCGCTGCAAAACCGTCCCCATATGGACGCTGCGGCACCACGAATATTTTTATACAAGCAGCCGCTGATCTTCTGCTCACTGTCTGTGTTGTCCTCGCCTCTTTCGCGCTTCTTCCCTACGCCGTCAAGATTGATCAACTCATCTAAGTCAAATTTATCAGGAATGTGGTAAGCCTCGTGCTCACGAGCAGAATGCTTGCAGCAGAACATCAGTGCAACTTCAAGACAGCAAACAAAGGTCGTAGGAATCAATATATAGGGTGATAACTTTTCAGTTTTATGCTATCTTTAGAGATCGCCTGTGGCAGATAGCATAATTCTCATCATTGAGTTGGGTTATTCGAAGAGGCGGATATTGCTATTACGAAAAATGAAAACACGTGCTAAACTAATTTTAATAAATCCATTATTAACTTGTTAATTAGTTACTTTACGGTATATATTGCAATTTACTAATTGTAGCCGATGAGCTTGCAAGGTGTATTCACTCGAAATTAATAACCGTACACTCCGCTTGCGCATCGCGCAAATTAACATAGAAATCGAGGAATACGCTAACCAATTAACCAAAAACCAATGGGAAAAGGTATGCGACAGCATGCAGGGACAACTCGGTCTAGCCAAAACGTGGAATCTCCTCCGATACCTTATGGACCCGGATAAGAGTAAATCCGAGCAGAGGAAATGCCTCAATAAGATCACTCACCAATACCAGGGCACGAACGACGAGCTCCTAACAGAGCTCAAAACCCGGTACATAGGCACAAATGCACAAATCCCCCAGAAGCCATACACTGGTCCGGAGAATCTTAACCTAGACGCACCCATCCTAGAGGCTGAAGTACGAGCCGTCTTGCTGAAACTACGAACTAAATCTGCACCAGGCCCCGATGGAATAACAAATAAGACCCTCCGAAATCTAGACGACGTATCTATCACTGCCCTAACAGAGTACTTCAACCGCTGTTGGGAAACAGGTTCTATCCCCTCGCAGTGGAAGCATGCACAAATAATATTCATACCTAAACATGGTAAGCGACTACAGCTCGAGAACTTACCCCCGATCTCTCTGACCTCATGCGTAGGAAAACTCATGGAGCACGTTATACTTAACCGCCTCCACAATTTTGCGGAGGACAACAACTTATTCCCGAACTCCATAATTGGCTTTCGTCCAAAACTTTCCACGCAAGACATCATGCTTCAGCTTAAACATCAAGTTCTGGACCACATACCCAAGAATGGTACCCGGGCTCTCCTGGGCCTTGATCTTATAAAGGCCTTTGACAACGTAGCGCATCAGGCTGTACTAGAGAATCTGCAGTACCTAGGTGTTGGCCAGAGGACCTACAGCTACATCAAAGATTTCCTCAACCACCGCACAGCGGAACTAAGAATAGGAGAACTACAATCGGACAAGATCTCTCTTGGAAGTCGTGGCACACCGCAGGGATCAGTCTTATCCCCGTTCCTCTTTAATTTAGCGATGATCAGATTACCGGAACAACTTAATCAGATTCCAGGTCTACACCACAGTCTGTATGCCGACGATATTACCCTGTGGGTGGTTAAAGGTAGCGATGGAGATATAGAAACCACGCTGCAACTAGCTGTAGACGCGGTTGAAAAGTACGTTACCGACAAAGGCCTCGCCTGCTCCCCGCAAAAATCAGAACTCTTCCTACTCAGAGCCCCTACAAACCGCAAATCCGACACTGCGCCATCCCCAGAAATCACTGTGCGAGCCGGAGGAGACGCGATCCCGGTGATGACCACCATCCGTGTACTAGGCCTCTTCATGCAAGCTCACGGGCGCAACGGCAACACAATTCATAAACTGGACGCATGCGTTCAGCAGACGATGCGACTCATTTCAAGAATTGCCAACCGACACTCTGGCATGAAAGAAGCCAACCTCATAAGGTTGGTACAAGCCTTCGTTCTCAGCCGCATCACCTACATCACCCCGTACCTCTGCCTCAAAGCGGCTGAGAGAGAGAAAATAGAGGGGATTATCCGGAGGGCCTATAAACAGGCTCTTGGGCTACCTATAAGAACGGCCAACGCTAAATTGCTAGCCCTAGGTGTGCACAACACCCTCGATGAACTAGTAGAAGCGCACCTTATATCTCAATACGAAAGGCTAGCTCAGAGTGCCGCCGGGCGAAACATCCTCCAGAATCTCGGCATCAACTACGAGTCGATGCAAAGCATTAAAGTAGACATTTCTCACGATCAGAGGCGCCATCTCAAAATTAATCCACTCCCTAAAAACATGCACCCCGAATTCCACAAGGAAAGGAGGGCCGAGCGGTCCAAAGCCCTACATCAGAAATTCCACGCCTTCAAAGACGTAGTCTATGTCGACGCAGCAGAATACATAGAACGCAACTGTATGTCCCTTGCAGTGGTGGACTCCTCAGGTCAAATACGCGCTGGTGGTTCAATTCGCACCAAAAGCTCCGAAACAGCGGAAGAGGCGGCTATCGCTCTGGCAATAGCCTCCACACATTGTCATTAAATTATTAGCGATTCCAGAGCAGCAGTACGCAATTTTGCGAAAGGTCGGGTCTCGGCTCCCGTAAAACACATAATAGACACAAACCAACACCCACGACCAATCCAGATCATTTGGGCACCAGCACACTCCTCCCTACCCGGCAACGATGCCGCCCACACCGCCGCTCGAGGACTCGCCAACCGAGCACCCGGACGGCTCACGCTAGGGTCAGGGAGGGATCGCATGGTCAGTTACCAGGAAATAACTCAGCACTACAGGTTAGCCAGGGCACTGTACCCGCCAGCACACAAATCGCTTAACAAGCGACAAGAAGTAGCTTGGAGACGACTTCAGACGAACACCTACCCCAACCCCGTAGCCTATCACTACTACTACCCGGACCAATACCCTAATACATCTAAGCATTGTAAGCAAAAAGCGGATCTATTCCATATTATGTGGTCGTGCCCAGCCGGAAATCACACAAATCACGAAATAAGTAGTACTGAGCAGTGGGAGACCGTGTTGCTCAGCTCCGACCCTGACCTGCAGGCCAAGGTCATCAGAGAGCTGAAGAAGCCGCCCGGGCCCAGGGGCTCGTGGCTGCCTAACAACAAGGTCATCCGTCAATAGCTTGTTTTCAAATAAAGTCTTTACTCACTCACTCACTCCAGGATGACACCACTTTCCAGATATTTCCCAAAGTGTGGAACAAAATACATGGGCGTTGCAGTCACTTTTCTGCTTCAATGCATAAATTAAAAACATTAAATTATGGAGTTTTACGTGCCAAAACCACGATCTGACTATAAGGCACGCCGTACTTGGGACTCCGGAAATTTGGACCACCTAGGAACAGACTTGAAGGTAGGTTAAAACTGCGCGAAAAACGAGGACAGTGAAAGAAACACACAACAAAACACAAGCGCAGTTTTAACCCACCTTCAAGTATGAACCAACTAGCCCTCAAGAACGTCCTACTAAAGAATATTTCTTCTCTAGGAACAGACATTGTCCATATCCAGGGCGTCGCGGGGAGTCGATGCGGGAATTTCAAGCTTTGGCGCCATTATTACGAATTTCAAACTGCACGATAAAGGGCAAGATTCTAGATAATCAACCAGCCATCCCAAACTCTGTCCTTGCCCTTATTTGGCCTTGCGTGCTTGATGGCCTGTAATGCCTCCGCTCGCAACGAGCCTCACCTATTCGGCATATAACGGCCTAATCTAACTGAACCTCACATTTGTCTCTGGTGCCCCTTATTTCACTTTTAACTCCTGAGGCGGTCAATTAATCACCTCGCATGGTTTCTACGCCGTGCTACACGCAATGTCGTATATAGGTGCCCGCTGAGGCGCAGCTTACTGGAAATCCTGTTCCGAGCGCTGGCGCCCAAAGGAATTCGCGTTCTGCGTGCAAAGTAGGCGCACACGAGAGCCGATGGCTTAACTTGGCTTAAAACCCCTACACAATACCAACAGCGCTATGCCAAACGACAACCGTGCTAAGCGCCAAGAACGCAAAGGAGAAAAAGCAAGAAAGAACTTTTTGTTACTCTTTATATGGCAAGTATCACTAAAGAAAGCCAGTAAACTCGAAAAAGAAAAAAAAATAACCGAGAGGCAGACATAGACAAAGCGACAGGAATGTGGCTGTCGCCTTCCTGTCGTTTTGTCTACGTCTGTCTGTCGAATTTTTTTTTCGCTTATTCAAGTGTTCTGGCATTTTCCTAGCATAAGCATGTACCAACCAACTAGCCCATCGAGCCATTCCCATCATTAAAGAAGGATTTCCGATCGAGCGAAGTGGTTTTACCGATGAGAGACGTTATTTAATACATCTGCAAGCGCGTGGGACGAAAAAGAAGACAGAAACCGCGTTCATAACCATATTGCAGGCGGATCACTTATCATGCCGTAATAGCTTTCTGCAACCGAGACGAGTACCCGATAATTTCTATATTTTGCTCGCAGCGGTAATAAGGCTTTGATAAAGCACGCCGCGGTGATGGCCTGCGCGCTGCTTGTTGCTCCATTTGTTACGTCTCGTGCACGACATGGCGGGCGCGAGTGCAGACGGTGCCTGTGCAAGTGCGCTGTCGCTGCTCGGATCACCCATATCCCGAGGCCCCGATCAGCAAATGAGTATTTGAAGAAGAAAATAATAATAAGGTCCTGGCAATAAGCGCGGTCTTATATGAAGACGTGACTGGATAGCATGCCTCTAGTTGTCGCTGCCGCTGCACGCGGACACCGCTTTGCCAAGCGACGCTATCAGCGACGCTTCGTGCAGAGCTCTGATCGTCGGGAACGCCACGCAGCGCGGTGTTCTGACGTCAAAATAAGACGAAGACTCGTTCTTTCTCGTTTTTTTGTTTGTTTATTTCGTGGGGAAATTAGAGCAATGACCACTTTTAGGTTGCCTCGGGCTTCTCATTGATTCTTTATGCGCCCGAATTCAGCAACGCTTCTTCTGGTTACGAAACCGAGGAGCTGAGTTTCAAGCTGGCGACCCTCTCGAAAGACAATCTCGCCGCCTCACCCAAGGCGTGACGCACTGAGACCGCCTCTGCGTAATGCGTTGCCTACGCGTCGACGGTGCCCTACTTTCATTCATTACCGCGCGCAGGTTATGCGTATACGATGGTCGGACGAACTCCGAGGACACACCCACGTTAGGGTGTTTTACTATCCGCGATGCGCACCTTCAAGGTGCGAACTGCACGCGCGCATCTGGTGCCACGAAGACGTTCACTGGTTTAGCTGATCGCGCATCGCGCTGTCTTTATGGTCAAACAAAAAAGTGGGCAAATAAATGACTACATGGCCCTCGCTGGTTTTACCACGAGCCCGCAACTGCGTCATTAATTCGAACTTCGATTTTACCGAAGTCTCACGCTACGGTCCCAAGAAGTGAGTGAGTGAGTGAGTGAGCGAGTGAGTGAGTGAGTGAGTGAGTGAGTGAGTGAGTGAGTGAGTGAGTGAGTGAGTGAGTGAGTGAGTGAGTGAGTGAGTGAGTGAGTGAGTGAGTAAACTTTGTTGCAGGTCCGGCGAGGACGCGAACTCGTCGCGCACCCGGCTAGTCCCACGTCGGGACCGGCAGGTCTAGCCCAACGGCCCGGTCGCGGGAACGCCGGACGGCCAGGATTTGCTTTTTTAGAGCGGGGCTGCGCAGAAGCGAGTCCCATTTCTCCTTGATGAACTTGGGGTATGTCGACCCGCACTCCCAGAGCATGTCAGGTAGAGTGGAGGTCTGGCCGCAGGACGGGCAGACGTCGTCGCGATCCACGTCGGGCTAAGCCTCGTGGAGAGCGGACAGACACGGATATGTGCTGGTCTGCAGAAGCCTAAACGAAACGGCTTGCGCCCTATTCAACTTGGGTTGAGGGGGTGGAAAGACCCTTCTGGACATGTAGAAATATTTAATAATCTCGTTGTGAGTAGCGGGAGCGTCCCTGTGACCGTAGAGAGGAGGGGAGTCAGTGCTCCTTATAGAGGAAGCGCGGTCGGTGAGGTCACGCGCAGCCTCGTGGGCAGGCTCATTGAGGTTCGTGGGAGCAGCCTCGACCGATCCTACGTGAGCGGGAAAGCAGTGAATTGAATGGTTTGTAAGAGCATGTGGACTCGAGCCGCTAAGAAGACGAACAGCTTCCTTGGCGACGCAACCCTTCTGAAAAGCCCTAACTGCCGTTTTCGAATCACTATAGATTGCGGACCCACGACCGTCTAGCAGGGCGAGGGCCATGGCGACTTGCTCGGCGACTCCGGGGTCTGAAGTGCGAATCGAGGCGCTATTGGAAATCTTTCCGCTCGAGTCAACCACAACGACGGCAAAGGTCTTCCCGTCACTGTACTCCGCGGCGTCGACGAAGCTTGCTCTAATGCCGTGTTGCTTGATCTGTTTGAGGATGGCTGCTGCTCTGGCCTTGCGTCTGCCTTTGTTGTGGACGGGATGGACGTTTCGGGGCACAGGGGCCACTACGAACTTGTCTCGAATGCACCTAGGGATCGGGGTACTGACAATCGAGAATTCCGCAGGGTGGTAACCCAGCTCTTCGAAGATGCGTTTACCTGCCGCTGTGGTAGTCAGGCGACTGAGTTGCGCGCGTTCTTGGGCTTCGGCAATCTCCTCGGCGGTGTTCTGTACCCCCAGCTTCAAGAGATCCTCGGTATGGGTCCTGATGGGTAGCCCAAGAGCCCTCTTGACTATTTTGCGGATAAGAACGTTGAGCTTGTCTCGCTCCGCTCTGAGCCAGTTGTGCATAGAAATCGTGTACGTGAAGTGGCAGAGTACGAAGGCATTGATCAGCCTGAGAAGATTGTTTTCCTTCATTCCTCGATGCCGGTGACATCATATATGCCAAATTTTTGTCGATCAGTGAAGCACTCTCTCGAGTAAAGAGTAAAGGCGACATCACAACATCATGGGTGCAGGTGATCTAAACGAAGAAGGCTTCATCCACGTCTTGAACACTCTTCATGTCGTCTGTTTCAATTTCTTCAAACTCCGAGCGCTGTAAGTGGTAATTTAGTGGGTCAATTGAATTTTCTAGTTCGTACCTTTGTAGCCGGCTAACATGTGTTCCCATCCTTCAATTAACCAGCTCAGGTTTGGACACTGAAGCTGCGTTGAAAGATAGTAGCCGCGTTTAAATTCATGGCGCCAGGTGATCCATGTGCATAATGCTTGCGCTTTGGACACCCTTGCCGCAGACAAGAGATGAGAAAATGGCGATAACTCTCGAACAGAGGAAAGAAGGTTTGAAAGGTAGGTGAGCAGTTAACAAAAACCACGCGGCTGGATGTTCTTGACTTCCAGTATTGACTCTATTCTATTATTCCTCTCACATGAAATGTCCACTCGGATAGCCCGTCGTAATTAGTTTCACGTCTGTAGAAGCAACAAACTTGAAGTATGAAAATGAGCGAGTTCCTAGCTATATGTTAGTTAATGGTAGTTATATGTGACATGGTAGTATGATAGCTATATGGTAGTTGTTGCCTGAACAAATAAGATCTATACCTTGCGGCAAACAAAGCCGCCACTACCTCGCTGACGAATGCATGACGTCAGTCAGCGGGATCCGCAACTCTCTGCAAGAAAATAGCATGATTATATGGCGACGACTTGTTTACTACATGACATCGTATACAGCCTAGCGCAGAGATGCGGTTTCTCAACAAATGTTTGGCCCTTGGGCGCATCAAGGTCACCGACCACCGCCACCCCACTAAGAAGATAGTAGACGAAGATAAGATAACGCCGGCCGCAGTCGATCTCGTGACTTAATCAGACAGCGGTGGCCCAAGAATTCTACTAGCGCCCTGCGGTCCGCTCACGCCATACTTTCCGTATAATGTTCCCGTGTTATTTGCGGCGGACCTTCCTTCGGCGGGACCTGTAACGATTACGTGACGGGTATGTTTGTACCTCAATTACCTGAAAAGCATATTAAGTATAAGGGTAGCAAGATGAGGCCGGCAATTATTTCATATTTATTAGGCACTATATGTTTATTCGCCTAATTTTAGCAGTTTAAGAAGGAGGAGTCGATGATCCACATTAAGTCATTGTGAACCCAACGAGAACCCTAAGAGAAGTTGTCAGCCCCCCACCAGGGACGTCTAACACAAATCATGTGTTCGCCTTATGGCGAAGTATAAAATGAAGTCATCCAGGTCGACACAATTGGGGATATAACGTAACTGCACTCAGGCGTAGCAGTAAACAAGGATTTCGGTTCTTCTTTTCTTTTTCTCAGGGTACTATTTAAAGTGATCAAAGGACCCCAACAGGAAGAATGAAATGACATGTGAGTAAGCGATACTTTTCTGCACTAGTACAATGCCGAAATGGCACACGGAGACGAGAACAGTCACTGGTCATCCTCGGCTCATGTTAATCAGCAAACGGTCGAACTTATAGCTGGCACGGTGGCAACGATAAAGAACAAGCGCTGAAAAAGACTGATCGAAATTTCACACCGTGCGATATCCGGGGCGTACTTGTTGCGATGAAGCAACTTTTGATATGTTTTTACGAATGAGAGCGATTAGCTCGCGGAAAGCAGAAATCTTAGACCCCCAAGCACCAAAATAATAATTTCAAGCTGGAGCAGAGCGATCAATTTAAGAGAGGCGCTGGACTGTGCATTTTTTCAGTGCGTTAGGTTTTCGGCATGCAATTATAGCAGTGTACTCCCTCCGTACTCGTCAAACTTAGCCCCCTGCGACACCACCCCCTTTTTTTTTCCCTCCCCAAATGTAAGCTGTTGACCCGTGGGTGGCCTTTTGAAAATGTGACCATTGAAAACGAAACGACATCTCTGCTGAAACGCTTAACAGAGAAGGACGTCCAAGGGTGCCTCCAGCAATGAAAAAATAGGGGGTACAACTGAATTGTCTCTAATGGGTAGTATTTTGAAGGTGACTGCATCGATGTATCTGTAAGTTTGTGCATTATTTTTTTTAAACGTACTTAAGCGCGAACTTTTGGCACAGCCATCGTACATTCATCATCAACATTCTTGCTTCGACAAGCATCATGCACAAGCGTCTCGACAAGCCCCCTCGAGACGCAGACAGCTAACAGCTACAGCTAAAGGCGACGACGATGTGCGTGTGCCATCCGCTATACTGCTGCTACCTGTCTAGCTCAAACACGCTTTGCGTCATTTACACTCCAACATTGCGTTGGATCTACGTGTTTTCTTAGTTTTTGTTGACAGCCACTACACCCGCGAAGCACTCGAACTGTAGTCTCAAACTTAATTCTGTGTTAGAAATTTTAGAGCAACAACATTAACGAAATGCCATGTTTTTATCAGCGAAACTTGGCAGGCAATACCGGCTTGCAGTATGAATATTTGTGGAGCTCTATTGCTTTATGCACGGCTATCCCTGAGCGTGGAACGGTGTTTTTTTTTTCCTTTTCTTTTTAGTGGCACAAGCATCGAGTGACGCTCTTGTTTCTTGCGCAGCACTTCCGGTTCGCCTCCTGAGACGACCGGGGAGTAAATTCAAAATTATTTAGAAAAGTAGTACAGTACAAAATTCATGGGTTTCATTATAGATATGATATCAGAGCATAAGTTTAGTTACAAGTCGAGTTACTGAAGTGTCTGGAGTAATTAGAATTAGTTAGAAATCACTGAGACGACCGAGGACGACATTCAAAATAAATAAGAAAAATAATACAGTACACAATTCATGGGTTTCATTATAGATATTAAATCAGAGCATAAGTTTATTTACACGTAGAGGTACTGAAGTGTCTGGAATAACTTAAATTACTTAGAAATCATTTATTACCACACACCAAAGCACAGAATCGTATAATTTAAAAACCCGCCACGTGAGCAGGATTTTGGCGGAATTCTTGGAAACCCGGACGTAGAAGGAGAAAGCAATGACGTACATTTTGGGATCTATGCGAAACCAAGCTTTATGAATGAATGAATGTGTGGTTTTTATTGGCGCAAGGGAAACGAAGTTTTAGTAAAGCGGGTAAATAAATTCTTCTATACAACTAAATGCGATGCACACGACTGTGTTTATTTCAATAAAGTACAACGGATAATCTCGAGCAAATTGCTAAGTTTATGTTTATGCACCACACAGGTCATAAATTTAATCTCATGCAATGTTTATGATTATGCACATGAGAAGTCACACAATCGTTCTCTCTCACCAGTCGCTAAACCACGTGACCTCGCATGCGCTTCAGTTGGAGAGAACTCGCCGCGGAGAAACTGCCCCGGTACCCAAAGAAAGCTATAAGTGAAAAAACAAACTAAAAAGAACAACCTCAGCGACAAACACAGTATGCTACAAAACGATATAAGCTTTACTTACTTTTGGCAATCGATTGTTTCTGCATGCATTCAGATAGAGTTAGCTAGGGAATCAGTTGGAGAGGTTGGAATTTACTTGCCTTCCTACTGCTCCATTCCACTTTGGCTAAGTCGTTATGAGTGATGAAAATTACTCGAAAAAATGCTAAGTAAATAGAAAAAATCAAGAAAACAACGACAAAAAGTATGCGACGTGACGTCGCATCTTAAGCGTGAGGCTGAAAAAAATTAATGGTTCAAACGCATGCGCATTCAGTATGAGGCAATAAAAAATATGAGGCTCAAACTCATCTAAACTACAGTACTTTGAAACAAGGTTGACCGAAACAACAACAAAAAAATAATAATTCCGCACAGCACCTTGCCCTCTTTGCACTATCTGAAGAAGGCTACTGTCCAAGGATAGTCTCTAAAGAGAACACAGGGCTCCTCATTCTTCTAAGCTTGACACACAGTTCTCGCCCCTGCTGGTAATAAAGCGGACAAGTTAACAGCACATGCGAGATTGCCTAATCTGGTTCACTAGAAGCTCATAATTATTCAGCGCGTCCTATTTCGTGGTTTTCATGGTTGGAGTATTTGGTCCGCGTGAAATTTGCTTTTCGCTTTCGCTATGCCGACTTCGTCATGCAGCCGTCATGACGCCGTCGTCGTCGCGTCGTCACGCTATCGTCATTCCACTGTCGCCGTCAAACCGTCGAGGCCACGCCATCTTTGTCACATCGTAATCATTCCGTTGCAGCCATGACCTATTCGTCATGCTGCTGTCGTCACACCGCCGTCGTTGTCGCCACGACGCGGCCATGCTATGCAGTTGTTGTCATGCTGTCTTTCATGCTGTCATGCTGTCATTCTGCCGTCGTCGCACCGTTGTCACCTCCGTCGTCGTCTCTTCGTCATCGTCATGCTGTCATCATTCCGTTGTGGCCATTCCGTCTTCGCCATGTTGCCAGCATCACGCCATCGTCAGCACGCCATTGTGCTCTCCGTCATTGCCATTCTATCGTCGTCACACCATCGTCGTCGTCATACGGTCATCATTCCGTTGCGATCATGTCGTCTTCGTCATCTTCGTAATTGTCATTTCATGTGCGTCGTACCACCGTCATCGTAATGTTGTCATCGTTATGACGTAGTCACGCCGTTTTCGTCATGCCGCCATCATCATACCACCGTCGTCGCGTAGTCGTCCTCTCCGTCATCGTCATTCCGTTCGTCCTCACACCATCGTTGTCATACCGTCTTCGCCATCCTATCGTCGTCACATCATCGTGGCCGTCACGATGTCGTCATTCCGTTGTCGCCATGCCGTCTTCGTCACCTCCACCGACATTTCATCTTCGTCTCACCATCGTCGTTCGTGTCGTCATGCTGTCGTGATCACGTTGCTGTCATGCTGTCTTCGCCATGCAGTCGCCATCACATCGTCGTTGTCATACCATCACCGTCGCTGTCGCTCCGTCGTCGTCTTCACTCTGTCTTCATTTTGTTGCGGTCATGTCGTCGCCGTCATCCCATCGTCGCCGCTGTCGTCTTGTCGTTATCGTTACACACACGCTCGCATCACACACAACTGGGCATCCCAGCAGTTTTACACCACGAAGCTATCGCTTGACACCCGGGGCTCGTGCCAACTTGCTAATCGTCACTGAACCAGCCTCAATACACGCAAATGTTCGCATTTTTTCTTTCATTTCCGGCACTCGTGCATGCAGTAATATCGTCAATACAGTCTCTGCAATACAAAAATGGAACAAAGTATAGATTACAGGCTTCCAGTCACGGGCGTTTGTTGTTGCAATGCCAGAGTTCGCACCAGTTCGTTGCTGCAATGCGATTATGGCTTGGTGAAAACCACAGCCACAACCTGTGCACTGTGTTGTACCTCATGTAATGGCCTGCCTTTCCGACCGGTGGGTTAGCATACTTACCTGGTATCGGGCCCTCCGGCGGTGAGCGTGGCCGGGGCCCCGTGCCGAGGCCTCCCGTTGTCCTGCGGGTGGCTGACGTACGCCACTACCCCAAACTGGGGTGGATGGGACATGTAATTTTTTGTAGTGGGGCTTGGCGTACGCGCCAGTTCCTCCTTTGTGAAATAAAAAATAAGTATGTTGCGCTGGTCGCGTTGTGGCTGTTCTTTAGAAGTGGTTGAAGCAACACATGGCTTGCTTTCTGTTTACGGCAGATAGGTCGCGGTCTCGCTTCGTTTCGCGCCCCTGCAATATGTAAATTATACTTTTTATTTATTTATTTTCAATACTGCTACTCTCCTTCGATAGCGTGGCAGTTGGGCAGTACAATAATTCGGCTGTACAATGCAAGGAAATCAAAGTATAGGTTATACAAAAAGAAAAAGTGCAGGTTGTACATACTATACAAGTAAGCGAACTTAAGATTAAACGGAGTAGTAAACAATTAAAAAAAAAGAAGAAAAGAAGATGCTTTATAAAAATAGCACAGATATCATTAGAGGCAAGTGATAAAACAGAATTAGCTAAAATAAATCTACGAGTGCTTTAGAATCATTATGGCAAACTAATAAGCTGTCGAAAATGAGATGGTTTATCAAAATTTCCTAACTAATAAAGCAATCTGTGCCGGTGTCCCTGCATGCATAATAGGTACTCCATTTGTGAGATAAATTCAGATAATGACTCAATGTTGGTGATAGTAGCACCAAGTTGGTTCCATTCTGCTATTGGCGAGCGGGAAGAAAGAATACTTAAACGTGTCATCTTTACATGCGTATTCTGTCAATGTGCGCGCATGCTTGTTACATGTAGGTCTAGCCTCGGAGAATTAAATGTATTTGGAGGTATCTATCCTGTAGCTATTTTTTAGCAGTTGAAACAAGAATTTTAAGCGAGCGTGTTTCGCTATTGTGGATAGCGTTCGCAAACCGGACTGGGTTAAAAGATTTGTTGGCGAGTCTGCATGTTTATATTTGTTATGGATGAACCTCACAGCTTTCCTTAGCATTGATTCTAGTTTACTTATGCCAGTCAGTGTGTGCCGAAACCAGACTGCGTTAGCGTATTCAAGAACAGGCCTTACAAATGATGTATAGGCTAGCAGCTTCGTTGACTTGGTTGCGAGCGTCAGGCTTCTTTTTAAGAAAAATAGTTTGCGCAGCGCCTTTGAGATTATGTTACTGATATGTTTGTCCCATTAGAGCTCCGAGGTTAATTAATGCCTAGATATTTGTGTTCTTCAACTTTGTTAAGTGGAGTGCCGTTAAATTCGTATAAAGATTGATGATACCGTTTTCCTGGTTACAGTCATGATCGCGGACTTTTGTATGCTTATTTGCATCTGCAATTTAGAGCACCAGTCAGCTATGTCAGCTAGAGAATCATTTAATTTAATATGATGATTGTAATGATTAATTTCTATGTATATGACGCAGTCGTCCGCGAATAGTTTTATATTGCAATTGATGTTAGCTGTGATATCGTTAATATAGAGCAAGAAAAGCAATGGTCCGAGAACAGACCCTTGGGGGACTCCGGATGTTACTGCGACTGTGTTAGAAAGGGTTTTTTCGTAAACCCTTTCTATATGAAGGGATAGCTATCGTAATAAGTCAATTAAATGCTGTAGAAGCAACTGCGACGCATACAATTGTCTCTATTAATGTGATTGGCATTGTTTGCCCTCTTCAGCTGTTTTACAGTGAAGCTGTATATGGCTAGCCGATTCGTCCGTCCGTCCGTCTGTCTGTCGGTCGGTCGCCTGTACGCCGGAAACTCCTTCGGCGCAACCCCGTGTGCATGCGTAAAAAAAAGAGAGAGAGAGGAAGAGAGGCGCGCGATTCGCTAACACCACCCAGATAGCACAAGGCCTGTTTACTGCTTTCCATGACGTCACCCTACCTGGCCCGAAATTTCCATTGAAAAGGCTGGCATGATGAAAGCGGTGACGTCAAAATCACTGTTGCCTACTCGGGAGCGTTCCTATTAGACTCTATGGCAGTCGGGCCAGGTAACATGACGTCATATATCGGAGTGAAAAGGTCTTGTGCTATCTAGGTGGTGTTGGATTAGCTGCGCCAGTAGTGTCGTCGTTGCTCTCCGTCGCAGCCGAGCGCGCGCAGAGCAGTTCCTCTCCGGCTCCGAAATGCGTAGCCCACGCGTCATACGCACTCCTTAGGAGCAGGCAGCTTTCGATCAGCAACTCCCCGGGCAGAACCGGGAACGACCTCGTGTACGCAGTGCCGATGCTGCAACTCTGGCACAAGAACGCGCTCGTGCAACCGAGCGCAAGCAGCAACTGCGAACCGAGGATGCGGCAGCCTACGAAGCCGTCATTTAATGAACCGCCGCGATTAACCCAGTGATTAAACGTCGAGGCCGCACGTTTCAGCTTCGCTGGTTAAGCATCTGTGCTGAGTGCTTGGACGGTGATTTTTTGATGACCCTCTGCAACGGACTAAGCATATAGACGAGCAATTTTTGCAGCGAAGCTGTTTACCGCTTGCCCCTGAAGCATCCCCCATATCCGTTTGCAAGGAGGGGGGGGTGTACTCTGACCTGCTTACGTGCGTATAGTCGACAGGAATGTGTGCGCCAGTCCCGGATATAGTGCAATACCGGACATGCATTCCCGGGGGGGGGGGGGGGGAGGGCTACCCTGATTTGCTTACGTGCGTATAATCGACAGGAATGTGTGCGCCAGTCCCGGAGATAGTGCACTACCGGACATGCATTCCCAGGGGGGGGGGGGCTACCCTGATTTGCTTACGTGCGTATAGTCGACAGGAATGTGTGCGCCAGTTCCGGAGATAGTGCACTACCGGACATGCATTCCCAGGGGGGGGGGGGGGGGCTACCCTGATTTGCTTACGTGCGTATAGTCGACAGGAATGTGTGCGCCAGTCCCGGAGATAGTGCAATACCGGACATGCATTCCCGGGGGGGGGGGCTACCCTGATTTGCTTACGTGCGTATAGTCGACAGGAAATGTGTGCGCCAGTCCCGGAGATAGTGCAATACCGGACATGCATTCCCAGAGGGGGGGGGGGGGACTACCCTGATTTGCTTACGTGCGTATAGTCGACAGGAAATGTGTGCGCCAGTCCCGGAGATAGTGCAATACCGGACATGCATTCCCAGAGGGGGGGGGGGGGACTACCCTGATTTGCTTACGTGCGTATAGTCGACAGGAAATGTGTGCGCCAGTCCCGGAGATAGTGCACTACCGGACATGCATTCCCAGGGGGGGGGGGGCTACCCTGATTTGCTTACGTGCGTATAGTCGACAGGAATGTGTGCGCCAGTTCCGGAGATAGTGCACTACCGGACATGCATTCCCAGGGGGGGGGGGGGGGGCTACCCTGATTTGCTTACGTGCGTATAGTCGACAGGAATGTGTGCGCCAGTCCCGGAGATAGTGCAATACCGGACATGCATTCCCGGGGGGGGGGGGGGCTACCCTGATTTGCTTACGTGCGTATAGTCGACAGGAATGTGTGCGCCAGTCCCGGAGATAGTGCAATACCGGACATGCATTCCCGGGGGGGGGGGGGGGGGGCTACCCTGATTTGCTTACGTGCGTATAGTCGACAGGAAATGTGTGCGCCAGTCCCGGAGATAGTGCAATACCGGACATGCATTCCCAGAGGGGGGGGGGACTACCCTGATTTGCTTACGTGCGTATAGTCGACAGGAAATGTGTGCGCCAGTCCCGGAGATAGTGCAATACTGGACATGCATTCTGTTGCGTACTCCAGGGTAGCGTACCGTACTGCTGCCGAGAAGTAGCGGCTCCTGCCTATCGTAGCTCAACCGACATTACTTATTGGGTAGCGTGGCGTTGTGGGCGGGCTGCAGGCATCCGTTAGACCATGGCGACCAAGCAAGGGCGAGACGATTTGCTAGTGCGAAACTTGCACTGTTTATTCAAAGGTAGTTGAAAGAAATTAAGAAGAGCATGAAGTATCAAGTATGAGGTATGAAGTATCTCAAAAGTACATTTCGGAGCCCCTTAAATAGGCTCTCTACAAGTGTGGGCGGGATCTTGCTTCCGTCGATGACACGTGACAGGCACAGAGAGAGGGCCCCTCCTCCTGCATTACCGAGCACGGGGAGGAGAAGTCGATCCTCTTCTCGACGAATCTGAGAGAAGGTCGGGTGAACGACCTGTCACCCGTGGGCTCCGGCCTTTTAGAAGGTGGGGGGAACGACCTGTCACCCGTGGGCTCCAGCCTAGTAGAAGGTAGGGTGAATGACCTGTCGCCCGTGGCCTCCGACCAAGTAGAGGGTAGGGTGAATGACCTGTCGCCCGTGGGCTCCGACCAACCCTAACAATTCCCAGGGGGGGGGGGGCTACCCTGATTTGCTTACGTGCGTATAGTCGACAGGAATGTGTGCGCCAGTCCCGGAGATAGTGCAATACCGGACATGCATTCCCGGGGGGCGGGGGCTACCCTGAATTGCTTACGTGCGTGTAGTCGACAGGAAATGTGTGCGCCAGTCCCGGAGATAGTGCAATACCGGACATGCATTCCCAGGGGTGGGGGGGGGGCTACCCTGAAATGCTTACGTGCGTATAGTCTATATTTTCTAACTAATTAGAAAATATACTAATTACTTGTTAATTAGTTACTTTACGGCATATATTGCAACTTACTAATTGTAGCCGATGAGCTTGCAAAGTGTATTCGCTTGAAATGGATTTCCAGAATGACACTACTTTCGAGATATTATTTCCCAAAGTGTAGAACAAGATATACGGGCATTCAAATTACTTTTCTGTTTCAATGCACAAAACAGCGTTTTGTTAAAGAAAGTAAGTTGAACAAGAGTGCATTCTTGCGGCACGTTTGATGGCGCATATCTTCAAACTGGCGTCATTCTAGAAATTCATTCCAAGTGGATACTATTGTGACTGCACTAGACAACGTGCTGTTTTTCACGCGCGAGAGTAGCATGCGAGAGCCACGCTGGGAAGATAGTCGGATGACAGTTCCCACGCGATGCTAGGCGCCGCTAATTTTCCCGTAGCGAGCTCCCCTCGTCAGAGAAGAAGCACGATGAAGGGAAGAAAGGGTTGCCACCCCGACAGACCGACGAGCGACCCACGAGTTATTAACCACAGGTCAACAAATACTGCAGGACCAACATCTCGAAGCAAGACAATACACTCCCCCACACAAAGCTCTCAACAAACTCCAGGCAAGGGACTGGCGCCGCCTGCAAACGAACGCATACCCACACTTGTCTCGTCTATACACGCTATTTCCCCAGACAGATGTACGTCCCGGACATGTCCCTGGTGTAGCAATCACACAGCGACACTTGCGCACCTAACACACGAATGCACCGACCGTACGGGCGACGCAATTTCGCCACGAGTCACAGCACAAACACTCACTACGTGGTCTTGGGAGGCGAGACTCTCCGAACTGGACCTGGGAAGCCAAATGGCGACCCTCGACCAGGCCCGGCGAGCCGCGATCGCCAGTGGAGCCCTGTCAGAGGGAACTACCCCGGAATAAACCGCGCAACGATTTCTGCAATAATAAAGTTCCATCCTCCTCCTCCTCCTCCTGCCACTCCAGGGGAGGCCGAGAAGACGCGAAGGGCTCATGGATGCTTCCCGAAAGAAAGCCGCCGCGAACTGGATGCTCGTTCTGCTTCAGTATTCGTGTAGCACTGAATTATACCGCTAGTCAGGTGTCCTTGTGCACGGCGCGCAAAATCGTGCTCTGCGCGAAACGAGACATCACAACAGCTCGCAGGCAACACCGTTGGCAAAAGTGCGCAGTGCCGCGAAAAAAAGGAAAAGGAGGGAGAAATAAATAAATAAATAAATAAATAAATAAATAAATAAAGAAGGAAGAATGAAGGCGAGGCCGGTGACGTATGCTTCACGCGATCCTCGAGGTCCGGTATGGGAGAACGCAGGGAAGGAATTTCCCTTGCGGAGGCTAGACGGGGCGAGCGGAAAGAGTGTCTGACTATGCAGTGGAGCTCGCATCCTGAAATCATGGGTCCGCAGCACTGAAGTATTTCTATCTCGGCTATTAATCGGCCGATTTGAAAAAAATTTCGCGACAGAACGCTCTCTAGATGGCACGTAACAACTTTCAGCGTATAACCAAAATTTGCTATGAGGCCTGGTGAGGGGCCCTTTAAGCAGCCCAATCGTGGACGCTGGCACCACCCTCCTCATCCGCTTTTCTATTTTCACTGCGCTCACTTGGACCCATCTAAACCATCTCCAAATGAGCGTGCTCCTCGCGTCCTTGTCAGCCAATCAGATAAAAAAGACCGCTCAATGTAGGCAATTTTATTCGTTTTGAAAGGAAACAAAAGTGACCTCCTATAAACGAGGAGAGAGTTTGGGCTGTTCAGACTGCGGGGCTCGGGCATGAGGCCGCGGGCTCGGGCTCGTGCTTGAAGCCGGAGGCCCGGGTCGGACTCGGGCCTGCTCATTAAAGGCCCTAGGTCCGGCCTTCGAGCACACGCGAACGTTATCCATTACATGATCCAAGGCATTCTGTGCCAAGCTGAAGTGACACATGGAAGGAGCTGGCTGTTATATACCTTAGCAAAGAAAATAGAAAAACAGATGTTCTAATTTTTTTTCTTTTCCACAAAAAAGCACATTGTTCCCGCGTAAGGAAAAATAAATTACAGAAGAAACAGCTCTTTAAACCATTTTCCTGTTACTGCTTTTTCGATTACGCTGTTAGGACTCTCGATACTATCATATTATTTTAGCGCTAACGCAAGGGATGTCGTTTTCTACTTGTGCATTTCTCCTGTTTGCATATGTATTGCATATAATTCGCATGCTAAATATTCTCATGGGACCAAATTGTACGATCAACGTAAATGCATGTGACTGATGCTCCCATGGGAGAAAGAAAGACCTAGGGCCCTATAACGTAAAACTATTCCAATGTGTTTCTATTCCAATCTCCTGACGTCAAATTTGCGTAACCACCAACGCAAGCACCGGGCGGTGCACGGCAGGGTTGTCTGAACAGACCAATCAAACGCTCTCCTCGTTCATAGGAGGTGTTGCGTTTCGCCTGCGACACGTGGTTTTGCCGGCGCGACTGCGGCGGGGCGGCAGACATTTTGGCCCGATCGTCGTCGCCGCAACACTCATCGCCAGGTGTTTCCAGGCGCGACTGCGGCGATGCGACCGCCTAGGGATCATCCTCGCATTCCAGTCATTGTGCCCGAAACAGGCGATGCCAAAGCAGGGACCATCCTCTCATTACAGTCATTGTGTCCGACCGGCAGCGCCACGACAGGGTGCTACGAGATCGTGCTCGACATGGTGCTACGGCATCGCTACGACAGTGTGCGTCACCATTAGCCCATTGTACATTCACGTGCTCGTCTTTTGAGGGGTTCCTTCTTGCCCTCAACTGCGAGAGTATAAAAACAGCTGCCCCCGGACGCCAAAAGAGAGGGCTCCGATTTCTTCTGTTGAGTGAAGTGCTCTCCCGTCTCTCTACTTCGGTCAACCTGACCGCCAACTCTTTGCGATGTTAAAATAAACAAGTTGTTTCGTTGTTACCAGTCGACTCATGCTTTGCCGGGACCTTCGGATGCTTCCAGTTGTACCCCAGGCCGCCAGGCCAACGCTACCCTTGGGGCTTGCGACCCAGGTACAACCACGGGCGTCAGCGCCGAGTTCCCAACAGATCGTACCAGCAGTCCGATCCCAAACATCTGGTTGCCAGCGGTGAGATCGCCTACGACTTCAAACAACTGTCTGCCAGCGGTGAGATCGCGACAACGGAGGCCAGCAGCAAAGAGATGCAGTTGACTGTATGCTGAGCAGCTCAACGACGATCCGGGAGCAGTGCAACGAGCCCTGTGTGACGACTGGTTGCCTGCAGCGGAACGACTGCGCGGAATTCCTGCCTGCGAGGTTTGGTGAGTGCGGGACTTTCTTCTTCTGAGCTTTGCCAGGCTTTTTGTTAGTGTCAGAAACAGAGCTGGTAATTGTGGTTGTCGTTGCTGCCGGGTTAGTTTGCGGCAAGACAATAGTAAGCAGTAGAGAAAGCAGCATTCAGAGCAGCCATGGATTTGAAGTCGTTGCGCAAACCGAAATTGTTGGAGCTTGCAAGAGAGTTGGGTCTGGATGTCTCAGACAAACTAAGAAAACCGGAACTGATAAAGGCTATTCTTGAGTTAGAGGCTGAGGATGACGAGCTGTCGGAATGCCTTGAGACTATTGAGGAGAGGTCAAAAAGACAGGAGCGCGAACTTAAAGAGCAAAAAGAGAGACAGGAGCGCGAACTTAAAGAACAGAAAGAAAAAGAAGAGCGTGAACGTAAAGAACAGAAAGAGCGAGAGCAACAAGAGAAAAAAGAAGAGCGCGAACACGCTTTGGAAATGAAGCGTCTCGAGGTAGAGATGGAACGCGCTCGTAATGGAAGTCAGGCACACGGTGCAGGAGAACGCGTATTGTTCAAAATGACGGACCTGATGCGGCCGTTTAAGCTTGGAGAGGACATTGGTTTGTTCCTGGTTAACTTTGAGCGAACGTGCGAGAAGCAGGGGTTCTCTCGGGAAACGTGGCCACAGCGCTTGCTCACTTTGTTACCCGGCGAGGCGGCCGACGTAGTCGCTCGCTTGGATAGAGAGGAGGCAGAGGATTTCGACACAGTGAAATCGAGTCTTCTAAAAAAGTACCGGCTGTCTGCGGAGGCGTTCCGTCGGAAGTTTCGGGAAAATGAGAAAGGCAAAAGTGAGTCGTATACAGAGTTTGCGTATAGGCTTATGTCGAACATGCAGGAGTGGCTCAAAGAAGAGAAAGCGTTTGGTGACCACGATAAAGTTCTGCAGTGCTTCGGGCTAGAACAGTTTTATAGTCGGTTACCGGAGAACGTGCGATACTGGGTCTTGGATAGGCCAGACGTTTGTACGGTGGCTAAAGCCGCTGAGCTAGCCGAGGAGTTTGTGACGCGTCGGGCTCGCGGAGCTAAGGACGGTCAAAAGGGTGAATTTGGCTCGAAGTATGAGAGGCCGAGGTTCACGCCCATGAGATTAAAGGGGGACACGCGTAGTGAGGATGCGAGTGAAAGCAGTCCGACCAAACGTAAAGAGACGGCGGCAGCCAAACGCAGAAAGCGGTTCGAGATGAGGCGAGCGCGCGCTTGTGTTATACGTGCCAGAAGCCGGGTCACTTTTCGGCGCAGTGTCCGGAAACAACACCAAAAGTTGTGTTTTTTTCAATAGGCAGCACTGACGAGAACATGAAGCTTCTCGAGCCTTACATGCGAGACCTCCTCGTGAACGGGAAAGAGTGCCGAGTGCTTCGCGATTCCGCAGCTACGATGGATGTAGTTCACCCATCTTACGTAGAACCCCATATGTTCACGGGCGAGTGCGCGTGGATCAAGCAAGCCGTGGAAGCTCATAGCGTGTGTCTGCCGGTAGCAAAAGTGCTTATTGAAGGACCTTTCGGAGCGCTTGAGACGGAGGCGGCAGTGTCATCTATGCTGCCACCCCAGTACCCGTACCTATTTTCAAACAGGTCCGATCACCTCCTGCGCGAGAAGGGGCTTTTGTTTGGTGAAGCTAGTGTTCAGGCCTTAACCAGATCGAAGGTTCGGGAGCTCGCTGCAAAGGCGGTAGTTGCGGGGCCGACGTTATCAAACAACGAAAAAGGGTCAGAGGCGCAGCAAGCTGATATTCCGAGCACGCCCGAACTGAATAAACTTGAGTCTGTAACGTTAAAGGCGCCAGATACTGGAGAGGAAACGCCCGACGCGGGAAAGTTAGAAGAGCTATCTACTGATTTGCTCATCGCGCCTACGTCAGACGGACTTGATAGGTTGCTAAAAGTCAGCCGGACGGCTTTGATAGCCGAGCAAAAAAAGGATGGCAGCCTGGAAAACGTGCGCTGCAATGTCAAAGAAGGTATCGCCAGGAAAACTGCGCGTTTTGTGGAAAGAGGTGGAGTCCTGTACCGGAAGTATCTAGACCGAAGAGGAGTGGAGTTCGATCAGCTGATCGTGCCTCAATGCTATCGTCAGGATCTGTTGCGCTTGTCGCATGGGGGTTCGTGGTCCGGACACCTAGGAGTTAAGAAAACTAAGGACCGTCTCTTGCAAGAGTACTATTGGCCAGGGTGTTTTCGGGACGCAGACCATTTCGTGAGGACATGTGACACTTGTCAGCGGGTGGGCAAACCAGGGGACAAATCGAGGGCGCCGTTGAAATTGGTACCTATCATTACGGAGCCTTTTAGACGGCTCGTTATTGATACTGTGGGACCTCTGCCGGTAACAGCCACGGGGTACAGACACATTTTGACTGTGATCTGCCCAGCGACAAAGTTCCCTGAAGCAGTGCCGCTTAAAGAACTCAGCTCAGTTGAGATAGTTAATGCACTACTGTCCATATTTGCGCGAGTTGGTTTTCCTGCAGAAATTCAATCAGATCAGGGCACAGTGTTTACTAGCGCTTTGACGACAACTTTTCTCGAAAGGTGTGGGGTAAAGCTGCTACACAGCTCAGTGTACCACCCACAGTCGAATTCCGTTGAGAAGCTCCACTCCGTCATGAAGCGCGTGTTGAGAGCGTTGTGTTTTGAACATCGAACTGACTGGGAGCTGTGTCTGCCTGGGGTGATGTTTGCTTTAAGGACCGCGCCGCATGCGGCTACGGGGTTTTCGCCAGCTGAACTGGTGTACGGTCGCTCGCTTCGATCTCCGCTTCGCATGCTTCGAGAATCATGGGAAGGTAGGGGCGACGACCCAGTCGTGGTGGAGTACGCGCTTAAGCTCCTCGAACGCTTAAGAAGGGCACAGGAGTTGTCAGGTGAAGCAATGACAAAGGCCCAGCAGAGGGCCAAGGTTTATTATGATCGGACAGCCAGGGCCCGTCGTTTTGAGGTTGGCGATGAGGTCATGATATTGCGCACATCGCTAAACAACAAACTAGACGTGCAGTGGGAGGGCCCAGCACGAATTGTTCAGAAACTGTCGGACGTTAACTACGTGGTAAGTCTGCCAGGAAAGCGGAAAGCACAGCAAGTTTACCACTGTAATCTGCTCAAACCTTATAGACAAAGGGAAGCAGTGGTGTGCCTGATGGTAAACGTTCCTGAAGAGCTTCCGGTCGAGCTTCCGGGACTAGGCTCAGTGACGAACAGGGAAGACACCGGTCAAGTCATTAGTGACCTTATCAGTAAAGCACCGCTGTCGCCCGAGCAGAAAACCGAACTACACCAGCTATTACAAGAGTTTCAAGGTCTGTTCTCTGAGAGGCCTGGTAGGACTTCTGTACTTACTCATGATATAGAACTTACCTCCCCAGAGCCAGTACGATCCAAGGCGTATCGGGTGTCACCCCGCCAGAGCGATATTATGGAGGCTGAGGTAAAGAAAATGCTACAGCTCGGTGTTATTGAGGCAGGTGAGAGTGATTATACCTCCCCTTTGATTTTAGTTGAGGTACCGGGCAAGGAACCTCGTCCTTGCGTCGACTACCGCAGGCTTAATTCCATCACTAAGGATCAAATTTATCCGATCCCTAACATCGAGGAGCGCCTTGAGAAAGTTAGTAGCGCTCAGTTTATTTCCACCCTAGACCTTGTCAGGGGTTATTGGCAGGTTCCACTTACAGAAGAGGCTAGTAGGTATGCGGCGTTCATTTCACCAATGGGAACATTCCGTCCTAAAGTGTTGAGTTTTGGTTTGAAGAACGCGCCATACTGTTTTTCAAGCCTCATGGATAAAGTGTTACGGGGACAGCAAGAATTCGCTTTACCGTATCTAGACGACGTAGCGATATTCTCCGCATCCTGGTCTGAGCATATGGCACACTTGCGGGCAGTGCTAACCCGCCTGCGCGAAGCGGGCTTGACAGTCAAGGCTCCTAAGTGCCAGTTAGCACAGGCCGAGGTTGTCTACCTCGGTCACGTGATTGGTCAGGGTCGTCGCCGCCCCTCTGAAATAAAAGTGGCCGCTGTGCGAGACTTTCCGCAACCGCGCACAAAGACCGATATTCGGTCGTTCTTGGGTGTCGCCGGCTACTATCAGAGGTACATCCCTAGGTACTCTGATATCGCGGCTCCCCTGACGGATGCTCTAAGAAAAACAGAGCCTCAAACAGTCGTCTGGGACGAGACAAAGGAAAGAGCTTTTAGCGCCCTAAAGAGTGCCCTAACAAGCCAGCCTGTGCTACGATCGCCAGACTATTCCAAAGGGTTCATTGTTCAGTGCGATGCTAGTGAGCGAGGCATGGGCGTTGTACTGTGCCAACGGGAAAATGGAGAAGTAGAACACCCCGTCCTGTATGCTAGTCGTAAGCTGACCAGTCGTGAGCAGGCGTATAGCGCCACCGAGAAAGAGTGTGCATGTCTCGTGTGGGCCGTTCAGAAATTGTCATGCTATCTAGCCGGCTCGAGGTTTATCATTGAGACGGATCACTGCCCTCTCCAATGGCTGCAGACCATCTCTCCCAAAAATGGCCGCCTCCTGCGCTGGAGCCTCGCTTTACAACAATATTCCTTTGAGGTGCGTTACAAAAAGGGGAGTCTCAACGGTAACGCCGATGGCTTAAGTCGAAGCCCCTAACGTAGGAATCAGCCTCAAAATTGTTTGTTACTGATGTTTTTCTTCCTGAGGCAGGATTTTTTTTTAACATATTGCTTTTGTTTAGTGTTTCAAAGTGATGATATGCTTTCTAGTGCAATTTTTCAATTTGTGGACGCGTTCTGAGTGATGCTAGACTACTGTAAGGAACTAGGCAGTGGTATAAAAAGGGGAAAGAGCCTGGCAGGGCTTAGTGAGGGTTGTGCCGTGCTTGCTGACTGAGCGGTTGAGTTTCAGCGTAGTTCTAACGCTTGCCGGGAACGAGAACAAAAATGTGAACTCTCCCGAAGTCACTTTGCAGTGTCCCGTGCGAACCTGAACAAGAGAACGAGGCCTTCTCTGTGCGCTGCGCTCAAGAAACGTCGAGGGACGCCCGACTTCGGTTATGAGCATCATCGAGCGACATCCCTCCGGACAGCGGATGCAGTCCCCTGTCCATCGGGATCTCCTTCCCCCGGCGGGGCGGTCTGTTGCGTTTCGCCTGCGACACGTGGTTTTGCCGGCGCGACTGCGGCGGGGCGGCAGACATTTTGGCCCGATCGTCGTCGCCGCAACACTCATCGCCAGGTGTTTCCAGGCGCGACTGCGGCGATGCGACCGCCTAGGGATCATCCTCGCATTCCAGTCATTGTGCCCGAAACAGGCGATGCCAAAGCAGGGACCATCCTCTCATTACAGTCATTGTGTCCGACCGGCAGCGCCACGACAGGGTGCTACGAGATCGTGCTCGACATGGTGCTACGGCATCGCTACGACAGTGTGCGTCACCATTAGCCCATTGTACATTCACGTGCTCGTCTTTTGAGGGGTTCCTTCTTGCCCTCAACTGCGAGAGTATAAAAACAGCTGCCCCCGGACGCCAAAAGAGAGGGCTCCGATTTCTTCTGTTGAGTGAAGTGCTCTCCCGTCTCTCTACTTCGGTCAACCTGACCGCCAACTCTTTGCGATGTTAAAATAAACAAGTTGTTTCGTTGTTACCAGTCGACTCATGCTTTGCCGGGACCTTCGGATGCTTCCAGTTGTACCCCAGGCCGCCAGGCCAACGCTACCCTTGGGGCTTGCGACCCAGGTACAACCACGGGCGTCAGCGCCGAGTTCCCAACAGATCGTACCAGCAGTCCGATCCAAACAGAGGTCACTTTTGTTTGCTTGAAAAACGAATAACATTGCCTACACTGAGCGGCTTGTCGTATGTAATCGGCTGACAAGAGGCGAGGAGAACGCTCAAGTGGAGAGGGATTCGATGGGGCCGAGCCACTGCACTGAAAGTCGATAACCAGATGAAGAGGGTGGTGCCGGCGTCTACGATTGGTCGGCTTTCCCTTACTTAGCTTGCGGTGGCTGGTCGAAAATCGCGCCGGCATGCAACGGAAGCTCAAGAATGACGCTAAAACGGACCCTCAGCAAAGAAGAGTTGGAAAAATGAGGTGGTAAGCGTGCCGAAAGTGCTCGAAAACGTTACACGGCCACGCAAGAAGTTTTATTATACGCAAATACACCCAATTTATATTTATATTTCATACCGTGTTCATTATAGTTCCATAGCTGGCTTCCTATGCATTGCGCGTATTCAGTATGCTGTATCTACGTACATCTGCGAATATATGTCAGTATCCCTTTCTCTGCGCTTTTCCACGCCGTTGGCGCAACATTTACTGGTAGGATAACTTTTTTTTTTCTTGACTATCAGTCAACGACTCAAAGTAGTTTCGATCGCAGCGTTCGCTGCGCGCGGCTCGCGTCTCAATCGCATCTGTCCGCCGGTGCAACCAACGTCCACGCGATTTTCCGCCTCCGCGTCGAATGGATCTCCACGCGGACAAGCTTGGGGGATGCACAGACATCTCGGGCAAAAAGGTCGCACGTGACATCCCTCCCCCTTAATTTGGAACCCCTTGGCCTGTGGTCAGATACGCCATGAAGTCAAGCGGCGAGGAAGGCCGCTGGTTGCACAAAGGCATCTCAACTTACGCTGAGAAAACAGACGAAAACTACACCTCGCCCCATCACACTATGAGCTGCGTGGACGCCTGCATCCTCCGCCGAGTGAAAACAGGCTCGCTGTTAGCGCCGTTGGTAATCCATCGACTCACGAAATGACCACCCTATTGCTGTCACTACCCAGAATACCCCTCGCATCACTCGTAATCACTGCGCCTGCCGACACATACAAGAAGCCCAGCTAGAAAGCTTCTCGGCAGTCTACGCGTCCACACGTCCCCAATTTCTTGAGGACTCGCTCACAACAGCTCTCATGGACGTTCATGCAGCAAGTGCCGAGCGAGCCCTATATAGTGACTCCTACTGAGCGTCGACTAGGGGCTGTGTTAAATAATGCTTCTAGACGAACCTTTCCTTGCTTAGCAAGAGGGTAACAGCTCCTCCCAAAGACGGACAGCTCAGCAAATACAACCTCAGGGGTTCCGCGCATGCTAAGCACATTGGTAATGGGAATCTAAACATTTCATGAACAAGGGAGAAAACAAAGAATTAGAGGAAGAGAGTGATATCCAGGAATTGCTGAAGTTGCTTGCACATCTCCACGGTTCACCGTTCCCTTTCTTTTTGTATTTATTTATTTATTTATTTATTTATTTATTTATTTATTTATTTATTAACGGCGGAGCTGTTCTAAGTCGAGCCTTCGCCGTCCGTCGTCCAGTGTCACGCAGGGGAGCAGGGGGTAGAGCGCATGCCGGGGAAGGTGGGAGGCGATGGGTATAGGAGCAGGTGTTTCGCCGGCGCGCACCCCTTCGCCCCAAGGGTTCCGCTCGGCGCGAGCGGCAGCGCCGACGTCTCGCAAATCCCGGGCTTCGAGACCGAGAAGCGCAAGCAAAGCGCCAGCGGAGAGGAGCCGCTACCGCCGAGGATCGAGAACGGGAAGCGCAAGCCAAGCGCCGGCGGAGGCAAGCTAACCTCCAACTTCGAGAGTAGGAGGCCCAGCAGAGACGTCGACGCAGAGATATTCTCTCCAACGGAAGGTGCCGATGGACGGTTCAAGAGAGAATTCCTCGACCGTGAGTGCAGCCACAGCTGCATGGTGTGTGATAGACTGTGGTTTGAACACAACCTCACGCAACTGAAGAGTGTGCGCAATCCGGAACCGAAGCTCGAATCTAGCAAAACGACGACACCGAGACGTCGTTTCATGAGATTTCATGAAAATCGCGCTAAACATGAGTTCAAACTTGAGAAATGACCACCAGCTTCGCTGTTTTGACAGCTTCCACTGCGTGGAAGTGGCTTTACTATCTATTTATTTATTAAACCCCATGAGTTCGCATTGCGAGTCACAATGAACCGTCTTCCACAAGTACTCGATTGAGCGCTCTGTGGGGTCCCGCATGGCATAAGGCAAATAAGCAGAAACATATTCAGGGTGACGACTCACGACCTGAGTCTGTGCGTTAGAGTCCGTGCTGCGGCGTTCCCTTAAGTCGTGACAGACTCGTTCGTATGTCGAACACACATCCGTCTGCATGTGCGTTTCACGACGTTCCACTGCGCCATTGACGTTCGTCTGGAGCAGTGCCTGGAGCGCTTGCATGAAGAACTCGCTATCTGTCCAGCCCCGCCGTCAATTGACCGCCCGGTTCGGTCATGTGCAAGAGTATTTACTAGCCTCGTGCCCCTGTCCGCACACGTCTTCCGCATTAGTCGCCAACTGGCCTCAGGAAGAACCGGCACTGGCTGGCATTGGCTCGTGCTGCGCACCCCTTGTTCTTCTGCTTATATGTCTAATCTGCCACTTGTACGGCTTACCGTAGGTTAAGAGCACCAGCACGCTTGACGTCGCTTAACGCAGGAGCAAACTGAAGCAATAAAACCTTGTAGACAC